>NC_050198.1:35437976-35767209 GCF_004126475.2 Phyllostomus discolor | reverse complement strand
AGGCTGCGAACTAAAGTTCGCTGGTTCGATTCCCAGTCAGGGCACATGCCTGAGTTGCAGGCCAGGTGTCCAGTGCAGGGCAAGTGAGAGGCAACCACACATTGGTGTTTCTCTCCCTCTCTTTCTCCCTCCCATCCCCTTTCTCTAAAAATACATACATACATACATACATACATACATACATACATAAATAAATAAATAAATAATTTTTTAAAAGAAAAAAGTGTAGTGAAAACTGGATATTCATATGCAAAAATTATCTCAAAATAGATCACAGACCACCCTGACCAGTGTGGTTCAGTTGAATGGGCATCACTCCACAAAGCAAAAGGTCACCAGTTCAACTACCGGTCAGGGCACATAACCTGGGTTGTGGGTTTTATTCCAGTTACATATGAGAGGCAAATAATAGATGTTTCTCTCTTGCATTGATGTCACTTTCCCCCTCTCTAAAATGGATGAGTTTAAGAAAAATAGATCCCACACCTAAAGTAAGAGCTAAAATTATAAAGCTTGTAAAAGAAAACATAGGGGGAAAGCTTTATGACAGTGGATTTGGCAATGATTTCTTGGATATGACACTAAAAGCACAGGCAACAAAAGAAAAAACTGTACTACATCAAAATAAAAAATTAAAGGACACAATCAACACAATTAAAAAGCAACTCACAAAATGGGAGAAAATATTTGCAAATCATATATCCGATAAGAGGTCAATATGCAGAATATATGGACTTCTACAATTAAACAATAAGAAAACAACACAACTTAAAAATGGGCAAAAAGACATTACTCAAAGAAGATATACAGACAAACAATAAGCACATGAAAAGATGCTCAACATAACTAATCATTAAGGAAATTCAAATCAAAACCACAATGAAACATCACTTCAAAATTATTAAGGTGATTACTAGAAAAAAGAAATGTTGGCAAGGGAGAAACTGGAACCCTGGTGCACTGTTGGTGGGAATGTAAAATGGTGCAAAAACTATAGAAAATAGTATAGTGGCTCCTCAAAAAAATTAAAAATAGAATGACCACAAGATCCAGCAATCCCGCTTCTAGGTATAGACCCAGAAGAATTGAAACCAGAGACTCAGAAGTACAACCATATTCAAAGCAGCATTATTCACAATAGCCAAAAGGTGGAAGCAGCCCAAGTGTCCATCAACAAATAAATGGGTAAACAAAATATGTTATCTACTACAATGAAATATTATTCAGCCTCAAAAAGGAAGGAAACTGATGTATGTTGCAACATGGATGAACCTTGAAGTCATTATGCTAAATGACATTAGCAAGATACAAAAGGGCAAATACTGTATGATTCCACTTATATGAGGTACCAAGAGTAGTCAAACTCATAGAGACAGAAAGTGGAATGATGGTTGCCAAGGGCTGGGGGAATTCGTTAGTGTTTACTGGATACAGTTTCAGTTCTACCAGATGAAAAGAGTTCTGAATATAGATTATGATAATGATTGCCCACCAATATGAATGCATTTAATGCCACCAAACTGTACTCTTAAAGTGGTTAAGATGGTACATCTTATGTTATATGTATTTTGCCAAAATTTTTAAAAAATTTTAAATAATCTGTTAAAAAAAGCCCTTTCAGAATGAGAAAAAGATACATTTTAAAATGTTTTTTAAAGATTGTATTTATGTTTAAAGAGGGGAACAGAGGGAGAAAGAGAGGAGAGAAACACAGATATGTGATTGCCTCTTGCATGCCCCCTACTGGGAACCTATCCTGACTGGGAATAGAACTGGTGACTCTTTGGTTCACAGGTCAGCACTCAATCCACTGAGCCACATCAGCCAGGGCTGAAGAATGTACTTTTCAGAGAATGAAAAGGCATGGACTGGGAATTTGAAAATGTTAAAAAAAATTGCAAAATATGCAAGAGATTTGAATACTTTGCCAAAAAAGATATACCAATGACAAATAAGCACATGAAAATATGCTCAAATCATTAGAAGAGAAGTGGAAATTAAAACCACAGTGATATAACACTACATCCTTCTAGGATAGCTAATCAAAAAACTGATAATGCCAAGTGCTGGAAAGGATATGGAGCTACTGAAATTTTCACATACTGATGGGAATGCCAAACGGTAGAGACACTTTGAGAAACAGGTTAGCAGTTTCTGAGAATGTTAAACATATATTTACCATATGTCCCAGCAACCCAACTCTATGTATTTACTCTAGAGAAATGAAAACAAAAAAGATTTGCAGTAGGTGCTTGTAGCCATTTTATTTGTAATCCTTAAAAACTGGAAACGACCCAATGTGACTTCAAATGAGGAATGGATAAACAGTGGTACATCCACCCAAACAATAAAGTATGACTCAGAAATAAGGAACCCAAAATAAACCCCAAAATGTGGATGAATCTCAAATGTATTATGCTTAGTGAAAAAAGCCAGTATCAGAAGACTACAATTGTATTAATTCCACTTATGTGACTTTCTCCAAAAGACAAAATTATAAGAACAAAGAATAAATCAGGTTGCCAGGAGTTAGGGGTAGGGTGGTTTTTATAATAAAATAGCAGGAATGAATTTGGCGGTGTTTAGAGAGTAATGGAACTGTTATACACCTTGATTATGTTGGTTACACAATTACATGCATTCATCAAAGCTTATAGAACTGTACACTAGAGGGAATTTTATTTAATTTTTATTCTACGTAAATTTTAAAATAAAAATTTAAAAACCTGCAGACACAATAGACCTATATACTGTATGATTCTTTTTTTAAAAGATTTTTACTTATTTATTTTTAGAGACAGAGGAAGGGAGGGAAAAGGAGAGGAAGACAAACACCAATCAGTTGTTTCTCATCTGCATCCCGACACAGGACCAAACCCACAACCCAGGTATATGCCTTGACTGGGAACCAAACCAGTGACATTTGGCTTTGTGGGACTACACCCGACCAAGCCACACCAGTCAGGGCTAAATGATTCTTCTTACATTATATTCAAAAAAGCAAAACTATAGGGACAGAAAACAGATCAGTGGTCCCCAGGATCTGGGGGTAGGAATGGGAGTTGACTACTGTTGGGGATGATGTAACTATTGCTTATGTTAATTATGATGCTAGCTCACTACTGTGTACATTGTCCAAACTCACAGAACTCACACTATAAAGAGTAAATTTAAAATATTTTTAATTTTTCTATTACACTTGACATACAATATTGTATTAGTTTCAGGTGTATAACTAGTGATTAAAACATTTGTATACCTTATGAAGTGATCATCGAGGTAAATCTAGTACCCACCCAACACCACATAGTTATCACAATATTATTGACTATGTTCCCTGTGTTGTGCTTTAATCCCCATGACTATTTTTGTAATAGGCAAATCAAGGGGTAAACTTTATTTTATGTAAATTATATTTTAATTTTTTTAAAGAGGGAAAAAACTCAAGAAACAGCTTTTTAAAAAGTTGTGATATTCTTCTATAGAGAACCTAGAGTCCCAAATTCTTACCTCAACAATCACTACCTCAGGTCTTCTGTTTGATTTAGGCCAATTTATGTTCCCATGGTATTTCTTAATCATCAAGATACCTCCTGTTTCTAGTACTTAGTAACTAGCACCTCTTAGGAGTAGTAGGAAATACTTTAACTTTAAATGTTAAATTATCAATTGTCATATGGTTATAAAATGGCCTTAGCTGTCCTGGTATCCCAATTTTTCATTATAACATCATATCGACCAGGAGAGTTTGATAACAAGATATTGTAAAATAACTCAGACCCCATCCAAGAAGACTCAGTGAAACTTTAGCAAGACCCTATTTTTTAAAACCAAAAAAAGAGAATGTATTTAAAGGGCTGATATTACAGGCTGGCACACAGCAAGTGCTCAAAGAGACACTGCAATGCAGAGGAAATAGCCTGCTGGTTTTTATCACACCTTGGTTCCTTCTAATCCTAATCCTGTCACTACCGTTTAGTATGTCTTGGGTATGTCCTGACAACTATCTGAGCCTGTTTCTTTATTTTTCACATATGAGGAGACTAATTACTTACTGGTAGAACTGTATTGAAGATTAACAGAACACCAGGTTTCCAGGGTTTGGTGGTTTGTTCCCAAGTGATGCATAATTCTCTCCCTTGCCTGCTGGTCCAGAATGTAGTAGTCTGCACTTTCCTGATAATCAGCCTGTTGCCAAGGGCTCACCAGTCCTTCCTGTGGTTCCACTCTTAAGACTTTAATAGGTAAATTTGGGGGTGACAGATGTGACTCTAGGTCCAAAGATGCTTGGAAGTTTGAGGTGGGGGACAAAGACTGAAGCAATCTAATGTCCATTCCCTTCAAATGTGTCCAGTCTCAGGTAGATTGCTGGGAACTGAAGCCACATGCTTAACCCCAGCAACACCAGCTTGATTGTCTTTGCTGCCATCATCCTCCCCAGTCCCTTTGTGAGGGGCCCTGACACTGCTTGGGCTTCTCTGCACTTGTCTGATGGGGTAGACTCCCCCAGAGGTGGCTAATTATAATGGGGTATAACTTCTAGACCCCAGAGGAGTTGTCACCTATCTTGAGGATGCCACCTGTGAAGAAATGTACCAGAACCCTTTTGGATCATGGAATTCAATTGCTGGTGCTGGATGAGACTCATCATACAAAGGCAAGGCCCACTCAGAGTGCTTCCGTTTAAGGGATTCCTCCAACCCAGTCTGCCCAGAAGTGCCCTAAGGTGAGGTCACACACCTAGCCACACTACCAACAGGTGCCTTGTTTTCCCTTCACATGAACAAGGTAGTGCTTACACTTTAGCACCAGCCAGGCTTGTGTTCTCTCCTCCATCATCCCAGGGGTGTCAAACTCATTTTTACCAGGGGTCACATCAGCTTCGCAGTTGCCTTCAAAGGGCTGAATGTAATTTTAGGTCTATATAAATGTAACCACTCCTTAACTAGGGGCAAGGAGCTCAGCACCGTCCCCAAATAGAAACAAGGTGTGGGTCTGGATAAAACAAGGTGGAGGGCTGGATTCGGCCTGTGGATGCGTTTGCCACCTATGCTCTCTCCCATCCCCAGAGCCTTCCAGACACAGAAAGCTTATCACTGTTTGCCCTACTCTTCCCACTGCCACCCAGGTGAGGATTTGTGGAATTGGATGAAAGATGTGTGACCTGCAGCCCATTGCAGAAATGTCTTGCCACTGAGATCTGTTGTGGACTGGTAAAGAAATCATCATGCTCCCAGTGACTCCCAGGTCTACCAGCAGCCTAGCCTCTAGTTGCATATTTACCATATTTTTCTGACAATAAGACACACTCCCCCCAAAAATTTGGGGGGGGTGTCTTATAGTCTGAATGTAGCTTACCAGGCTCACTGGCAGGGGGCGGGGGGGGGAGGGACGCCTATGTTATTTATGTTATTAAATATTTTACATCTTTTGCTTCAAATTTTTTTCCTATTTTCTTCCTCTAAAACCTAGGTGCATCTTATGGTCTGGTGAGTCTTACAGTCCGAAAAATTCAGTAGGTGTCCAAGAGGATTTGGTAAGGGGTCAGACCCCCACACCCCCAACCAGCCCAACCTACAGGGTGGGGGATAAATTGTTAGCATCAGATCTGTTATCATTAATTGCTTTTATTTCTCTTGTAAAACACAGTGGAGATTAAATAAAGGGTATTGGGTTGGCCAGTTCCAGCTATTTGGGACTCTTTCCCCTGGAGCATGGAGGGAAGTGTCAGGGGAGGAGTGGTGGAGGGGTTCTTTTAATATACAGGTGCTTCAGGGAAAAGCAAACCACTTTATTTCATCTGTATTCCCCCATCCTACTGGAACTGGCATGTGGAGAGTGGAAGGGGTGAAATCAGTCAATCAGTCATCAGCACTGTCACCAGCATTGCCAGAGAGGTCGAGGGCAGACATCATGGAATCAGACAGCTTACTGGCGAGTTTATCTGCAGATGGAGAAATGTGGGGAGTCACTTGATGGCTGGCTTGTCAACAGGAGTCCTGCAGGAGCTCCACCAAACTCCCAAACTGGCTCACTTACCCCCAACATTAAATAAAACTGGTGAGCTGCTAGCAGCCGCTGCTCAACCTCAGGAAGATCCATTTGTCTATGTGTGAAATGATAGCCCCAACACAGATTCTACCTTAGAATGTCAGACTCACTGGATTCCAAGTAGTTCTATCCTTTCCTAGCATCAAAACATCAATTTCTTTTTACTGAGCTGAACTTACTAGCATTCTGTCATTACCTTTAGGGCTCTCAGAGCAATGGGACAGTAAGGACTTGGAGCCTGAATTCTCACTTCCCATTCTCCAGCCACACCCTATTGGTCCTCAGGAAAGCCTTCTCTGCTCACCCCTACCTCACTACCATCTCCAGACTGAGTTAGGCTACTTCACTGTGCCTTCAATATCTTCATGGTGAACACTCTGTTTTGTCAATGTCTGTTTTCTTATTTTCCTCCCCACTCCCCAATAACACCAGGAGTTCCAGGGCTATTTCAGGATTCCCAGGCCTCCGTGTGGAACCAAGCCAAGAGTGAATGGTTAGAAACACAACCTAGTTCAAAAAACAGAATTTATGGGGCCCATCAATCCTAGGTTTTCGTTTTGGCTCCATTAAATACTAGTTGTCTTACCCTGAGTGTGTCACTTAATGTCTGTAGGGCTCTGTTTCCTCACTTATCAAATGTAAGTGAGACTTTTGCACTGAGTTAGTGAAGATTAGTATAGCATGAAGACATAAATGGGTTAGCCATACAACAGACCACCACTAAAACGAAGGGGGAAATGCCCATGCAAATTGACATGGAAATATCTCTAACATATATATTGAATGTAAAATGGTGTGGCAAACTGTATGTTCAGTAGACCAGCATTTGTATAGAAGAAGAGAATAAAGAATATGTAGATGTTTGCCTGTGTACTTATCTTAGGAATGAGATACAAGGAAATAACAGTCACCTCTGGGAGGATAGCCTGGATGACTAAGGGATTAGGAGACATTTTACTGCATATCCTTTTCTACAATTTGGATTTTGAATATATTGCCTATTGGTAAAGTAAACATTATATATGGCCTATAAGCTTCCCATTACATAGGAAGCAGCTGATAAATAACTGGAGGTTATCACAAATTAGGCCAGTGTTCTCCAACTGTAGTCCCCAGAGGAGTAACAAAAGCATCACCTAGAAAGCAGTTAGAATCACAAATTCTCACTCCCCATGGCTAACCTACTCAACTAGAAATTCTGGGGGTGGGTCCCAGAAATCTGTCTTTTAACAAGTCCTCTGGCAGTTCTAATATAACCTCAAGTTTGAGAACCACTATGCCCATAGGGGAGCCTCTTAACCCATCCCTACTCCCTAACCCTTGCCTGGAGGTGCTCACTCAGGAGCTCCTAATCAAGGCCCAAGGTGGACCCTTTTGGAGCACGGGGGTGTTGTCTGGTAACCCCACCTGTACGCTTCTGCATCTTCTTCTTATTTTTCAGGGCGAATGCCAGAGCCTGGCCCTGCTGCAGGGGGTCCGTCTCCATGATCTTCTGTATCACTGGGCGGCGATCCACTGGGCAGACGTTCCTGGGGCAGTCATCCACATTGCGCTTAGCCCACCCCTTCTGATGACGGTTCGAACTAGTGCAGTACTCAGTGAGCTCTCCAGTCTGGTGAGAGAGAAGAGCAGTGAGGTCTGGGCCTCCAAAGACATCTGCAGAGGAGGCAGGAACAGGTTTAGATAAGAACAGGGAGACTGGAACCATACAGAACTTAGCTCCAACTCTAGCTCCACCATAGACTAGCAGATGTTTAGTTAACCCCTTAGCCACATTCTGATCATCTGTCAAAGGGGGTGGATAATGGGGAGCTTGCATGGCTTTCACAAATAAAATGAAAAAGTGTTACCCTCCCACATTTTCTTTAATTGGGCACATTTCTTGAAATTCTCCTATGGGGAGAACTTGCATGTACCAAAGCAGGCCTCCTCTCCCAGCCATACCAAGGGAAGCCTGGCCAAGGAGCAGCACACGGCCAGCTGACCACTAGGGGAATTCAGAACCATGCTTTCCACACCCTCTGGCTGTGGTGTGGGTTGAGGAAGGATTTATTCTACTGAGCAGAGGCTAATGTGTAAAAGGGAGGGTGAACTACTGTCATGTGAGTACCATTATTTTTGAAGGTTAGCCTGTGTCTGACAATAGAATCAGTCAGTGACTCTCAAGGAGACATCATCAATTCACCCAGTGGCACGAATGGCAGGATAAAATATTTGTGGTTATATGTAGTAACTAAGTTAAAGTCTGGTTTTGCATGGTGAGAATGTTTTCAAAACTTACTTTACCATAATAAGCTTATTTAATTTTATACTACTGTCTTGTTTAAAAATTTGGCTTTTGGGAGAATCAGATAAAGTATATTATTGTGCTGTGCTATGCCTTTTAAAAACTGGTTAACCAAGCCCTGGCTGGCATAGCTCAGTGGACTGAGTGCAGGCTGTGAACCAAAGTGTCACAGGTTTGATTCCCAGTCAGGGCTCATGCCAGGGTTGCAGGCCACAGCCCCCAGCAACCGCACATTCATGTTTCTCTCTCTCTTTCTCCCTCCCTTCCCTCTCTAAAAATAAATAAATAAATCTTTTAAAAAAACTGGTTAACCAAAAACTATTAAAATATATACAGAGATTTTAAAAAAAGAAAATTAAAAAGGGGAGTTACTTAATCAGTGACAATTGATATTACAATGATTCTTTGTTCAAGTGACCCTTCAAGGTCTTAGTCAATTTAACCAATGTCTTCTGATACCTATTCTGTGCCCAGTGCTGTGCAGGGACACACTGGAGAAATGAGTCACATGCAGTCCCATCTTCAAGAAGCCAGGCTAAAAAGGATACAACCAAGAATACTACAAGTCAGAGTAAGTAAGAGCCAACTAAACAGACACAGTGTAAGTGGCAGAAGTTGAGGGAATGGTGGTGATCAACATACTTCTACTGATAGGAGAGTCACTCCTGACTAAACATTGGAAAAGCACAGAACATACCTGGGCACCCAGAAAGGTGTCTGTTTGCCTGGAATTGAAGGTACATGTTTGTTGTAAAAGCTAGTAACAGAAACCTCTATGTGCCATGTACCATTCTAAGCACATGTATGTGTTCACACACAAAATATATATGCATATGTATACATGTACACACACACATTAACTATTTTTAGTATATACTGGGGAACTATTATAGGTCCCTGAGGAAAATTGCTTGTTCTGGGGCTTATGGGATCAGTGAGAAATATTATCAAGGGATGCCCTTAAACACACAACTTCACACTGATCTTCCTATAAGCACCAGGGGAACCTTTGAAACAAAGTGAGGATGGGAATGGCTGGAAATCCTGCCACTGCCCCAGTGTAGGCTCCATCATCTTTTATTTTTAAACCTCACCTTTATTTTTTAATTTACTATATTTTATTGATTATGCTATTATAGTTGTCCCCACTTCCTCCCCTTAGCTTCCTTCTACTCAGCAACCCCCACTCCATCAGAAAAATCCCCCCACCACTGTTCATGTCCATGGGTCAAGTGTATAAGTTCTTTGGCTACTCCATTTCTTATGTTATACTTTACATCCCCATGGCTGTTCTGTGACTACCTATTTGTACTTCTTAATCCCCTCATCTCTTCACCCATTTCCCCATACACCCCTCCCGTCTGACAACCATCAAAACACTCTCTGTATCCATGATTCTATCTCTGTTCTTCTTTGCTTAGTTTTTTAGATTCAATTGTTGATAGATTTGTATTTTTTATAATTTTATTATTCATAGCTTTGATCTTCTTCTTAAATAAGTCCCTTTAACATTTCATATAATAATGATTTAATGATCATGAACTCGTTTAGTTTTTCTTGTGTGGGAAGCTCCTTAGCTGCCTTTTAATTCTAGATGATAGCTTTGCTGGGTACAGCAATCTTGGCTTGTAGGTCCCTGCTTTTCATGACTTTGAATATTTCTTGCCGATCCCTTCTAGCCTGCAAAGTTTCTTTTGAGGAATCAGCTGACAGTCTTATGGGAACTCTCCTGTTAAAGGCAGCTAATTTCTTTTCCCTTGCTGCTTTTAAGATTCTCTCTTTATCTTTAACCTCTGACATTTTAATTATGATGTGTCTTGGGGTGGGCCTCTTTGGACACATCGTGTTTGGGACTCTCTGCTTCTGCACTTGCATGTCAATTTCCTTCACCAAATTAGGTAAGTTTTCTTTCATTATTTTTTCAAGTAGATTTCCAATTTCTGGCTTTCTCTTCTCCTTCTGGCACCCCTATGGTAGAATGTTGGGCCTCTTCAAGTTGTCCCAGAACATTCTCTTTTCTTCTTGTTGTTCTGATTAGTTGCTTTTTGCTGCCTTATGCTCTAAATCATTGATTTCATTCTTGGCTTCAACCATTCTACTGATGTTTCCCTGTAATTTGTTCTTTATTTCAATCAGTGTACCCTTCATTTCTGACTGAATCAGCATTATGCAGTCAAGGTCCTCACTAAGTTCCTTGAGCATCCTCATAACTAGTGTTTTGAACTCTGCATCTGATAGATTGCTTACCTCTATTTCATTTAGTTTTTTTTTCTAGAGTTTTGATCTGTTCTTTCATTTGGGCCATGTTTGTCTCCCCATTTTGGCAGCCTCCCTGTGTTTGTTTTTATGTATTATGACTTTGTGTCTTGGTAGTGTGTCCTAATGTACTAGGTGTCCTGTAGAGGCCAGTGGCACAGCCTCCCCTATCACTCAGGCTGCATACTTGAGATGCTCCCTTCATGTTGGCTGAGTATATCCTCCTCTCATAGTTGAGTTTTGGTTGCTGTTGGAAGATCAATGGGAGGGATGTACCCAGGCCAGTTAGCTGTAAGGCCTGGCTGTGACCACTGACCACCAACTTCTGCCCTCTGTAGAGGATCAGCTGTGCAGGGACAGGGTCATGGTGTTCCAATGTGGACTGTAGCTATCCACTGGGTGCACTGGCCCTGGGGTTTCCCAGGTGGTACAGGCCAAGGTCATTCCCAACTTGTGTTTTGCTTGGGGCCACCCTGCTGAGCTGCAAAGCAATCTGAGATGGCTGCTACACATGCTGGGCTTGGCAATTCCCAGGTGAAGCCAAGCTCTGAATCTAGACAGGCTGCTGCTAATTCCAGCCTCAGGCTCACTGAAGCCAGCTGTTGTTTGTTTGAGAGGATTTAGGAAGTTGTGAAACATAATCCAAGACCAGCCATTCTTATGGAAAAGACACAAGGGTGGGTCATAAATTGGGTGGGATGAAGTCTGGGGATCTCCAAGGCAGGTCTGCCAGGTTGATGGAGTCTCAGATATTGGCATTAGCTTTCTGGCTTTGCGGGGGTAGGACTTAGAAAAGGGACAATGGTCTCTCCTTGCCTTGATGCCAGACACTTCAGTTTCTCCCTGTATGCCACTGGTGCCTTTTAAGCTGCTACCCTGGTGCTGGAGCTCAGAGAGAGTGAGTCTAAGTAGGTGAGTCTGTGTGTGGGTTCTTTAAGAGGAATTGCTTGGGGGTCCAGAAGTTTCTTCGACCAACTTAATCCTCACTGGTTTTTCCAGCCAGAAGCTGTAGAGACTAATCTTCCTGGCACTGGAACCCTCAGCTGGGGAGCCTGGTGTGGGCCTGGGACTCCTCACTCCTAAGGTATCCCTCCCGAAATTTTATCCATGTGGTTGTGGGAGCTGCTCATTCCATGTCTGTGCCTCTCCTACCAGTCTGGATGGATGTGGTTTCTTTAATTCCATAGTCGTCAGACTTCCATTCAACTCGATTTCTGATGGTTCTGAATGATGGTTGTTCTATATTTTAGTTGTAGTTCTGATGTAGTTATTCAAAGAGGCGAGCCATGTCTGCCTACACTGCCATCTTGACCAGAAGTGAAGCTTCATCATCTCTTAGAGAATGCAGATAACGGTTTCCTTCCTACACTCCCTGCCTCCACCTGACCCCTTTCTTTCTTACCTGATTTTTACCCCAGCTGCCAGAGTAATTCTTCTAACAAACCTGACCATGTTGCTTAAGAAATTCTTCCAGGTGTTATGTAGCCATCAAAAATGAAGGATAGCTCTTTAAGTGATCATGTGGGACAATCTACAAGATGAATTCATAAGTGAAATATACAAAATGCAGAATATGAATAGCATGTTACTATTTGAATTAAAATTGATCTCTGTATCTGCTTTTATGTGTATATGTGTGCGTATGTGTGTGTATAAAGATGAAATAGTTCTGGAAGGACACTCAAGTCTACTAATAGGGACTGCTTCCAAGAAGGGGGCAGAGTAGCTGGGAGACAGAAGCAGGAGAGAGGCTTACTTTTCACTCTATACCCTTTGGTACCTTTTAAATTTTATATTAGGTACATGTATTACCTAGTCGAAAAATAAATAAGAGAAAATATTTTAAATAAACAAAATGGAAAAAAAAAAAACCTCCTTGACCCATAAGAAAATAACTAACTTTCATGGTTTTCCTATTACCCATGGCTTAAAGTCAAACTCAAGCCCTTGTGTGATTTGACTCCGGATTCATCTTTCCCTGCCTCCACTCCACTCCAGCCACCCAACAGCCCTAGTCCTAGTAATTTCCCCAAATACCCCAGTTTCACCCTTTTGGACCTTGGCATGAGCAAAGGCTGAGCCCCTATACACAGACTGCTGCCACACCCTCCCTCAGAGAATTCCTCAGCCTTCAAGAGGCTTCCCTGACCCACAAGCAATAGAGATTAGGGTCCTTAGATCCATGTTCTCCCAACTTCTGCCCCCACCCCTAGCCTGTGTGTCTCCCATCACAGTGAAGATATGTGTGTCTGAAACACCCTAAAGTGTGACCTCACAAAGGGCAGAGATGAGGAAACTGTCAGAAGAGGCTGAAAAAGCTTCCAGGAGTCAGAGCACAACACACTGACTTAGTCCAATAGGTTCTGGGGAGTAATTAACAGGGGAGGGGAAGCCATGAAAAGGGAGGTGACATGGTCAGATTGGGCCATAAGAAACCAAGGGACATATGTCCAGGTGAGAAAGGACTGGAAATTTAGACTTGGGTTATAGGAATGGTACAGACAGACAGAAGCTGACAGCTTCTCAAGAGACTTAAAAGGAATAAGCCATGAGACTTGGTGACCAACTGTGTATGAGATACTAGCTTGAGGAAAGAAAAAATCAGGGATACCCAGCTTTGCCACCTGAACAACTAGGTGGCTAGACAGGCATACCTGTTCTCTGGGCTAGAACCAGGCTAGGAAAGCTGCTTGAGACAGCAAGCCTCCTCCTTGGACCTGCCATTGTTTAACAAAGAATGCAACCCACCAGGTGCCCAGGGAGCCCACAGGGAACAAATGAACAATGCTCATCTTCCCACCATTATAGGCAGACCTCGTAGGAGCTAGATAGAAGGGAGAGACCACTTCACAGAGCCCTAAATAGAGAGGGTTGCCATGAAGAAATGGGACAAGTACCTTACAGATGGTGGTTTTATTTTCCAAAGCATCTGCTATTTTCATCATCGGAGAATGGAGCCACTTGATCTCCATTTCGAGTGGATCCATGTCACCCAATAGCTCATCAGATTCTCCATTGGCCAAACCTTTAACACAACCAACACCACTGTCAGGGCCCTGGCTCCACCCTGCTGCTAGCCTCCTGGTCAGGCCTCAGTGGAAAGGATATGTAGACACTGCCCAGGGGAGTCAGGAGGGAGGCCGCAGCACAAAGGATTAAAAGAATGGGTTTTACAGTAGGGCAATCACCTGCTGGGAGCTGGTTTTGGAGCCTCAGCTTCCTCATCTGGAAAATGAGAATGCCACAAGCCCTATGACACAGAGCTGCTATGAGTCAGAGCAGAGGATTCCCTGCAATGTGCTCACCTGACACACAGCTCTGTAAATGACAACCACTGGTATGCCCTCCCCAGGACCAGGCCGCTCTCTCCTTCCCTCTGGCCCCTTGCCTGAAGGTGGCCTCCCTTGCAAACTGCAAATGTGTCCATTGTCTGGGCCCACACCACCCTCACATTTGCTTCTAAATGTCCTTTCCATTCATTTCCTTCCCTGGACCTCTAATCCCTAGTCATTCTTCAAGATCCAATAGTACGGCCAATTCCCTTAGGAAACTCTCACTGGTAACCTCTCCCTCTTCTCAACTGCCCAGACTTTTATCTTTTGTCCAAGTCCACTCTCAGTGGCGGAGCCCCTCCTGCCCTCATATGCAGCCAGGGCCATGCATCATTGTAAGAATGGGAGTGGGAATTCCTCCCAACCACCCCCGAATAGAACAGGAAAGTAAAGTTCAGAAAGGGGAGGCTGACTTGCCCAAAGCCATCCGGGAAATAAACTCTAAAGCAGGCAAGTTCTCTTATCCTTATTTGTAATCCAAGGACACCAACAGGCCCAGAGAAGGGAAACTATTTGTCCTTAAGAAAAACAGAGAAACTAGAAGGCAGGCCAGCCAGACCTTTCTCTGCTACCCCAGAGTGTCCACAGACAGGCCCAGAGAGCACTGGGTACCTTTCTTCGGTAGGGTAAAGAGGAGCCGTAAGCCAGGGCTGCCGATGGTGGTATCTGAAGAAAACAAACTTTCTTCCAGAGTTTTTGAAAGCCACATGGTTCAGTAACAGCTAATAATTACCAAGAAAGTAATTAAATATATATGTGCATGCCAGGCACTAAGTGTTTTTATATATTAAACAATGAGTAGATGTTATTGTCCCCATTTTACAAATTATGTCATTGAGACACAAAGAAGTGAAGTAACCTGTGTAGTAGCATCACACAGCTAACAAGACACAAAACTTAGATTTGAATCCAGGCAGTCCATCCTTTTAATCACTGAGCTACTCTGAGCTGGGAGACTCTTCAAGAACAGGGCAGGAAAGCTGGTTTGAATGTCACCTCTGCCTGCCACTGACTATGCACCATTCAGCAAATATTACCTGTCTGTGACTCAGATGCCTCACCCAACAATGGAGGTGAGAATGAAAATCTAGGAATTAGACATGCTGTGGCTAAGGCAAGGCCTATGGCAGCATGAGAAGGGGTTTTTGAGGGAAGAGTCTCAGTCCACTCCAGGTCCCAAGAGACAGGAAAAGGAACAACATTTCTTGAACAACTCACTCTGTACACAGTACTGTGTTAATTTTCTTCCCTATATACCAAGAGCTCACAACTTCCCCATGGCCCAAATAAGAATCCTCTACCCTATGGGTGAAAGCATTAAGCTTAGAGCTGGTGAAACAATTTTGTGAAAGCCAGAGTAGGGCCAGAGAAGGGGGAGATCAAATACAGAATTTGCTGTCGGGTCCATGTGGCTCCACTACGGCAAGACCAAGTGCAGCACAAGCCAGTCCACTCGCCCTCACTTACATTCCATGGTGTCTTCATTGGCCTGCTCTGTATCCTCAATGTCGAAGACTTCAGTCATCTCCTTAACAATCTCAGCACTAAGATGGGTGGGCAGAGTGTGGGTGGCTGGTGGAAGTGTGTAGAAGCTGATCTTCCCACTGTATTGGGAGGTGGGAAGAAATTGGTAGCAATGTCATTAAGAGCAAATCACCAAAGACAGAATGAGTTCCCAAGTCAGAAACAGTGAGGGTGAACAACCAAACCCAGCTGGTGGCTTCTGAACAAGAGGTTGAGTCATTGGTTAACCCGACTCACAGTGCTACAACTCAGTCACTTCATGGAGCCTCACCCGCTCCTCCTACCCCTCCTCACCTCACCCAGTCAGCCAGGACTGCTTTGGCTGCCTCCTCCTGATTATATATGCCTCCCTTCTTCTTCTTCCCCAAGCGCTGGGCCACTGCAGTCAGAAAGTGCTCAGTGGTCTGGAACCCAGAAACACCATAATAGTTGGAAATCTGGTGAAGAGAAGAAAGAAATCACAAAGGAGAACAAAGGGCCGTTGTAGTGGGGTAGTACATGAGCCAGAGCCCTGCATACCTCCTCTAGGTTGCAGCGTTGCAGGATGGTCTCCACTGGGGTCACGGGGTCTGCCAGCTTCTGCACGTGGATGCAATTGCGCAGAATGGTGCCCACCTCTGAGTTGGGTCCTGGGACAATGCCTGGTGCATCCAGCAGCCTGATGAACTTGTCCAGGTGGACCTCCTGCATGAACCTGCACAGGAGAGATATCAGAAGATGCAGGACACTGATGAGTCCAGACGTGTCTGGCATCCTCTAGACTATAGGCACACATTTGGGAGAAGGTGTGAGGAGTGCATGGCATACAGATGACGGTGGAGAGATGTGGGGCCAGAACCTCTGGGGTCCTACAGCCCTGGAACTGAGTCTAGTCTAGCCCCTGCCACTGGGGACTGAACTGCAGGACCGTGGGTCAATGTTTGACTCTCTGAGCCTCAGTTGCTTCACCTAGGAAGTCAAGCTGCTTAATTCATAGCCTGTTCTGGTGTGGCTGTTAGGAGGCTTCAAGGAACTAACAGGGAGGGGGCCACACAGCTGGGTGCATAGACCACACCTAGGGTGTACCAGGTAAATACGGACTACTAATGAGACTCGTATGACCAGGGAAGAATCAGATGCTACTCCAAAACAAGGAAAGGGGCACAGGCCGAAGGCATGAGAGTAGGGGGAAAGGTAGAGTCAGTGGAAGTGGGGGAGCAGGCATGTGCTTACTTGGTGACCCCAGGAACGGCTCCCACACTGCAAGCACGGCTACGCTTCAAACTATTGATCAGGCTGCTCTTCCCAACATTAGGAAGGCCTACAAAAGAGTGGCAGATGGCTCAGTGCAGGAAGGGCCCTCGGGAACACCTGGGCCAGCCTGTGTGTGGGCACAGGCAGGGGCAGTGACCAGGACACAAGGAAGCCAAAATCAGAGCCTGGACTCTTGCCTTCCCACCCCAGGCCCTGAGCAAGTCCCTACATGGCCTTTTTACCCTCCCCTCCATTTGTAAACACACTGGGTCAATGTGTCTCTCTCTCCAAAAGTGACACCTCCCACCTATAACCAGTCTGGGAAAGGTGCTCAATGCAAAGCCTTTATGACAGGATCCAACAGAGGATGCACACTGGGAAGTATCCATGAAACAGAAAACTGTCTGTACTGGTACATAATTAACCGGGGTGGGGTGGGGGTGGCAGGCTCATCTCCAGATGTCTATTTCTCTGAGAAGCTGTCTGCTTGTAGTGTTTTACTGTTTGGGCATCTATGAGCACCTCCAGACCTGTGGATGTCTTTGTTTCTCCCTTCCAGGGTCTCACATTATCACAATTCTGTGTCCTAGAAGTTACACATCTACTGCTCTTTCACAGATGTGCCTGTGTGCGCACAAGTCTCTATACATATTTCCATTTCCTTCTCCCTCTCCCTGTGTGTCTGCGTGCACACGTGCACCTTGTTTGTTCTCATTCTAAATATGTGCTTCTTCCATTTTTTTACTTTCTCTCCTACTCAGTCTATCACAACTCCCTCTCTCTGTACATCTTGTTTATAAGCATCTCTTTACCAGTTTGTCTCACTGTCTCTCATTGTAGCCATTGCCCTCTCTTTTCCTCTCCACCCCACCAATTCTGCCTCTCTGTATAATTTCTTCCATGTCAACTCCACTCACCTTCATTCTGTCAGTGGGCTGGTCTGTCTTCATGTATGCTCTTCTGTACCTGTTTCATTGTCTCTTTCTCTCTCCCCCTCCCGAACCCCCTCCTTAATTCTCTCCTCTCTCCCTCTCTTCTCTATGCATATATATCTATCTCATCATAGACATGTCTGTGTATTTGTCTCTGTGAATCTGGGTGTGTGGCTGTGTCTGAGGGCCTAGTATATCTGGGCACATGTGTCTCTCTTTCGCTCTATTTGCTTGAAAGAAGCAGAGTTGGGGTGAGTGTGTAGGAAGGGCTTGGTTTGCATGTGTTTTGCTCCTGGGTCAGTCAGTCTGTCTGTCTGTCTCTAGAGGTGCCTCCTCTGGGTCTGCTCGTATACATGTCTCTACACATGTAGGTCCGCACTTGTGTTTATGGATCTATATGTGTGCATAGGCCTGTGTGTTCCTGTGTCTCCATCTTTGTTCCTGCTTGTTTCTACATGTATGTCTCTAAATCTGTCTCTTTGTCCCTGTTTGTCTCTCACTCTTTGGGTATGTGTATGTGTCTGCCTCTCCATATACATGTGGTGTCTTTAGCCCTCTTATGTCTCTCCTTGCAGAACTCTATGCACATCTGTCTCTATGTCCATTTGGTATTTCTTTCTGATCATATATCCATCACTCTGCATGCCTCAATCATTTAAATGTCTCCCCTTTCCACTGGCCACCAACCTTACCACTTGGCTTCCCAATTCCTTTTCTGTGCCTATTCAGGTATGTATATCTATACCTTTTTTTCCTCAATGTCCAGCTTTCTCTCCAATGTCCTTCTCTCTTGACTTCACTTCCTCTCCCTGATGGTCTGCCTCCATCTCTCTCCATTCCCCTATTCCAAACTTACCATCCTTCCCTTGGTGCCCTGGGATCCAGACAGGCCCAGGTTTGAGCCTCAGCTCTGCACTGCCTCACACAGAGCTAAGTCTTTCAAATCCCTTTGTCATCTATGGGCCTCAGGGTTCTCATCTGTAAAAGGGAAATGTTCACCACTCCTTCCCCCAGCTCTGGTAGGATAAGATGGTGTCAACTCCAAGCCTAGTCCCGTATACTTGGTCCACGGTTCTAAAACTCAGTGCACAGTAGTGATTCTGAGTATGTGTTCCTGTGTCTGCTGACCCAAATTACAACTCATGAAACCCTTCCTGAACTGCTTCACTCTTTCCCAAAAAAGGTGATATGAAGTTTCCAGAATCCTTTCCCCTAAAGAAGCCCCTTGCCGAGGAAGAGCCCTGTGACCTCCTTACCCACAACACCCACACGGATATGGGTGCGCACTTCACCAAGGCGGCAATAGTTCCCCAGAACCCTCATGAGGTTTTCGGCTCCAAAGCAGGCTTTGCTCTTCAACAGTGACTCAGAGGCCTGCTCCACTGGCACACTGCAACGATTCTAGAAAAGGAGGGATATTACAGAAGAGGCATCAGGTGGCTGAGATGTGGTCTGAGCCCAGATTTTCAAATTTCAGAGAAACTTTCAGGGTCTGTCTGTGATCACAGAGGTTCTCAGCCCAAAGTAGATTTCTCACCCAGGTTCTAGACACCTGCCATTTCTCTACTGCCCTCAGAGACCCACAAATTCTGTTTTCCACTGCCTTCTTTGTCCCTGCCTCTGCCTACACATGTCTCTTGCTGCCCTTAGCAGGAACAGGATGGCATCCTAGCCTCAAGCCAGGCCAGACTGGACTTCCAACTCTTCCTCTCATAGGTGTGTGCCCAGCAAATCCTGCTTCCCTTCTCAGGGCCTTGGTGCCCTCGTCTGCACAATAGGGATGCCCATCACCCCTGCCTGCAAAGGACAAGGCCATTCCAGCCTCCATCTCTTTACTCCTAATACCACCTCCTCTGACCAGAATGCCCTTCCATCTGTCTCTTTCCTTACTCACCCACCACACCACTGCAAAATTGAAATTAACCTAAATATCCATCAATAAGAAACAGGTTAATGAGATATAACTTTGAAGTAGAAAACAACTAAAAGAAACCTGATAGCAAAGAATTCTTACATTTTTGCCATCAAAAGTCAAAAAATTTAATGATATCATGTCTTCCAGATTAGCAAAGATTAAAATATTTAATGATATCAAATGTTGGCAAGCACAGAAGGAAATAGGCCCTCTCACACATCCATCTACCCCATTGGCAGGGAGATAAATAGTATAGTCACTTGAGGGGTGCAATTTGTCAGTGTTTAGGGAAATATAAAATGCATAAAGCCTATGACCCAGCCTCTCCACCTCTCAATATGTAACCTATACAAACATGTGCAAGGGTGTGTGCTGACGTACTGGTTATAACAATAAAAAATGGGAAATTAATTTTATTGAGCATCAAAAGGTAGATCTCTATAAAAAGATCTCCAAGGAAAACAAAGCAAGCTGTAGGATAACACATTATACCTACAAACACTATTTTCCCTTTATATCTACTTTCCTGTAATATATAAAATACAGAAAAATATCTGGATCCCTTCATACTGACAATGGTGGTTACTTCTGATTATATATGGATAAAGGAGATTGGAATTAGGGGTAATGTTGAAAAGGTATTTAAGTTTTATCTATATTAGTTTTTATTTTTTCTACTTTACTTTTTAATAAGTAAGTTTTACACCTGGTACAAAATTGAAAAAATGTCCCCAGCACGCAGTTTCTCTCCCTAGAAGCAACCAATGTTTCAGTATACTTTAATATTTTACAATAAAAACGTATTTGTGTTAATGATACAATTAGAAAGTAACGTGATGTTTTAAAGAGAAAACAAATAGTCATGTATTTTAAAATTTAACAAAGTTAACTAACTGTATTTTCCAATTTGTATTACCCTTATATCTTTAAAAAAAAATGTAACCTAAAGAGTAATAATGTAGGAAGAAATGGAATGAAACTAATATTAAGTCATTCAGTAAAGCAAAAATCTCCAAGTTGAAGGCCCAATTCAATTACCAAAGAGCTGGAGACCCCAGTCCAAGTCATGATTCCCCATCCCTGGCCCCGGACTACCCTGAAAGGATCTAGATGTCCCTTGGGTCCAGCTTACCAGGTTTTTGACCTGATGCTGAGTGCTGGCCTTGAAAGCCACGGTTGGCAGCTCATTCCGAAGGTAATCCAGCCACTTCTCCACAATCTCCTTGGGGACCAGGTCTGGGGAAAACAGGAACAAACAGAACTAGTAAGAACATGAGCTCAATGGCTCACTCCAAAGAGGCATCTACCTGTACCCAAGGCTAGGCCCACCTCCTGCCAACAGATATCTCCCTGACCCTGCCACTCCCTGTCCAGTCCCAACATCAGAGTTAGAAAGGACACCCTATTCTAGGGGACCAGCTGGCTTTTCTTGGTGGGACCTCTATTCCATCAAGGAGAATAGGAAAACTAGTTGTTCCCAGATGCCTTCCTTCCAAGCCAGGGTGCCCAGCATGCCAGAGGCCTCCCAAAGATTATGCTTCTCATCCTTACTCTGAATCATTCTAGTATGGACCAAATGTCAAGAATAGAATGGACAAAAATGACTACCATTTGTGAGGTACTGACCACACATATACCAAGCACTTTATTATTCTCATAAAAACCTTATGTGGTTGGGAAAATCACAGCCCATTTTACAGCTACAGAAATGGAAGCTCTTGGATGATATAATTTGTCCAAGATTCCAGACAAAACAGCTCAACTGGGATCAGCTTTGGCACAACCTGAGTGGAAAGGAATGCAGCCAAGACTTGAGAGGGTTAGCTGGGTGCCCACGGGCAGCAGCACCGTAGAGATAATTAAGCACCCGGTTGGACCCCCGAGAAGAATGGGGTCTAAACCCTAAACTAAGATTCCCAGCCGAGAGCACCAGAGTCCAAAAAGTACACAGATAGCAAACCAGCAGCAAGAAGCAGCAGGGTTGCAGAGATAGACTGCTAGAGATGCAAGAGCCATTTAAAAGGTCAATGCACAAATTTTCATTTCCAGCCACTATCCTGGGCTCTGGCAAAGGTGGCAGCAGAGTGGGCTGGTGACACGTGAGAAGAGACTAAGGACTAAAGCTTAGGGGAGAGAACTGCAAGAGTAGATGCCAAGATCCTGGTTCTGAGTTATCCCCCAGACAATAGCAGCCTTTGTGCTCAGACAGGCCACTCTCCTCCAAGGAGAAATAGCCTGAGGGGAAAAAATAGCCCTGACCCAGGAGGGTATGTTCCCTGGCCCTGTAGTGCTTAAGTGTGACTGCTTAGTGCAGACTGACCATATTAACAATTGAAGGAGACAGCCAGGGAGAGAAGATCACTGGAAGTATCAAACAGGCTGCCTAAAGTCAGACGAGGTCAACATCTGACATCAGACAAATTAAGAAAGAAAAAAACAGTGGTAAATACAAGAGGCTACCGAGACAAAATCCACTGTGGTCTTCTTCATGATTTGTGATATTTTCTTTCCTGCATAGTTTTTTTTTAACATTCATTTCTTGTCCAGCAAGTTTGTACATATTAAGTCACTAGATTTTATACTATAGTGTAATTCAGTTCACACATTTTGTCCCTTCCTCCTTTTAGCTTATTTTACCTTTTTCTTTCCTCACATTATCTTCATTTCAAATTTTTTTTTTCTCTCTTGATACAACTTGTTTCCATTCCACATTCTTACTATTTCTCCCCAGTCTAGACACACAAAACCAATATTCTTGTTAATAATCATCTCACATCCTTTTTTCCCCACTCTTAAAATACCCACGTTCTCTCCCCACCTTTAACAATCTTTGCTAGTTGGTTGTGAGTAGGGTAGTTGTTACTGCATTGTTTTTCAAATTTTATCTCTAGACCTTCACTATTCTATATCTCAAATACCAAATTTTACTGGTTCCCTCTCCTACACTTTTTTTTTCATCTCAAATTTTAATTTTGCTGTCTTAGCCTGGTTTTTTTGTCTTTCTTTATTTCTCTTTCATGCTGCCTTTTTATTTTTCTTTATTCTCCTTTTTCCTTTTCTCTTCTTAATTACATCCCAAATTTTAATTTTTCCCTCTCTTAGCCTTGTTTTTCTTCCTCACTCTTAGTATTCCCTTTACCTCTATCATTTCAAAATCACTTCCCATTCCTCTAAACATCTCTTACAATTTGTTTCTTTTTTCCACTCTTATTCCCATACCAGCTATATTACTTCTAGCTAATTTGTTGTTGATAGTACTATGGTGGATCTTTCTCTCCAATGCAGCTCCTATATTTTTACTAATTATTTACTATTTCTCCTTTTTCTTTCTCTCTCTTACTTTATTTTATTTTACATTATTTTAGTTTCTGTTTAAACCTGATACTATGTGCTTCCCTTCCCACACTCCATTCCACATTCTTCATTCCCTTTTTTATTCATGAGGTAAATTATACCTTCTCTCGTACCATTGTTCCAACTCTTGTTATTGCTCCTCCCTACGTTATCAGAACCATTTTTCCTTCAGTAGGTCATCTCATATTTCTCTCCCTTCTTATAACTGTCTTAATCTCTTGACACCCTTATTAACTTGGCTCATTTGCTGTTGATAGTGGGATTGTGGGGGGGAACTGTATTTGTGGGTGTGGGTTTGTTTCCTGGGCTGTGTGGTTTTGTACTGGCAGCACCTGCACAACAGCACATAAGACATGGTGGGTGTAATGACCATCAATGAGCTGGAGAAAAGGACCCACTAAAGAATGACCCAACAACAATCAAAACCCAATTACACCCAGAGAACCAGCATAAAATGTATAAAGGGCATCCTAAGAGCATCAAGTTCAGGATATCAAGGAGACTGCACCACTGAAACTCACACGCCTCCTACCATAGAAGTTCATAACACAAAGTCAGAAAGTCAAAACAGATCAATTTAAAAAGCAGAAGCAAGCAAGAAGGGCCCTACAAATAATGGGAAGACAAAGAAACAAACCCCAATCAAAAGGAAAGGAAGAATCCTCAGAATGAAATAGAGGCAAGTCAACTATCAGATAATGAATTCAAAGCAATGGTTGTAAGGAAGCTCAATGAGCTCAGTGCGAATTACCAAAAACTACAGGGAAACTACAAGGAACTTACTACAAACCTGTATCAGCATAAAAAGGGACATAGCAAGAATTAACAAGGGCCAAGAGAAGAATACAATTTCTAAATTGAAGAACACAGTAGAAGGAATCAAAAGCAAGCTAGATGAAGCAGAGGATCGAATCAGCGAAAAGGAGGGCAAGGTAGAAAAAAAACTCCCAAAAAGACCAAGAAGAAGAAAAAAGACTCAAAAAGAGTGAAGAGAGGTTAAGAGAACCACAGGACAACATGATACATAAGAATATCCATATAATAGGGATACCAGAAGGAGAAGAAGAGCAAGGGACAGAAAAGCTGTTTCAAAAAGTAATGATGGCAAACTTCCCTAATTTGATGAGAGCAAAAGCCACACAAGTTCAGGAAGCACAGAGGGTCCCAATCAAGAGAAACCAAAAAGGGCTCACTGCAAGGCACATCATAATTAAAATGAAAATATTCAAAGTCGAAGTCAGAATCTTAAAGGCACCAAGGGAGGAACAGGAAGTAACATACAAGGAAGCCCCAATACGGCTAGCAGCTGACTTCTCAAAAGAAACATTACAAGTGAGAAGGGAATGGCAAGAAATATCCCAAGTAATAAAACGCAAAGGCCTGTAACCAAGACTACTGTACCCAGCAAGGGTCTCATTTAAAATGGAAGGCCAAATAAGGACCTTCCAGGTCAAGGGGCTAAAACTATACACCTCCACCTAACCAACACTGCAAGATATGCTAACGAGACTGCTTTTAGAAGAGGAAGAAAAACTGAGAGGAACATAGGTATGAAGGGAGTAAAATGGCAATGAATAAGTACCTATCAATAACAACCTTGAACGTAAATGGATTAAATGCTTCACTCAAAAGACACAGGGTAGCTGAATGGATAAGAAGACATGGCCCACACTTATGCTGTCTATAAGAGATTCACCACAGAACAAAATATCTGTAACAGACCAAAAGTGAAAGGATGAAAAAAATATTCCAAGCAAACAGACAGGAAAAAAAAGCCGGGGTAGCAATACTTATATCTGACAAAAAAAGACTTCAAAACAAAGGCCATAAAGAGAAACCCAGAAGGACACTTCACAATACTGAAGGGAAAAATCCATCAAGAAGACATAAACAGCCCTGGCCGGTGTAGCTCAGTGGACTGAGTGCAGGCTGCAAACCAAAGTATTGCCAATTCAATTCCCAGTCAAGGCACATGCCTGGGTTGCAGGCCAGGTCCCCAGTGGGGCCTACATGAGAGGCAACCACACACCAATGTTTCTCTCCCTCTCTTTCTCCCTCCCTTCTCCAATCTCTAAAAATAAATAAAATCTTTAAAAAAAGAAGACATAAACATTAAAACATACACGCACCCAATATAGGAGCACCCAAATATATAAGGAAAATCTTGGAGGACTTCAAGAAAGATATAGACAACAACACACTTATACTAGGAGATTTCAACGCCCCAATGTCAACAATGGGTAGATCTTCCAAACAAATATCAACAAGGATATTGTGGCATTGAACAATGCCCTAGATCAAATGGACTTCCCAAAGAAGCAAAATATACATTCTATTCAAATGCACACAGAATATTTTAAAAGATAGAACACATGAAAGGACACAAAACAAGCCTCAACAAATTCAAGAAAACTGAAATCATATCAAGTACCTTCTCAGACCACAAGGGCCTGAAACTAGAAAACCACCTCAAGGAAAAAACTCAAAAACATTCAAACTGATGGAGATTGAATAGCATGCTATTAAACAATGAATGGGTTAAGAATGAGATCAAGGAAGAAATCAAAATGTTTCTGGAAACAAATGAAAGTGAACTCACAACACTCTAAAACTCATGGGACACAGCGAAGGCAGTCCAGAGAGGTAAGTTCATAACGATATGGGCCTACCTAAAAAAGAAAGAAACATTTCAAATAAATAACCTAACCCTACATAGAAAAAAACTGGAGGAACAACAAAAAACAAAGCCCAGAGCAAGTAGAAGGAAGGAAACAACCCAGATCAGAGCAGAATTAAATGACATAGAGACTGAAAGTACAAATCTAAAGATCAATAAATTCAGGAGCTGGTTCTTTGAAAAAATAAACAAAATCGACAAGCCTTTAAGCAGATTCATCAAGAAAAAAAGTATAAAAGACACATGGACAAAACCTAGCGAGGAGTGGAAATGGGAGGGAGGTGGGGTGGGCTAGGGGGTGGGCTGGGATGGGAGTAAAAGACAGAAAACTGTAAAATCAATAAAAAGAAAAAAAAGTGAGAGGACCCAATTAAACATAATCAGAAATGAAAGAGGAGAGATTACAACTGATACCACAGAAATACAAAGGATTGTTAAGAAATTACTATGAAGAACAATATGCCAAGAAATTTGAAAACCTAGGTTAAATGGACAAATTTCTAGAAAAATATAATCTTCCAAAACTCAATGGAAAAGAAGCAGAAAGCCTGAACAAACCAATAACAGCAAAAGAAATTGAAGCAGTAATCAAATCTCTATCATCAATTAGTATTCAACAAAAGAGACAGAAGCATAAAATGGAGTAAAAATAGCCCCTTCAACAAATGGTGTTGGGAGATCTGGACAGCTACATGCAAAAAAAGGAAACTCAACCACCAACTTACACCATACGCAAAAATAAACTCAAGATGGATAAAAGACTTAAATATAAGTCATGATACCATAAAGTCCTAGAGGAGAACATATGCAGGAAAATCCCTGATATTCCATGCAGCAATATTTTAACTAATATGTCCCCTAGAGTAAGGGACATGAAGGAAAGAATAAACAACTAGGACTTCATCAAAATAAAAACCTTTTGCACAACTAAAGAAAACATTAGCAAAATGAAAAGGGAACTAACTGTATGGGAAAATATATTTGCCAATGATAATTCTGACAAGGGTCTGATCTCCAAAATATAAAAAGAAGTCACATGACTCCACATCACAAAGACAAACAATCAAATTAAAAAATGGGCAAAGGACCTGAGCAGATATTTCTCCAAGGAGGACATCCAGAGGGCCCAGAGACATAAGAAAGGATGATCAGCATAACTAGCCATCAAAGAGATACAAATTAAAACCACAATGAGATACCACTTCACATGGGTCAGAATGGCCATCATAAACAAATCAATGAACAATAAATGCTGACAAGGTTGTGGAGAAAAGGGAACCCTAGTGCACTGTTGGTGGGAATGCAGACTGGTGCAGCCATTGTGGAAAACAGTATGGAATTTCCTCAAAAAACGAAAAATGGAGTTGCCTTTTCGCCCAACAATTCCACTGCTGGGATTATACCCTAAGAATCCTGAATCACCAATTCAAAAGAACCTATGCACCCCAATGTTCATAGCAGCACAATTTATAATAGCCCAGTTCTGAAAGCAACCTAGGTGCCCATCAGTAAATGAGTGGATCAAAAGACTGTGGTACATTTACACAATGGAATACTACACAGCAGAAAGAAGAAGCTCCTACCCTTTGTGACAGGATAGATAAAACTGGAGAGCATTATGCTAAGTGAAGCCAGACAGTGAAAGACAAATACCATATGATCTCACCTATAAGTCAAACCTAATTAACAAAACAAACAAGCAAGCAAAATATAACCAGAGACACTGAAATTAAGAACAATCTTACAGTAACCAGAGGGGAGGAGGAAGGGAAATAACAGAGGAAAGAAAGGAAAGGGTCATCAAAGAACATGTGTAAAGGACCCATTGACAAAGCTGAAGGGGGGTGGAATTGAAAGTGGGAGTGGGTGGGGAGGAGGAAAGTAGTGGTGGGAAAATGGAAACAACTGTATTTGAACATTAATAAAAAAAATGATAGAAAAAAGAAAATGGGTATTCACATTCTGGAAAGGTAAATTCATACAATTCTTCTAGAAAGCAGGTTGTATAACATAACAGTTAAAAGATGAACACTCTTTGATTCAGCAACTTCATTTCTAGGTTTTATTCCTATGATGCTTATCACATGAGTGAGAAAATGTACAAGAATGCTCCCTGTGGCTAAATACTTATCAATATGAAATTAGTTCACTAAATAGTGCTACACCCATCCATCTAACATTATGCAGCCACTTTCTTATGCACTTGGAACATGTTCTTATCAAAATTTTTATTAAAAATTTGGAAGATAGAGGCATAGGTAGACACACTGTGCCTCATCACACAACCAAAAGAAGGACAACAACAATTTAAAAACAAAAAACAACCAGGACTGACAGAATCGAACTGTATGGAAGTCCAACAACAAAGGAGTTAAAGAAGACATATTCATTCAGACTGGTAGGAGGAGCAGAGACAGGCAGCCGGGCAGAGAGGATTCATGGCAAGGTGGCGTCTGGTGGACCCAGGGAGGTGGTTGATTGTGGAATGGGGCATGCAAGGCTGTAGCTGACCAGCAAGGCAGCAGCGTACAGATCCAGTGACGCGGTAGATTGCGGACTGGGAAATCCCACATTCATGTGTAGAGAAACAACTGGGTAGCAGAATAGACTACACAACCCAGGACTCTAGCACCAGGAAATAAAGCCTCAAAACACTGATTGAAAGCACCTGTGGGGTTGAGGTGCCAGGAGAAACTACCAGCCTCACAGGAGAGTTCAATGGAGAGACCCACAGGGTCCTAGAATGCACACAAACCCACCCACCCAGGAATCAGCACCAGAAGGGCCCAATTTGCTTGTGGGTAGCAAGGGAAGTGAATGAAATCCGGCAGAGAGCTGAGCAAGTGCCATTGTTCCCTCTCGGATACCTCCCCCACATACAGCATCACAACACAGCCATGTGGGTTGCCTTGCCCTGGTGAACACATAAGGCTCTGCCCCTCACTATGTATAACAGGCACGTCAAGACAAAAGAAATGGCCCAAATGAAAGAACAGATCAAAGCTCCAGAAAATATACAACTAAGCAACAAAGAGATAGCCAACCTATCAGATGCACAGTTCAAAACACTGATGATCAGGATGCTCACAGAATTGGTTGAATCTGGTTGCAAATTAGATGAAAAGATGAAGGCCACGCTAAGTGAAATAAAGGAAAATGTACAGGGAACCAAGAGTGATGGGAAGGAAACGAACTCAAATCAATGGTGCGGACCAGAAGGAAGAAAGAAACATCCATTTAGAAAAGAATGAAGAAACAAGAATTAAAAAAAAATGAGGAGAGGCTTAGGAACCTCCAGGACATCTTTAAACGTCCCAACATCCGAATTATAGGGGTGCCAGAAGGAGAAGAGGAAGGACAACAAGTGGAAAAGTTACCTGAACAAACAATAAATGAGAACTTTCCCAATCTGGCAAAGGAAACAGACTTTCAGAAGTCCAGGAAGCTCAGAAAGTCCCAAAGAAGTTGGACCCAAGGAGGAACACACAAAGGCACATCTTAACTAGTTTACCCAATATTAAAATTGAGGAGAGAATCCCAGAAGCAGCAAGAGAAAAGGACAGTTACCTACAAAGGAGTTTCCATCAGATTGTCAGCTGATTCCTCAAAAGAGACCTTACAGGCAAGAAGGGGCTGGAAAGAAGGATTCCAAGTCATGAAAGACAAGGACCAACATCCAAGATTGCTCTATCCATCAAAGCTTTCATTTAGAATGGAAGGGCAGATAAAGTGCTTCTCAGATAAGGTCAAGTTAAAGGACTTCATCATCACCAAGCCCTTATTTTATGAAATGTTAAAGGGACTTATCTAAGAAAAAGAAGATAAAAAAAAACATGTACAGTAAAATAACAGCAAGCTCACAGTTATTAACAACCACACCTAAAACAAAAGCAAACTAAGCAAACAACTAGAACAGGAACAGACCCACAGAAATGGAGATCACATGGAGGGTTATCAGCAGGGGAGTGGGAGGAGGAGAGAGGGGGGGAAAGGTACAGAGAATAAGTAGCATAGATGGTAGGTAGAAAATAGACAGGGGGAGGGTAAGAATAGTATGGGAAATGTAGAAGCCAAAGAACTTGTATGTACAACCCATGGACATGAACTGAAGCAGGAGAGGGGGGATGTGGGTGAGAGGGGGTGTGCAGGGCGAGGGGGACTGAAGGGGGGAAATGGGACAACTGTAATAGCATAATCAATAAAATATATTTAAAAAAAGAAAAAAAATTGCAGTGGGGGGCTTGGTGGTGGGAAAAGAGGCCAAATGGGGGACATCTGTAATAGTGTCAACCATAATTTCTTTTTAATTTGAAAAAATATAGCACAAATGGTATCAAACCTAGACGTGAATGACTCCTGAGCCCATGCCCTAGTCCTGGGGTTCCAGCTTAGGGAAGACAGAAACTCTCCAGGATTGGCCAGTTAGATATAGCTCAAAATGGCAAGAAGGGGGAATCAAAGGCACACAGGCTTGAACTCCATTCCCCACTTCTGCTACACTGTGCATGTCTTTAGACAAATGATTTCACCTCCCAGATTCCTGGCTTTAAAAACTGGAACAAAAATTCCTACCTTGCACAACTCTTAAGCATACCACTGAATTGCTCGGTCTCAGGATCTGGTCTGAGCTAATCTTTCAAGAAGGCCTGTCCCCTGCCCTGCCTTACCTACTCCTTCTCAATACCCACCAATCTTATTCAAGACCAGGACCAGCTTCTTGTTGCCTTCTGCCTGCAGGACAGCCTCCTCCATCTGGAAGCAGCGACAGCCCAATGGGTCCCTGGCATCCAGAACTTCCAAAATCACATCAGAGTACTCCACCACCTGCAGGGCAGAGGATGAGAGATGAAGGCAGGGAAAGGACTGGGTAGCAACCACACAGGCCCATGAAAAAAAAAAGGTCTACATCTCAGTCGGCAGAAATAGAAATGGAGGAAATGAAACTAGACTGGTGCATTCCCTAAAGGGCCTTAAGAAATGGGTGTCCAAGCCTCCTGCTCTGCCCTGTCTGGCCCGCGCTACTTCCTTGCAGCAGCTGCCCCCCACCCCACCGGCCACAGCCCACATGGACAACACTCCAAGTATCCCTGACCTATACCACCAGTCCACTGGCAGGCTGATAAGGGAGCGGCCATGCCTGGCCAGCAGCACGGGGGTTAAGTGGCCCAAGTAAAAGGTGATCACTGGAGATTCGTAAGTCAAGCACTGTGCACAGCCTCCCACTGGCCCCATGCGAGCCTGTCCGGACCATGGTTCCATGGGAGCCATGCCCAAGTCAGCCTCTTGGCAGGAAACAATGAAGGGAAGAGACACCAGACAATTCAACAGAGGAGGACACCAGCAGGAGGGAGGACTCCATCATCACCAATGAGGGCTGCAGCGACCAGTCTTCTTACTCCAAGGACACACCCTCATACCCAATCCTGGAGGCTGTCAGCACCCCAGAAATGGAACGCCACAAATCAAGTTCACAACTGTCCAAGAGGGAGATCTCTAGCCTACTAAGTTATACTCAGGATCTAACGGGTGATGGAGATGAAGGGGAAGGTGGAGATGGCTCCGCCATGCAAGAGATGCCAAACTCTTTGTGAAACCAGGCTGTCTAAAAGCCCAGGTGTCTGTCTGAACCCCAAGTAACACCAGTTCCTCTAGCCAAAAGAAGCACAGGCTCTCCCTACATTCTACCAGAGGCTGACAAGGCTGCAATCACATCACATGGAAGAGTCCCTGGTAGGAGTTCTTAGCTACCTGGTCCCTGAGGCGGCAGGCAGCTTCCTCAGTAGGTGCACAATGGCTATGCCCTGGACAGCCCCTACCTCACCATCAACCTCACAGATGACAGTGTAGTGCCCCAAAGCAGCAGTACCCCTTACACCCGCCTGGCCCAGGACAGCCAACAGGAGAACTTGGACTTCCCACAGGTGGATGCAGAGGGCAAAGATACAGATGGCACAGAGTACCAGGGTGGGAAGGAGTTTAGAATAGGGGACCTCGTGTGGGGAAAGATCAAGGGTTTCTCCTGGTGGCCTGCCATATTGGTGTCTTGAAAGGCCACCTCCAAGCGCCAGGCCATGAATGGCATGCAGTGGGTCTAGTGGTTTGGTGACGGCAAACTCTCTAACTTCTCCACAGATAAGCTTGTGGCCTTGGGGCTATTCAACCAGCACTTCGATCTGGCAACCTTCAATAAGCTGGTCTCTTATAGGAAGGCCATGTACCATGCTCTGGAGAAAGCCAGCATGTGGGCTGGCAAGACCTTCCCCAACAGCCGCAGAGATGCATTGTAGGGACAGCTGAAGCCCATGTTGGAGTAGGGCCATGGGGGCTTCAAGTCCACCAGGATCAAGGGCCTCAAACCTAACAAACAAGCAACCAGAGGTTAGTAAGTCGAAGGTGCATAATGCAGGCAATGGGGACTGAGAATCAAGGAAATTGAGAACAAGACTCGAAGATGCACATCTGACGACTTGGTCACCTCCCCTGACTACTGCCCCCCATCCAAGCACCTCAAGACAAATTGCTACAATGGCAAAGAATGAGGAGAAGAGGACCAAGATTGAGAGCAAATGGCTTTGGATGTTGCCAACACATACAAGTAGTCTGGAAGACAGCTGTTTGTCCTGTGGTTAAATAAAAAAAAAAAAAAAAAAAAAACCTGTGTCCTTCCACCTTGTTTTTGAGGGTGCACTCTGCCAGACATGCTAGGACTGGTTTCTCAAGCTGCTCTACATGTACGATGATGATGGCTACTAGTCCTACTGCACCGTGTGTGCCGTGAGGGCCGAGAGCTGCTCCTTATGAGCAACATAAGCTGCTGCCAGTGTTTCTGTGTGGAGTGCTTGGAGGTGCTGGGGGGCACAGGCACAGCAGTGCATGCCAAGTTGCAGGAGCCCTGGAGTTGCTACATATGCCTCCCTCAGCACTGTCACAGGGTCTTGCAGCGCCAGAAGGACAGGAAGGTATACCTGCAGCCCTTCTTCACCAGTGACACCAGTCTCAAATATGAAGCCCCAGGTTATACCCTGCGATTCATGCAGCCCGAAGGCAACCCATTTGAGTCTTGTCCCTGTTTGATGGAACTGCCACAGGGTACTTGGTCCTCAAAGAACTGGGCATCAAAGTAGAGAAGTATGTCACCTCTGAAATACATGAAGAGTCCATCGCCATCAGCACTGTTAAGCACGAAGGCACTATCAAATATGTCAATGACATCAGCAACATCACGAAGAAAAATAATGAAGAATGAGGACGCTTTGACTTGGCGATTGGTGGAAGCCTGTGTAATGATCTCTCAAATGTGAACCCTACCATGAAAGGCCTGTATGAGGGCACAGGCTGACCTTTCTTCGAGTTCTACCACCTCACCTCCTGAATTACTCATGCCCCAAGGACAGTGAGGACCTTCTTCTGGATGTCTGAGAATGTGGTAGCCATGAAGGCTGGCAACAAGAAGGACATCTCTGGGCTCCTGGAGTGTAATCCAGTGATGAATGATGCCATCAAACTGTCTGCTGCTCACTGGGCCCAATGCTTCTGGGACAACCTGCCCTAGACGAACAGGCCCTTGATAGCATCAAAAAAATGATAAACTCGAGCTGCAGGACTGCTTGGAGTTCAAGAGAACAGCAAAGTTAAAGAAAGTGCAGATAGCCCTGGCTGGTGTATCTCAGTGGATTGAGCGCAGACTGTGAACCAAAGGGTCACCTGTTCAGTTCCCAGTCAGGGCACATGCCTAGGTTGCAGGCCAGATCCCCAGTGGGGGCCACATGAGAGGCAACCATACACTGATGTTTCTCTCCCTCTCTTTCTCCCTCCCTTCCTCTCCTTCTAAAAATAAATAAATAAAATCTTAAGAAAAAAGAAAGTACAGACAATAACCACCAAGTCAAACTCAATCAGACAGGGGAAAAAAACAACTTTTCCCTGTTGTCCTGAATGGCAAAGAAGATGTTCTGTGGTACACTGAGCTAGAAAGGATCTTCAGCTTCCCCGTACACTACACAGGTTTGTCCCACATGGGCCATGGTGCCCACCACAAGCTGCTCAGGAAGTCCTGGAGTATGCCTGTCACCTGACACCTCTTTGCACCCCTGAAGGACTACTTTTCCTTGGATAGTCCTCCAGGGACTCGGGGGCACTAGGGTATATGGAGCAGAACCAGAACCCAGGAGATGCATCCCAGGCTCTGCCCTTTCTCAGCCCAGCTGTGTGGGGTCACACCATATACCTCGCCAGAACCACCTGATGCCCTCCTGGCAAGAGGAGCCCAAGGAGCCACCTTCTTGTGCGCAATTCTACTTGGCTGCTTAGAGTGGCCAAACACAGTGCTCATTTTGTCTTCAAAATCTCTGAAGCTTGAAGTAGTAAAAAAAATGGCTTTTTGCTCCCTCCTGGGTTTACCACTCAATAACAATGGCTAATATACCAAAACCAGAGTGCCAACAGCTCTCCAATACTCAGGTTAAGGCTGAAAGTCACCTGAGACAGTTACTGGGAGACTTTTTTTTTAAACGTCTGTGGCAACTTGCTTCCAGGAGTGTACAATGGTAGACATGTAGCTAGGGGACATTTTAAAGGTCTGGGACGCTTTTTTCTAAGGCAGAAGAGGAAATGATGTCTATCATGCTTGAATTTTACCCAGCATGTTCCCCTGGACCCAATATAAGGGGCTGGGATTCACTGTTGGGGGCCCACTGAGAATATTTTCCACAATAATGATGATTTCAGCAGGGATGACCTTATCCTCACATTCAGGGCTATTTCTTCCCATAGACCCAAAGGCAGGGCCAACCTTAGCTAAATCCCTCCCACTGACTGCAACAGAACCCTCCTGGAAGCTCAGGAAGGGGGGTGGGTTGGGTTATAAGCTGACAAATATTATGTAGGCAGGAATGGCTTCTGCTATCTCTTCCCTATGGGAGGGGACTAAAGGGGCAGGTTTAGGTAAGGACCCCCCCCACCCAAATGTACCCTCCAGACTTCTGCAGACACAGTCTCCCAGATTAGAAGTATGACCCTGATTCCTCAGCCTTTCTCTGAACTCAGAAGCAGTGACAGTCAGGGGCAGAAGCACATTTCTCACACCTTCCTCTCATCTAAGAGATTGCAGGGAAGAAATTACAATAAAAGCTCAACCCTCCCTCCAGGGATTTTAAAGTCTTTCTTGTTTTATTACATGATAAATTGTTTTTAGGGATAACAGGAAGTCAGACAAGTTGCATTTCAGAAGTGCCATTGCAATGGTTTTTAACACCATTTGATCATCTTACTGGTGCTATTTTGTAGAATAAGGAATAACTTTGATGAGTCTCATGGAAATATTTTAATACACTTTTTTTAAAAATATCTGACTTCTAGCCCTTGCTGGCGTAGCTCAGTGGATTGAGCGCGGGCTGCGAACCAAAGTGTCACAGGTTTGATTCCCAGTCAGGGCACATGCGTGGGTTGCAGGCCATGGCTCCCAGCAACTGCACATTGATGTTTTTCTCTCTCTCTCTCTTTCTCCCTCCCTTCCCTCTCTAAAAATAAATAAATAAAATCTTTAAAAAAATCTGACTTCTGTTTCTGTTTAACCATTTTCATTAAAAAATTATTTTTGTAACTGGAGCCATGTAACATGAATGGGGATAGCCCTGGCTGGTGTGGCTCAGTGGATTGAGTGCCGGCCTGCAAACCACAATGTCACTGGTTTGATTCCCAGTCGGGGCGCATGCCTGAGTTGCAGGCCAGGTCCCCAGTGAGGGGGGCATGTGAGAGGTAACCGCACATTCATGTTTCTCTCCCTCTCTCTAAAAATAAGTAAATAAAATCTTTAAAAAAACAAGAATGGGGATAAATTATGCCTTGTTTCAACAGTTTTGATATTTTATAGGCTGAAAGATGCCTAGAATTTACTGTATGTTAAATTAAAATCAGTTATTTCTCTTTTAAAACCATGGGTCCCCATCCTGACTGGTGTGGCTCAGTGAACTGAGTGCCAGCCTGCGGACCAAAGGGTAACCAGTTCAATTCCCAGTCTGCCTGGGTTACAGGCCAGGTTCCCATTTGGGAGCATGTAAGAGGCAACCACACACTGATGATTCTCTTCTTCTTCTTCTCCTTCCCTTCCCCTCTCTCTAAAAATAAATAAATAAAATACTTTTTAAAAAATGTGTCCCCATACCTTACAGAACTCCTTGTAATAAGCCTTCCTTGTGGCCTCATCATCCAGCTGAGGAAACATATTTAATTCCTGCAAAACTTCCTCCTAAAGGAAAAAAAAAAGAGAGACAGAATGGTCCGGGGTTGGGGCGAGAAGGACAGAAATAGAGAGTGAGAGCCAGGGCTTGGGAAACATGTGAGGCTGGGGAGCCATGTGAGTCCTAGCCTACCGAAGAGTAGGCTAGGACTCAATTAACAAAGCTGGGAACTAGAAGAAGAAACAGACCCACATGGTGCCTATGTGTAAGTGTGTGTTCAAGCACCAGAGGCATGAGTGTGCACATGGGCGTGTTAGTGAGGAATGTGAGAGGAAGGTGTGAGAAAAACAAGCTATGGCAGACATGGAATGGGGAAGGAAAAATATGTACTTTATGTTAGAAAAGGGACTATGAGTTGGAAAGTGCACATTTTGTAAGACAAGAATATGTGCCAAAAAGGCAATAAGAAGCCCTAGAAGGGAGAGGACATCTCCCTCACATATACACTCCTCTCTCATACTCCGTCCCTCCTGTCATACTCAGTCCCTCTCCTCTCTCCCCCTTCCCCTAGTCCTACATCTCTCTACCCCCATTCCCAACCGCCCCTTCCCCCACCCATCTGTGGGATCCAGCTTGGGAGAAAGGACCTATCCAAGGTTGTTCAGTCACACAAAAGGCTCAAAATAGCCCTTTACCTCCCTCTCACCTTCCTTTCCTCCCTCCATCCTCACTGTTTTCCCATCCACTCTGCACCGATTCCCTACTTCCCTTCCAACCATCTAACACCCTTTCACTTTCCTTTTCATAGACCAGCAGCAAAAGATGCTTTTGAGCAAACCCACACCAGTCCTGCCCAGGGACAAAGACTGCTCTCTTACCTTGCTCTCAAACTCCTCCTGGCGTCGCAGGACATCCTGACAGTAGCTCTCAAGGGTCCTGCGTCTGTGTCTCTCCTGCTCCCGGGCAGCCTGCTGCTTCTCCCTCATCTCCTCAACCTAACAAGTGAACACACAGCAGCTGACTAGGTCTGCAGCCTAAGGGAGGGTTGGGAGACCAAGTGTAACAGCAGGTGACAGAAGGAGGAAACAGTGTGACATGGCAGAGGTGGGAGAGCCAAGGATATAGGGACAAAGCAGATATGATAGCAGGAGACAAGGGGTATGAGAAAAAGAAAAAGAGAGATGCAGGAAGGGAAAGCAGGGTATGGGAAGCTGAGGGAGAATGGGTTCCTGACAGAAGGAATCCCTAAAGACCAAAGGGGAAAGATAACAAAGTTGTGGGTCCCCCCACCATTTAGAAAGCAGAGAGAGACTGACAGAGGAAGGAGGACATCTAGGAGAGTGAGATGACAAGAAAGTCAAAGTGAGAGTGTTTCAAGGAAAGCATCTTTCAAATGCAGAGAATTCAGATCAGATGGGATGAAAACTATCCATAAATCTGATGTAAGAGAATGCTCTGATGAGGCTGGGGGAGGGAGGCATTTCAGTGGAGTGGAGGGAACATAAGCCAGGCAGCAATGGACTGGAAGGTGTGCAAATGCAGATACTAAATCAAGTATCAAAACAACACCCTCTCTTCCGCCTTCCACGACAGCCCCTACAACCCAACCATTCTGGCCTTCACTCTTCCATTTACCTCTTCAGTGGATCTGGTACTCAAGCTAAGACCTCTATCTCTCCTATGGTAAAGGGCTTACCCTCTTCTTCTTTAATCCAGCCTCCCGGATGGCACGATCATTGGAGTGAACAACCTGAGGAACAGAGGCCACCTTGGAGGCTGTTTTCTTCCCATGCTGTGTTGTAGGATGGTCACCACACAATAGGGAAAAAAAAATCAAACAGAGCTAATGAAGCCATGGAAATCACCTTTCCTCAGAAGTGTAGTTGTTGGGGGAAAGGAAGGAAAAGAGCAAGCAAAAAGAACGGCTGTGACACAGAGGTATGCCCATCTGGCTAGAGAGACACCATCCCTCCCATAGCCAGGCAGGGACTGACTGAAGAATCCCAAGAAATAGGGGGGTGCAACAGGGAAGGTTTCCAAGTAAAGGCCAAGGGAAAAGCTAAGTAGTTCTCAAAGTGTGGTCATTGGACCAGAACCAACAATGCCTGGGAACTTGTTGGAAATGCAAATTCTTGGATGTCACGACAAACCCACTAAATCAGAAACCCAGGGGTAGGGCCCAGCAATCTGTGTTTTAACCAGCCCTCCAGGTAATTCTGGAGCCCAGGTTAAAGTGTGAGAACTTTAACGATGCTAAAATTTGAGGACCACTGCTCTGTCTGGCCCCAGTCTTACTTGTCCAACACTTTTCGTAGCAGGACCAGGAGATCCAGGAGCTGGAGCCAAAGATTATGTTCTGGCCTTTCTCCTCTCCACAAATGATAGGGACTTGGGGCTCAGACAGACTCAATTCCCAGCTGCACTACCTTGAACCTAAGAACTCTCTCACTAAGGCTCAGTTTCTTCATCTGAAACATGTAGCATGTGGCCTGTGGTATAAACTTTTAATAAATGCTGCTGATGCTCTGCTGCAGTCACCCAGAGAGGGAAGAAAAGCCAGATTCACTGAGTCCAATGTGGTACTCTGTCTCGAGTCACCCAACATCTGTGGGCCTCTTCTAGAGCAGGCAATGTGTTCCTAGCTTACCCCAACAATGGGCACACCTTACGTGAAGGTGCAGCCAACTTACCTTCTTGCAGCCTTTGGAACCTTTACCTGGCTTTTTATTTTCTGGAAAAGAAAAAGAGCCATCACTCACCTACCCAACATTTGTTGACACTTCAATCAAGGCCAGACCACACTAGGACCTAAGAACGCCTCTGACACTGTCTGTCTAGGCCCAGGAGAAGACCAACAGGGACACAGCGTCAACACTTTAGAAGTGTTGCTCGGGGCATTATTTCAATGCAAACTGAAATGATTCTCAAGGAATCCTATGAAGAGAGTGACCTGAATATCTGCTTAGGACTCCTCTATGCCCCAACTTCTGGCAGGAGGCAACTCAACAATTTCAGCACCAGGCTGAAGTGGGGGGGTTGGCAGCATGGGACAGTGATCTGAGGAGTCCCAGCTGACTAAGCCAGGGTAGATGCCCTCAGCAAATGGGGAGAGAACTGCCCCTTCCTGCCAACCCTGCTCAGGCCATTGCCTTCAAAGGGACTTGCCCTATTAAGCTAAACCCTGGCCTCCCTTGGGTTCAAGGAGGAGAGAGCTCACTTTCTCCAGTCAAACCTTAACAAAGCCCAGAAATTTAAGAGGCCTCTCTACCTTCAATGAGAAGTCCCATCTGTAAATCCCTTCAGAGTTGGCCTCTTAGGAAAGAATGGCTTTCCTTAATTCTCACCACCTGCAAGGGGGCTAAAGAAATTCCTACAGGGGAAGATTCTGGAAGTTCAGGTTCTAAACAAACATAGGGCCAGGCTGAGATTACCAGAACAGGCTCCCTAGTCACATCATGTAGTTCATACCAGAGTTAATGTAAGAAACAAGAGAATTTAAATACTACAGTAGTTCCCCCTTATCTTCAAGATATTCATTCCAAGACCCCCACAAATAGTACTGCAAATAGTACCAAACCTTATATATATTGTACTATCTTTTCCCCTATACATACATACATACATACATACTTTTTCACTTAAAGGAATCACTTTTAGGGCCATTATTAAGTAAAATAATGGTTACTTAAACACAAGCACTGTGATACCACAGCAGTCGATCTGATAACAGAGACAGTTACTAAGTGACTAATGGATGAGAAACATCTACAGTGTGGATACTCTGGACCAAAGAATGATTCACTTCTCAGGTGGGACAAAACTGGATGGCACAAGATTTCACTATGCTACTCAGAATGCTGTGCGGTTTAAAACTTATGAATTGTTTATTTCTGGAGTTTTCCATTATTTTCAGACTGCAGTTGACTGCAAGTAACTGAAACTGCAGAGCCCAAAACCATGGATAAGAGAGGACCACTGAACTGTAAATTCTTAAGGAGATTCAAGATACTGCAAAGGAACTATGTGACATAAAGATCCCCAAAACCTGACATTGAATAAAAATTCAAAAGATGAAGTACAAACAGGACATCACTAACAATAAAATTAGTAAGTTAGAAAATCAAGGAAAGTGCTTGCTTAAAACAAACAAAAAAAATTTAACAAGGGATATTTTGAGTAAATTTATAAAATGAATACACCCAGGAGAGCTATTATATAAATAACAGAAGTTCCTGAAAGAAAAAAAGGTACCAATGGAGAAGCATTTTTAAAAAATAATAAATAAAAGTTCCTTTAGTTGAAAACAGGCTTGAGGTTTCAGATTAGAAATGCTCATGTAGCACCAAGATCGACACAACAGACATATCCTTGTGATATCATAGTGAAATTTCTTTTTTTTTTAAATTTTGAGAGTACATTTATTAAAAGCTGGTGATAGGAAGGAAAGACGTAGGGAGAAGCAACAGGAAAGTTACAGGAGAGAGCCTAGGCGGTGCTCTGCTTTAGATCTCTAGGAACATTATAGGAAAGGAGTGAGCCACCCTGGGTGGACTCACTGAGAAGTAAAAGTTACAGTGAAAGAAGTGAGCCAAGGTGGGGCTGCTGTTAGCTCACTGAAAAGTGAGGAAAGGGGGCCTTGGAAACAGTTTCAGGGGTAAGCCCAGAATGAGCTACCACTGCCTGCTGCTCACCTGGTTGCACGGAGAGAAAAGTAAAAATGCACCGCTAAGAGGGAACAAAGGCATGGGCATGTTTCACAGAGAGCCTGACTGAAATTTCTGAACTCCAAGGATAAAGAGAAAAATCTTATAAACTTCCAAACAGAACAAATTTCCAGCAAAGGCAAGAAAAGTGGATAGCCTTCTCAAATCTGCATCTCTGAACACTGAAGACAGGAGAATAACCATTACAAGTTCTGAGATAAGGGACTGTATTCCAAGCTAAATTCCTATACCTGACCAACAGATCACTCTTACATGAAGTTTCAAAGAAAGACATTTTCAGATGTGTAAAGATTACTACCTCTGTTCCCTTTCTGGTAAAACTACTTGAGGAAGTATACTAGCAAAAATAAAAATTAAATCAGAATAAGCATCTCAAGCTAAAGAAAATAAATAATGGTGGGGAGGAAATCTATCAAAACTTATCATTAAATCTTTAAAAAATTCTAGTAATGTAGCTAAGAACTATGATACATATTAAGGATTTTTAAAATCCAGGAAGAATATCATAAGAAAATAGCTCAGAACTAAAATGCCAAATTATTTCAACAAAATCCAGGAATCAAGCAATAGGGGTTGGAAAAGCCAAAGCATTAAAGCATGCTGAAAGTCTTACTTTGAAACAGCAAGATAAAAATAGCTGTTATTTAACCTAGTAAAGTGATAGAGAAATTTAAATTTAATTAAGTTTGCTATCAATATAAATGTAATTACCAACATAACTATAATTACTGGTGGAGGATTTTTAAAAACTTGATCAATTCTTTAAAAGTAAATAAATAAGGGAATAAGAAGAAATAAACAAAAACATAGAGTAAGGTGGTAGAAATTAGACCAAACATATCGCAACAAATGTGAATGGTTCAAATTTCCCTGCAACAACAACAAAAAAAGACCACCAAGTCTCATTTTCTTCCAAAGTATTCATGTTGCAATGAAAAGAATGTGAGGTTTGGAATGAACCAGATCTGGACATTTTACTCAATAATTTCCATCTGACTAGCTTCCATGGAAACTGAGAGCTTGGTCTGGATACAGGCACACAATGAAAGAAAATATTGTGTTGGCCAAGAAGTCTATTACATTTTTTCTGTAAAATAAAAGACACATTTTTCATTTCCACCAATAACTTTATTAATTTGGATATTTTGAGTATGTCGGCTATCTCCCACTATTGGATTCTAGTCTATAAAGGCCAGAGGTGCTGTTAAACATACTGTAATACAAACAGCCCCACAGCAAAGATTATCTGGTCAAAATGTCAATAGTGCCAAGAAACTTCGCAAATCACTTTTGACACATCTGATCAGTCACATCACCTTCCCCATGCAATGCACAAATCATTTTTTTTGCATTTCAGTTGTGTTTTTACCTTTCTTAAAATAATAAAGCATAATATGCTGAAAATGTTGCATATTTTCTTCCATCTTGAATATTAAAACGGCTGCACAAAAATTCACCAATTTTTATGTTTCTTTTTAAATGCACACTGATTTTTTTTACAACATAACAAAATTGTTTTGAATGAAGTTAAAAACAACTAAGCCCTACTAGAGATGTAATGGACTTGTTGACCAACCTAGTACATCATGTAGAGAGGAGGAAAACATCGGCTTCAGAAGAGAAAGGAGGAGAGAAGGAGAAGAAGACAAGAGGGGAAGGGTGCAGTCATCACTCACAGCACTGCAGCACTCAGGAGCTCCTATTAATCTTTTTATTTTTAAAGATTTTATTTGTAGCCCTGGCTGGTGTAGCCCTCAGTGGATTGAGCGCAGGCCTGTGAACCAAAAGATCATCATTTTGATTCCCTGTCAGGGCACATGCCTGGGTTGCAGGCCAGGTCCCCAGCAGAGGGTGCATAAAAGGCAATAACACATTGATCTTTCTCCCCTTCTCTTTCTCCCTCCCTTCCCTTCTCTCTAAAAAATAATAATTTTTTTAATTTTCTAAATTATTTTTTAAAATATTTTATTTATTTATTTTTTAGAGAGATGGAAAAGAGGGGGAAAAGATGGAAACTTTGATGTGAGACAAAAAAACAACCCCTGCTTGCATCTTGTACATCCTCCGACCACGGACTGAACCTGCCGCCCAGGCATGTGCCCTCACTGGGAATCAAACCCACAACCTTTTGCTTTGAGGGATGACACCCAATCAACTGAACTACACTGGTCAGGGAAATCTATTTTTTTAACAGCTCAGACAGAAAACAGCTATCATTTTGTAGCAAGCCACACCTAAGTCCTATTCTAGCATAATAACTGCCTAGCTATATGACCTGGAAGAATTTTCTCAAACTCTCTGAGTTTCAAAGTCTCTACCTACCAACTCTGACATCAACCAATAGTCAAAGGCACAGATCCCCATTTACCTATCATCTCCCATACTCTTGCTCCAGTACATCCCAATATACTCAGTCTACAAGTAACTCCACCATCAACATCCTCCTTCTGCCTCTGCTTCAAATTTCCCACCATACCCCGTGAACCTCCCACTTGGGAGTTCAGCACTCTCCTACTTCTTCCATCTCTCCTCAGAAATAACTGCCCAGCCTCTTGCCTTAATAGAGACTCAGCTCTGAGGATACTGCTTCACCTGCAAGCCTCTAGAATGTGGCTGTTGTTTTCTCCAGCACACAAATACCTTGGGGCCAGTAGATACAGGAAATGTACTCTGGATTTACCATCACCAAACCAATACTATTTCACCCTCTTGTTAAAAAAGTAAAATAGGAGAGACTTCCAGGCAAGATGGAGGCATAGGTAGATACACTTTGTCTCCACACACAACCACAAGAACAGCAGCAAATTTAAAAACAAAAAATAACAAGAACTGCAAGAAAATCAAACTATATCGAAGTCCAACAACCAAGGAGTTAAAGAAGAAACATTCATCCAGACGGGTAGGAGGGGTGGAGACAGGCAGCCAGGGCAGAGAAGATGTGCAGGAAGGCAGCAGCTGGTGGTCCCACATTTGTGTGTGCATAAACTGGAAGGAACAACTGGGGAGTGAGACATACCTCGCAATCCAGGGTTCCAGTGCAGGAAAAGAAAGCCTCAAAACCTCTGGATAAAAAACCTGTGGGGGTTGTGGCAGCAGGAGAAACTCCCAGCCTCATACCAGAGTTCACTGGAGGGGACCAGAGGGTCTTAGAACTACACAAATGCACCCACCCAGAAACCAGCACCGGCAGGACCCAATTTGCTTATTGGTAGTGGAGGAAGTGACTGAAAGTGGGATGAGAGCTGAGCAAGCAACACTGTTCCCTCTTGGACCCTTCCCCCACATACAGCGCCACAACACATCAATTTGCCCACCATGGTGAATACCTAAGGCTCCGCCCCTTACAACGTAACAGGTGCAACAAGACAAAAAAATATGGCCCAAATGAAAGAACAGATCAAACCTCCAAAAACAGAACTAAGCGATGAAGAGACAGCCAAACTATCAGATGCAGACTTCAAAACACTGGTAATCAGGATGCTCACAGAAATGGTTGAGTATGGTCACAAAATAGAAAAAGCGAAAGCTATGCAAAGTCAAATAAAGAACAATATACAGATAACCAACCAGTGAAGGGAAGGAAACCAGGACTCAAAGCAATGGTTTGGACCAGAAGGAAGAAATAAACATTCAACCAGAGCAGAATGAAGAAACATGAATTCAGAAAAATGAGGAGAGGATTAGGAACCTCCAGGACCACTTTAAACATTCCAACATCCAAATCATAGAGGTGCCAGAAGAAGACGAGGAAGAGCAAGAAATTGAGAACTCATTTGAAAAACTAATGAAGAACTTCCCCAATCAGGCAAAAGAAATAGACTTCTAGGAAGCCCAGGAAGCTCAGAGAGTCCCAAATAGTTGGCCCAAGGACACAGACACCAAGGCACATAATAGTTACATTACCCAAGATTAAAAATAAGGAGAGAATCTTAAAAGCAGCAAGAGGAAAGGAGATAGTTAGCTACAAAGGAGTGCCCATAAAACTATCAGCTGATTTCTCAAAAGAAAACTTGCAGGCCAGAAAGAGCTGGAAAGGAGTATTCGGAGTCATGAAGGGCAAGGACCTACATCCAATATTACTCTATCCAGCAGAGCTATCATTTAGAATGGAAGGGCAGATAAAGTGCTTCCCAGATAAGGTCAAATTAAAGGAGTTCATCATCACCAAGCCCTTATTATATGAAATGTTAAAAGGACTTATCTAAGAAAAATAAGAAGATCAAAAATATGAACAGTAAAACAGGAACAAACTCACAACTATCAACAACTGAACCTAAAATAAAAACAAAAACTAAGCAAACAACTAGAACAGGAATAGAATCATAGAAATGGAGATCACATGGAGGGTTATCAGCAGGGAGGGGGAGAATGGGGGGAAAGGTACAGGGAATAAGAAGCATAATCAGTAGGTACAAAATAGATAGGGGAGGTTAAGAATAGTGTAGGAAATGGAGAAGCCAAAGAACTTATATGTATGACCCATGGACATGAACCAAAGGCAGGGAATGCTGGTGGGAGGGGTGGGTGCAGGGAACAAAGAGGAGGAAAATAAGGGGGCTACTGTAATAGCATACTGAATAAAATATACCTTAAAAATAAAATAGAATAGGAGAAAGCCAAGATGGCAGCATAGGTAAACACTGCACGCCTCCTCACACAACCACATTAAAATTACAATTAAACTACAGAACAACCATTATGCAAAATTGCCCGAAATTAAGCTGAATAAAAGTCCAACAACTATGGAATTAAAGAAAAACCACATCGAGACTGGTAGGAGGAGTGGAGATGCAGAACTGGCTCGTCCCACACCCACATGTGGCAGATGAAAACTGGGGGGCATGTCTCAGAATCAAGGGGTCCCAGCCCTCACCAGGCCCCCCCAGCCCAGGGTTCCAGTGCCAGAAGGATAAGTCCCCATAACTTCTGTTTGTGAAAAAAAGTGAACAATGAGGCTATGGAAGACAGAAACTTCTGGAGTCCCAAGCAGTTCCTCTTAAATAACCCACACATGGACTTACTTGGACTCTCTCTTAGCTCCAGGGTCGGGGGCAGCAGCTTGAAAGGCACCAGAAGTATACAGAGAGGAAGTGAAGTGTCTGGCACCAGGGCAAGAGCTGAGGGCTGCTTTCTCCCAGACAGAAAGCTAGCAGAAGCCACTGCTCCTTTTTTTGAGCCCTTCCCCATAGAGTCAGCAGGCAGGCACCATATCTGAGATTATATCAACCTGGCTCACTCTGTTTGCCCTGCCCTGATAAGTCCCTGAGGCGCCACAGCACCTAACCTTCATTCTCACCCAAATTGTCTCCAGTGGCTTTTCCATATGAATGGCTTCTCTTGGCTCATGCTTCAGATTTTCCTAAATCCTCTCAAACAAGCAGCATCTGGCATCAGCAAGCCCCATACCTCTTGCTAAGTAGCCCCAGGCCTGGCGCTAGCCAAGCTGGCCTTGGTTCACAGCTTGGCTTCTCTTGGGCACCTCCAAGTCCAACACAAGTAGCAGCCATCTCCAGATCGCTTTCTGGCTTGTTCCAAGTGACCATGGACAGAACACAGGCGGTGGTTTACCTTGGATGCACCTCTCAAGCCTGAACACCCAGTGGAAAGCTACAGACCATGTCCAGCACCACTACCCAACCACCTCCACAAGCAGCACACTCAGGGGGTGGACTCAGAGGGTACCAGAGCCCTGAAGTCATGCTATATGGAGTGGGCCTCTGCAGAGCTCATCCTCCACAATGGTCAGAAGTTGGTGGTCACTGGTCATAGCCAGTCCTAGCAGCTGATCAGCCAGGACAAAACCCTCCCATTGACCTGCCAACAGCAATCAAGGCTCAACTACAGGAGGAGAGTGTACATAGCCCACACAGTGGGCACACCCTGAGTACCCAGCTTGGGTGAAAGGGGAGGCTGTGCCACTGGCCCTTACAGGACACCATTAGGTCACTCTACCAACCCAAGGAGTGGTAGCAGCTCCACCTAATACACAGAAACAAACGCAGGGAGGCTGCCAAAATAAGGAGACAAAGAAACATTGCCCAAAGGAAAGAACAGAACTAAACTCCAGAAAGAGATCTAAACAAAATGGAGACAAGCAATCTACTAGATGCAGAATTCAAAACACAGGTTATAAGGATGCCCACTGCTAGAGGAAGAGCAGATAAACTCACAGAGAACTTCAACAGCTTAAAAAAGAACATGGGAAATGCCCTGGCTGGCGTAGCTCAGTGGATTGAGCACGGGCTGGGAACCAAAGTGTCCCAGGTTCGATTCCCAGCCAGGGTACATTCCTGGGTTGCAGGCCATAACCCCCAGCAACCGCACATTGATGTTTCTCTCTCTCTCTATCTCCCTCCCTTCCCTCTCTAAAAAAATAAATAAATAAAATATTAAAAAAAAGAACATGGAAACCATAAAAAAGAACCAGACAGAAATGAAGGATACACTAGTTGAAATAAAAAACAATTTACAGGAAATCAACAGTAAAATAGATGAAGCCAAGAATCAAATAGATCATTTGGAATATAAGGAAGCAAAATACAACCAATCAGTATAGCAAGAAGAAAAAAGAATCCAAAACAGTAAGGATAGTGTAAGGAGCCTGTAGGAAAACCTCAAGGACACCAACATTCACATCACGGGGGGTGCAAGGAGGAGAGAGAGCAAGAAATTGCAAACCTATTTGAAAAAAATAATGAATGAAATTTCCATAACATGGTGAAGGAAATAGACATACAAGTCCAGGAAGCACAGAGGGTCCCAATCAAAATGAACCCAAAGAGGCCCAAACCAAAAGACATCATAACTGAAATGCCTGAGGTTAAAGATAAAGAGACAATCTTAAAAGCAGCAACAGAAAAGTAGTTAGTTACCTACAAGGGTGCTCCCATAAGATTATCAGCTGATTTCTTCAAAACAAACTTTGCAGCTAGAAGGGACTGGCAACAAATATTCAAAGAGATGAAAAGCAATGACCTACAACCAATATTACCTAGCAAAGCTATCATTTAGAACTGAAGTACCAATAAAGAGCTTCCCAGACAAGAAAAAGCTAAAAGAGTCCATCACCACCAAACCATTATTATATGAAATGTAAAGGGTCTTCTTTAAGAAGATCAGCCACAGCTGGTGTAGCTCAGCAGACTGAGCAGGGGCCTGTGAACCAAAGGGTTGCCAGTTCAGTTCCCAGTCGGGGCACATGCCTAGGTTGTGGGCCAGGTCCCCAGTGGGGGGTGTGTGAGGGGTGGCCACATATTGATGTTTCTCTCCCTCTCTTTCTCCTTCCCTTCCCCTCTCTCTAAAAATAAATAAATATTTCTTAAAAAGATTGAAAATATGAACAACATAATGGCAATAAATACATATCTATCAACAATCGAATCTAAAAAACAAAATAAACAACCAAACAGAACACAAACAGAATCATAGATACAGAAAATGTCTGATGATTGTCAGATGTGAGGAGGATCAGGGGACGGGCAAAGAAGGTGAAGGGATCAAGAAGCACAAATTGATAGTTACAGAATTGTCATGGGGATGTAAAGTACAGCATAGGAAACAAGAGAAGCCAAAGAACTTGTATAACCCATGGACATGGTCAACAGTGTGGGGATTGCCTGAGGGAGTGGGAGAACTGGGTAGAGTGGTAAAGGCTAAAAAACTGGGACAATTGTAATACCATAAACAATAAAACATAATTTCAAAAAATGAAAGCAAAAAAGAAAATAAACAGGGAGGAAAATTCTGCTCTTCCTGAGATCACTTCTATGCCTGTCACCTATGAGTCACTTTTCCTCATTTATGGAAGCTCCTGGCTCAGAGGTTTAATTTCAGCCCAACTCCTACCACTATCAACCTGGATAACTTTGGTGATCTCTCAGCCCTTCCAACACTCTGGTTTCCCACTTCTTCAACATCCTCACCTGCAGGGACCCCCTACTCCATGCAGCCCACCCACTGCTATGTGACTTCTATTACCATCATCTCTAATTCCTTGTACTTCAGAAAGCAGTCTCAGGCACCCCTCATTTGTTTAACCTCCTAGAAACTTCCAAAACACTGAGGCCTCCATTGTGTTCCTTATTCATCATCCACCCCCTTTCCTCCTTGTGTAGCTTAGATTTACAGTCTGCTACTGCAATGTGTTATATTGTATACCACCAATCACCGATCAGTATAAATCTTTTTTTTAAGATTTTATTTTTAGACAAAGGGGGAAGGGAGGGAAAAAAAGAGAGAGAAACATCAATGTGTGGTTGCCTCTCGCACACCCACTACAGGGGACCTGGCCCACAACCCAAGCATGTGCCCTGACTGGGACTTGAACCAGCAACCCTTTGGTTCACGGGCCAGTGCTCAAGCACTGACCCATACCAGCCAGGGCAGATCAGTGTAAATATTTTAAGTGATAAAGCACACCCTCCTTTTTATTAGCTATTCAAAAATGTACAACAGAAATAAAACAAACACAAAAATTTGAAAAATGTACAACAGTTGAAATTGTATTTGAACACTCTTTGTAAGGCTCCTCAGTAACATTCCCAGATTTAATCACTATCATTACCATTTGAGTTCAAGGTATCTGTAGCTGCACCACACAGCATTTCCCCCAGCTACCACTACAATCATTACAGTTACTCATCACATACTTAGTTGCAATTCACCAGTGAATACCTTCATTTTGTGTGCACAAGTAAAGTTGTTCTATTCAACTTAATGTTCACCATTTTTGCCACTAATGTAAATGTGCATGATTGCTCTTTTTAACAGGTCATAGGGTTCCAAAATAAAAAGGTGTACTTTGAGAGGTCTCCCTTCCCACACTGTCCCTAGCCATGGTAGTCCCCTCACGACACTAAGAAATCACTTTATGCCCTGGCTGGGTAGCTCAGTTGGTTGGAGCATCAATCCAATGTGCCAAGGTTGCAGGTTCAATCCCTGGTCAGGGCACATACAAAAGTCAATCAATGAATGCATAAATAAGTGGAACAAATCGATGTTTCCATCTCTCTCTAAAATCAATAAATAAGAAATTTTTTAAAGGAAACCACTTATTAGTTTATCATGTATCATTCAGTTCCTTTACACAAACATAAATATATACTCGTATTTCCCCCTATTTTCTCCTGCTAAAGGTAACATACTATGTACTGTTATTAGCAACTTGCTTTTTTCACTTAACAAATCCTGGAGATCATTCCATCTAACAGTGTTTCCATACAATACAGACTTTCCATATAATATTTGCATATAATACTGCCTCATTACTTTAAATTGACAGGTTCTTTTGTATGCATATACTCTATTTAACCTAGTAATTAGGGTCTTCTTTATCACTATCAATTTTATTATCACCCAGTGTTGGATGTTCTTATAGTTGATTTTGTTCATTTTTCTTGTATTACCTGAAAAAATTATTATTTCCTTTTGGTATTAACATACCAAAGTCTGACTCATGATGATATTTTTTATGATTATATAAAGTAAATGTATTGAATTTTTTTTATCAAGCCCTACATAGGCAGGGCCACTATTCATAAAGAATACAGGACTACTGGGGTTATATGATTCCCATCCAGTCTACCCAGTGTGCCATCCACAGTGCTAGGCACTATTCTAAGTATCTTACCTATTTTAACTCATTAAAGCCTCAAAACACTATTAGGCAGATACTATTACGCTATTAGGTAAGTACTATTATTAACCCATTTTGTAAGTAGAGACTGAGGTTAAGTAACTTGAACAAGACCACACAACTAGTAAGTGGAAGACCTAAGATTCAAACTCAGTCTGGCTCCAGAATCCATTATCTTAGACACTGGTTCAATTTGTGGTACCAAAAGAAAAATGGTAGAGTGTGTTAGGGTTCCAGGTAGTGTGATAATAGTATTTACTGCTCTTCACCTCAGATCAAGTAACTTAACCTTGCTGAGCTTCAGTTTCTCATCTGTAAAATGAGAATGAGGGGTAAAGGAAGCATTACCTCACAAGAAATTGGGAAGACAATAATGATACCATATATAGAATACAGACACAGTGACCTGGTACATTCTGGGCAATTTTTTAAAGTTGCTGTGAAATACCATGAATATTCATTAAAGCTTAGAATTGGGAGGGGGTGGTAAAAGAAACTCACTGTGTCTAAGTTTCATCATGATGACCAGCTTAAAAGGATATAGGTTCAAATCTGCAGGCTTTCTTCCTGTCAGAATGGAAGAAGAACCAATTTAAAGACAGGAGTGGGAAACCACAATGCCACAATCCTCTAAGTCCCCAAAAGGCAAAATAAAATGTTAAATAAGATGATAAATAAGGAAGCCTTAACAATTACAGGGACTGGGAGAGGGGGCTACACTGAAGTTGGGGTACACAGGGAATGCAGTTTCATACTACCCAAAGGGAGGCTAGGTCTAAACCTCACTTCCTGGGTGGAGTCAATGCCACAATGCCATTGGTCCTCAATTCTCCACCCTGTAGGTAGGAGAATAGCACTGAACTTCTCTACACTGAGGGGAGTATGCAAGGACAATCTATTTCTACATTAGGTATTAACAGTACTTCTTTTCCTAAGTAGGGGCTTGTGTCTGATCTACTCTAAAAGGGGGTAAAGACAAATCCCTGGCAAAGGGACCTGAGAACAAGGTATTTTGTTTTGTTTTGTTTTGTTTTGTTTTTTTCTGTGTCTATGTGGACTGAGATCAACACAAAATCTTGGGGGGAGGGGAGAAAATCTGTGCTTGCGTGTGGGGTTGAGGTTTGCTCCTTGGTGACTGGGGCAACAGAATGCTTTCTGTCCCTCCACTCGGGTGCAGAGGAACTGGGGAAACTGGTACAGTGGTTGTGTGCATCTCTGCTGCCTAGCGGAGAATGGTGGGTCTGTCCTTCCCTACGTTATACAGATGATGGTCCTAGGACTCTTTACCCTGAAGAGGTCTGTGAGGTGGAACTGATATGCCTGTCTTTACTACAAGGTAACATTAGTACCACACTAACAAAGGGGAGAATTACAGTTCTGCATGAGTAAGGTCTGCACCTTGCCTGCTGTGGGCTATTCTAGACCCTTCCATGGGAGGTGGGATGAGGAAGGTCTATCTTTTACACGGGTTGAAGTCAGCACTATACTAACACTGAAGGGAACAGGACCTCTGCCTCTCTGCATTGAGGGGTGGGGGTGGGGCAACCCAGCTATAAATTCAGTGGATTGGCTCTTGCACTTGCAGGGTGGCGTGGAGGGGTCCTGTGTTTTTACCCTGGATGTTGAGAAAGAGAACTAAGCTCCCCTACCCTAAGTAAGTGGGGAGCCCATATGCACGAACTGTGGGTGATCACTGATGTCATTGCCTCTCAACACTGGGGAGAGGGAAGGCTCTCTGTCCCCTTGCAGTCTCCTCTTTGCTACATCTGATGATTCTAAAATCATCAGATGTTTGTCTACCTCAACACAGGAGAACAAATCTAAACCCCTCTACCCTGGGAGTCCCACAAGGCAGATCTGACAGTCTCTTTGTGGGTTATGGTCTATTGCAGTTTGCTGTGGGGCATTTTGGGGGTCGAGCCCTTACAAATTCAGTAAACCAGCACCTCCTTAAGGAGTGGTTTGGTTTTCCACAATGGGTACTCACTCTTAGACTAGGAGTAAATCTCAATAGTTTTCGGTAGGCTGAGGCTTGTGCCTCCAATCACTTGGGGAGGTGTGATCAACCGTCTCTGCTGGAGCGGGGGTGGGGCTTCTGTCTATTAGTTACACAGAAGTGAGGCTAAGAGGTATCTAGGTCTCCACACGAAGGGAAGGATGTTCCTTTTCCTCCCTCTACATATTAAATTACTGAGCTCTACTATATTGGTGGTCGGCCAAGGGCGGGTGCAGAGGAAAATACATCAAAGCCTCTTGTCCTAAGCTATGAGTAGAGGCGCGTCAAGGCGGATCTGTGCGCGCCTTAGCGCCCGCAGAGGTCTGCGCCTATCAGCCTCCAGGAGAAGAGACACGAGTGGGGTCGACATCGCCACACCTTCGGACAGGGCGGGGGAAGTCTACACCCGGAGAGTGCGTAATGGAGCCTCACTATCATGAAGGGAGGTCATTCGACGCCTCTCCACACAAGTGCGGGTCTAGGACTCTACATTGTGTATCGGGTCTACAGCTGTCTAAATGGGGTGGGGCCATGCCCCTCTACCCCGAAAGAGTGCACTTGGGCGCGTGTCCACGTGCGCAACCATCCCTGCCCTTCATCTGGGCCCTTTACCTGGAAGGGAGCTGGCTCTTTACCTCTCTATTCCTGAGTGGAGTGCACCTCTTGTTTCACCTTGAATAGACGACCCTCCCCGTGCGGCCGGCTGGCTCAGTGCTCACCAGTAAAAAAGAGTCATCTCTTACCTCCACTTCCGGCGGGGATCTGAGGGGAGAAAATAGCGACACAGCACTCTTGGCCCGGAAGCAAGCACTCGCGCCCGCTGGGTTCCGACTTCCGGATCCCAGCCTCCCAGGGCAGCTCCGCCCGCCTTGGGCTACTGGAGGTGGAGCTTAGGATTGACATCTTGCGCCTGCCTGTCCCTTCCCCGCAGCCGCGATAACCCCGCCTTCCCAGCTTGCCCATAAGGTAGGAAACAGTTGAGGAGGGGAGAAGTGGGGGTGCAAGAAGGGTTAACGGTGTTTTTGCTGGTGTGACCATATAACCTATTGTAAACCAAAATCTTCTCTGCTGTCCTCTGCTTAGGCCTAAATACGCGTGTTGCCGACATTTTAACACCAGGCGACAACCATGACAGCATCAGACAAGAATGGGGGTCAGTGCTTTTGTCTACATTGGAAGATGGCGACGGGCAGGGTGTGAGAAAATGGCCGCCTGAATCACATGTCTTGCCGAGTATTCCTGAAGTGAGTTGGTTAGCTGTTCCCAGTAACCTTCCCGGCTTCCAGAGCCCCAGACAAACCTGTAGGCATCCACTTCCTGCTTTTTCTGCAGTATCTAAGGTCCGTGGCCAGGCCCAAGAGCTGAACACTTGGAAGCCTCTCCCACCCGTTTGCCCTCTCCCCCTCCTACTCACTCCTTCTCTTAGGACCTGGAGGAGTGCCTGCAGAAGGGAATGAATTTTGTATCTCCGGAGTGGGAGCAAGTAAGGGTTTCTAACAACTATCTGAAGGAGTTCCTGACCTGGCTGTAGAATGAGGTCTCCCCCTAAAAACCATAAATACAAGGTTGAAAATGTTTTTCTGACTAATTCCAGCTCCTCCTTTTACTCTAGCCTAAACTTTGGGGTGGGGCCAAGCCCCTCTAACACCAAGGTTTGTGCCCCCACCACCACCAAATCCAGGCAGAAAATGACACCTTCTGCCTAGTTCTACGCCTTAACGTACACAGGACTCACTGCTTCAACATCGATAGAAGGCTTCTGATCTTTTACCATAGACAACACACAAAACTCCTATGAACCCCAAGCCAGCCCTGGTCACCTTCACCTTTACCCCGGGGTTAGCAAACCTGTTTCTTTAATACCTTACCCTTGTCACTACGAAGAATTTTCCCAACGGACTTAGAAACCCAAGGCACTTTGTTGCACTTAATCACTTAATACTATAACCATTTACATAGCTGAATCTCCACAGGAGAGTGAAACCCTTAAGACTAAAGACTATATATCCTCAAACCCTCAAGACCCAGCACAAGACTGGTACGAGGCAGACTTAAGCAAATGTTTGTTAAATGGGTGAAATTATAGGCCTACACCACAAAGCAATAGGAAAAGGGATATTTTGGTGAATAGCATTGGGAAATTTGGCTCACCATAAGGAGATAAATAAAACTGGATCCCTACTTATTTTCGTATAAGAGAGCTGAGAATATTTTTGTAACCCAGGACAGGTATGGATTTTTAAACAAAGTTTCAAATGCACAAACTATAAGAAAAAAATTGTAATGAAATTTTTCATAGAAGTGAAAATTGGTTTTATTACTTTGGAAAACAATTAGAAAGTATCCAGAATAGTTGAAGATAGCCCTAGGACCCAGCAATTCTACTGTCATAGATGTATATATGTATGTATGTGTGTATATCCATCCTCTAGACTTTTAAGTCCTAGAGAAATTCTTATACATATGCACAAAGAGGCATGTGCAAGAATATTCATTGCAGAATTGTTTGTAATAAGAGAAAAAAATATGAACAATCTAAAAGTTCACCAACGGGAGAATTAATAAATAAATAGTGGTATAGCCCCACAACAGAATAATATGCAGCCGTGAAAAAATAAGACAGTTGCATGTATCAATACAGGTAAATTTTAAAATCAATGCTGAGATAAAATACAAGTTGTAAAAGGATACATGAAGTATCAGAGGGGAAGAGAAGGAGAAAGAGGAAGAGAAACATCAATGTGTGGTTGTCTCTGATGTGCCCCCTACCAGGGGCCTGACCTGGCCCACAACCCAGGCATGTGCCCCAACTGGGAATCGATCTGGTGACCCTTTGGTTCACAGGCTGGTGCTCAATACACTGAGCCACACCAGGTAGGGCTACATGAAATACTAAACCATTTACTCATACAGATTTTTTTAAATCTAGAAAACAATGCACTATGTTGTTTATAAATTATATAAATATATAAACAATCTTTTTAAAACGAAGTATCAATAAATACCAAATGCAGAACAGTGATGACCTCTGGGGAAGGCAACAAAGGAACAGAATGAGAGAGAGACACAGAGGGGACTTTAACTATTTGTCTAATAGTTTATCTAGGTAGTAGGTACACAGGTGTGTGTTATATTCTCTATACTTACTTGCATGCCTAAAAGACTTCATAATTTTTTTAGGAAGACTACAAGAATCTACAACGAAGTTAATAGTGGCTAAATCTAAATAACTGATTCTCAAACTTTGGTTAGCAGCAGAATCACTGGAAGGGCTTGTTAAAAAAAAAAATTGCCTGCCCTTTCTGGTGTGGCTCCGTTGGAGAGTCATCCTGCAACCAAAAGGTTGCAGATTTGATTCCCCATTTGGGAGCACATGATCCCAGGACCAGGCACTCATGGGAGGCAGCTGATTGCTGCTGCTCTCTTGCATTGGTGTTTCTCTCTCTAAAAACAATGCTAAAATATCCTCAGATAAGGATAAATTTTTTTTTAATATCAGTTGCTGGGCTCCACGCCCAGAGGTGTGTTTCAGTAAGTCTGGTAAAGGGCCCAAGAATTTGCATTTCTAACATGTTCTCAAGTGATGGTAATGGTGATGAAGCTGCTGCTGCTAGTCCAGGTGCCACATTTTGAGAACTATTGACAGAGAAAATGAGAATATCAGTGAATTTAGCATTGTTTTCATTTTTTAAGATTTTATTTACCCATTTTTAGAGAGGAGAAGGGATAGAGAAAGAGAGGAAGAGAAACATCAACGTGTGGTTGCCTCTCTGTATCCCCCACCAGGGACCTGGCTCGCAACCCAGGCATGTGCCCCTACTGGGAATTAAACCGGCAACCATTTGGTTCACAGGTCAGCACTCAATCCATTGAGCAACACCAGCCAGGGCTTCTGTGTGTTCACATATTTGATGAATAGCTATTAGTTTAGGGAGGTTTTTTCTATTTTTTAAATTCACTTTCAACTCTTACTTCCCATTCTTATTTCCCTCATGTTTTTACACAAATGGTGAGATACTACACATTACTGTTATACATGTTGCTTTTTTTCACTTAATAATACTTCTTGGAGATCTTTCCATATCAGAGCATTAGAGAGCTCCCAGTACATATAGAAAGTAATTGTATGAGCCCTGGCTGGTGTAGCTCAGTGGATTGAGCTGGGGCTGCAAACCAAAGCATCGCAGGTTTGATTCCCAGTCAGGGCACATGCCTGGGTTGCGGTCCATGTGAGAGGCAACCACACATTAATGTTTCTCTCTCTCTCTTTCTCCCTCCCTTCCCCTCTCTAAAAATAAATAAATCTTAAAAAAAAAACAGATCTTCTTTCCTTTAAAAAAAAAAGAAAGTAATTGTATGACAGTGGGTGGAGTACTTCCTCAAAATGTTACATTATGTGGATGTACAATATTTTATTTAATGACTGCAGTCCCCTATTGATGAATTCTTGGGTGCATTAGACATTTCATACAGACATATTTCTGTAGGATAACTTCCAACAATTACATTTGTACCTTTGGTGGATATTGCCCAAAATTTCCCACCATTGGTGTACCATTTTGCACTCACCACCCATGTATGAGGTTATTTGTTTCACCCCAGCCTCACCAACAAAGTGTATTATTAAAGACTTCTTCCATTTTTCTGTCGGATCATTGGCCTTTCTTTGATTTCTAGAATCTTGTTATATAGTTACAATGTTTACTACCTGCAATATGAATGTTAAACTATGAATGATATCACTTGTCAGTATTTTCTCCCAGTTTGTCATTCTTTTTCTTTGCTAATGAATTTTTCCAAGCAAATTTTATTTTTATGTAAAAAAAAATATCTGTTTTCTTTTATGAATTCTAAATTTTGAGGAGACAGTTTTGCAATGCATTGCATTAATGACTCCAATTTGTCATGTGTCTCTGTATCCACACCCTTTGGTATTTCCCTCCCATACTAACTCTGAGTTTGACCATATAACTTGCTTTAACAAACAAGATAATATCAAACTTGATATACGCAGAGACTTGAAAAAGCTCTTACATATTCTGCTTCCTCTCTTGGACCCCTGCTACTGCTATGAGAACATACGCAGGCTAGCCTGCTGGAGGGATGCGAGACACAAGTACGAATGAGCCTGGTCCTCCCCGCCAAGGCGTCCTATAGCATCCGATCTCCAGCCAAGCGACCAACTCAGATATAGCCCACTTGAGATCAACAGAGCCAGATCCAGATTGTAGAACCTCCCAAGTGACCCATAGACTCTTTTAAGTTTTGGTACATAAATGTTCATTTTGTTTTTTTACACAGCATATTGTGGCAATAGTCCTCCATCACTGTTCTTTCTTTTCAGAGATATCCTGGCTGTGCTTGCTTGCTATTTTTCCACTCAAAATTGAATTCAGCTTGTCTAGTTTCAAGGGAAAATTACATTTTAATAAGCTTATATTAAACTTATAAATTATTTTGATATCTTCATAATTTTGAGTCTTCCTATTTAAGAATGTGAGATGTCTTTCCATTGTTCTTCCAGAGTTTTATAAATGTTTTCTCATAAAGATTTTGGACATTTTGCACTGGCTGATGTGGCTCAGTGGATTGAGTGCTGGCCTGCAAACCAAAGGGTCACTGGTTCAATTCCCAGTCAGGGCACATGCCTGGGTTGCAGGCTAGGTCTCTGGTAGGGGGCACTCAAGAGGTAACCACACATTGATGTTTCTCTCCTTCTCTGTCTCCCTCCATTTCCCTCTAAAAATAAATAAATAAAATATTTTTTAAAAAGATTTTGGACATTTCTAAGTATTTGCTATACACTGAATGTTTGTATACCCCCAAAATTTATATTTTGAAACCTAATCCCCAATGTGATGGTAATAGGAGGTGGGACCTTTGTGAGGTGATTAGATCATGAGGGTGAAGCCCTCATTAATGGGATTAGTGCCCTTAGAAAAGATGCCCCGAGAGCTCTCTTGCCCCTTCCACCATGTGAGGATACAGCTAGAAGAAGGCAGTCTATGAATCAGAAAGCAGGCTCTCAGCAGACATTTGAATCTGCCCATGCCTTGATCTTGGACTTCCCAGCCTCTAGAACTGTGAGAAATAAATACCTGTTCTTTATAAACCACTGGGTCTGTGGTTTTCTGTTACAGCAGCCCCAATGGTCTAAGATAGTATGTTATCTTATTTGTTGCTCTAATAAATTCTCTTCCGTGAGTTCTATATATTAATTTTATATCTTCCTTACTGAATTATCTTGTTTATAGTAATTCTTCAATTAGTTTGCTTGGGTTTTCTGGCTATAAAATCTTATCTATGAATAATGCTAGCTTTACCTCATTCATTCCAATGGTATACTTCTAATTTCTTTGTCTTTTCTAATTACAATGCTTACTGCCTCCAATAGGAATGTTAAACTGTAGTGGAAAGGGTATATACTCATACCTGGTGTCTGATTTTAGTATATGAATGCTGCTAGTGTTTCCTGGTTAAGTGAAATGATGAATAGCTGGATTTGGGGACACATAAAAACATGCACACACAGACGTAATTATATCAAGGGAAAACCATATGTTCCTCTTTTATTGAATGTTTCAAAGATTTATTTATTTATTAATTTTTAGAGAGCAGGGAAGGGAGAGAGAAAGAGAAGGACAGAAACGTGGATTAGCTGCCTCTTGTATGCATCCAGACCAGCACCAAAACTGCAACTCAGGCATGTGCCCTGACCAGGAATCAAACTGGCAACTTTGTGCCCTGCAGTTCAATGCCCAACCAACTGACCCACACCAGTCAGGGCAATTGCACATTTTTAAATAAAGAATGGATGTTGAATTTTGTCAAATGATTCCTTTGCATCTCTGAAAATAAGATTTTTCTCCTTAAATTTAAAATGTTAGACATTATTAATGAATTTCCTAATATCGAATGATACTTTGGGGGGGTTACTTATTTATTTTTCAATTACAGTTGACATTAAATGGTATTTTATATTAGTTTCTTTTTTATTTTACTTATTTGTATTTACAGAGAGAGGAAGAGGGAGGGAGATAGAGAGGTAGAGAAACATTGGTATGTGGTTGCCTCTTTTTTTTTCTTTCTTCTTTTTTTTAAGATTTTATTTATTTATTTTTAGAGAGGGAAGGGTGGGAGAAAGAGAGAGAGAGAGAAACATCAATGTGCGGTTGCTGGGGGCTGTGGCCTGCAACCCAGGCATGTGCCCTGACTGGGAATCGAACCTGCGATGCTTTGGTTCTCAGACCGTGCTCAATCCACTGAGCTACGCCAGCCAGGGCGCGGTTGCCTCTTGAACACTCTCTACTGGGGACCTGGCCTGCAACCGAGGCCTGACTGGGAATTGAACCAGTGACCCTTTGGTTTACAGTCCTGCACTCAATCCACTGAGCCACACCAGCCAGAGTGATATATTAGTTTCACTATGGAATGCTTCTTGCATTCTTGGAATTAACCCCACAGAGTCATGGATTTTGTTTGCTAATATTTTATGGAGGATTTTGTATTAATACTCATAAGTGAAGATTGCTCTATCGTTTCCTTTTTCTTATGGAATCTTTGTCAGATTTTGGTATCAATGTTATACTTATTTCATAAAAAGAATTTGAAAGTATTCCTTCTTTATCTGGGCTTAGGAAAATAAAAGTAGAATTCATATTATCTGCTTTTCAGCATTAATAGACCTCTCTTGTAAGAGCATCATGGTCTGGTACTTTTGGGGGAAGGTAACTCTTTAGAACTATCTCTATTTCTTCCTTGGAAATTGGTCTATATGAACTTCTCTCTTTTAGAATCACTTTTGGCCCTGGCCAGGTTGCCCAGTTGGTTAGAGCATCATCTGGATACACCAAGGTTGTGGGTTTGATCCCCTTCCCAGGCAAGGCACGTACAAGAATTAACCAATGAATGCATAAATAAGTACAACAACACAATGTTCTCTCTCACCCTCTTTCTCTCTCCCTCCCTCCCTCCCTCTCTCCCTCCCTCTCTCTCTAAAATCAATAAACATAACCTTGTGTGAGGAGTTTTTAAATAAATAAAATTTTTTGAAAAGATTTGCTTTTGGTGTATTTTCCTAGGATGTTTTCCATTTCTTTTAGGTCTTTAAAACAATTTGTATGGCATTGTATGAGGAAGTATTTTATGCTGTTTAAAATATCCTTGTACTATGGCTGTGTCCAACTTTTCATTTCCGAATTTGTATAGTTGTGCTTTCTCCTTTTCTTGATTATGGTATTTAATGGCTTATGTATTTCTTTTTCACAGAATTGGCTCATCTATTAGTTCTGCTGTTATGTTTTCTAACTCCTTTATTTGAACTTTTCTCTTTGTTAATTCTTTCCTTCTATTCCCCTTAAATTTATTTTGTTTTTCTTTTTCTAACTTTTTGAGTCAGATGCTTGCTTTTTCTTTTCCCCTAATTTTAATGTAAGTATTTTAAGGCTGTGGACATTCCTCTGACCACTACTTTATCTGTATCCACAGATTCTGGTATGTCATGTCTAGAAATTATTAATTATTATTAATTATCATCATCATTATTGTCTAGAAATTCAGCAACTTTGGTTTGAATTTCCCCTTTGACACAAGAGTTGTTCGATTGAGTTTTGAACATATTCAGATGGAAGATCCATTTTACATTGATTTCTAGTTTTATCCACTTGTCATCAGAAAACATTGTATTAGTTCCACTTTTGAAATTTATTGAGATTTCCTTCTTAATATTGATTTTGTTGTTCAGGTTTTCTACATTCTCATTGGTTTGTTCTTGTTGTTATTGATTTGACCTGTCCTGGAATGAGAAAGATGAGTTAAATTTCTCCTGTTTTTAGTGTGTTTCAATCCATTCTCTATTTCTCCTTATACCTTTTAACATTTCAGCTTTGTAAGACTGCTGTTATGTGGTACAAAAAAAGGCATAACTCTATGTGAATCATGCCCTTTTTGCCTCAATTAATGCTTTTTTAATCTTTTTATTTTAGAATAATTTTAGATTTACAGAACAGTTGCAAAGATACCCGTCACCTAGTTGCCCATCATGTAAATGTGTAACTTCATTTTCTTTTTTTTTTTTAAGATTTTATTTATTTATTTTTAGAGAGGGAAGGGAGGGAGACAGAGAGAGAGAGAGAAACATCAATGTGCAGTTGCTGGGGGTTATGGCCTGCAACCCAGGCATGTACCCTGGCTGGGAATTGAACCTGCGACATTTTGGTTCGCAGCCCGCGCTCAATCCACTGAGCTATGCCAGCCAGAGCTGTAACTTCATTTTCAAAACTAAGAGATTAGGCCCTGGCTGGTGTGGCCCAGTGGATTGAGTGCTGGCCTGTGAACCAAAGGGTCACTGGTTCAATTCCCAGTCAGGGCACATGCCTGGGTTGCAGGCCAGGTCCCCAGTGGTGGGTGTGCCAGAGGCAACCACACGTTGATGTTTCCCTCTCTTTCTCCCTCCCTTCCTCTCTCTCTAAAAATAAATAAGTAAAATATTTTTTAAAAAACCTAACAGATTAACATTGGTACATTGCTATTAACTAAACACCAAACTTTATTCAGATTTTAGCTTACTTTTTTCTGTTTCAAGATCCAACCTAGGATCCTATGTTGCATTTAGTCATCATATCTACTCCAATCTGTGACAATTCCTTAGTCTTTCCTTGTTTATAAGGACCTTGACAGTTAACTAATGCCTTTCATTCTGAGGTTTCAACTTGTCTGATCATTAAGACTGCAACCCCTGCCCCTGCTTTATTTATTGGCATTTGACTAGTATACCTTTGCCCTTTCTTATATTTTTAACATTTCTGAATAGATTTGTTTTAGTTGACTCTCTTGAATACAGCAGTTGGATTTTGCTCAGTGATCCAGTGGAAAATGTTTTTCTTTAACTATTTATACTTACTGATACAAAAGATGTTTTGGTGTTAATACAGTCATATTATTTTAAGTATTTTTCTTTTTTAGTTATATTTTTACATATTAAAAGCATTTTACCATGCAATATGTTCTGTTTGTTTTTAGTTATCATAACATTTCTAAAGAAAAGTTTTTATTTTGGTCTGGTGATTAATTTTAGGTATCTTATTTTTATTACTTTTTTTCCTAGTTGTTTATTGCTAATGTAAAGAAATATGGTTGATGTACTGGCCAGGTTGCTCACTTGGTTAGAACACCATCATGATACACCAAGGTTGCGGGTTCAGTCCCCAGTTAGGGCACATACAAGAATCAACCAATGAATGCATAAAATAAGTGGAGCAACAATTCAGTCTCAGTATCTCTCTCTCTCTCTCTCCCTCTCTCTCTCTCTCTCTCTCTCTCTCTCAATAAAATTTTTAAAAAAAAGAAATTGCTGTTGATTCTTTTTTTATTGTTATAAATTACTTTACATTTATTTCTCCTCTATATTGGGTTGACCAAATAGTTCATTTAGTTTTTCGTATATGGTGGCTCTTTTTTAAAAAAAATATTTTAATTGTTGTTCAAGTACAGCTTTCTGTCTTTTACTCCCATCCCAGCCCACCCACAGTCCTCCCCACCTCCCTCCCATTTCCACTCCCCCCTAGTTTTTGTCCATGTGTCCTTTATACTTGTTCCTATAAACCCTTCCCCCTTTCTCTTGAAATTCCCTCCCCTTTCCCCTCTGTGCTGTTGATTCTTATAAGTTGATTTTGTACCTGGAAACCTTGCTGAACTCTTTAATTCTAATAGTCTCTGTTGAATCTGTTGGTTTTTCCTCTTCTCTTTTAATCCTTATACCTCCCATTTCTTTTTCCCTCTTTATAGTATTGACCAAGACTTTCAGTTCAATGTTAAACAGTGGTTGGTGAGAGTAAATATGTAGTTTCATTCTCAATCTTCAAGGAGATTTTCTTAAGTTTTCTTATTTAGTATAAAATATGCTGTAAAGTTTGGCTATGTAAACTTCACCAAGTTAAGAAATTTGCCCTCTATTCCTAGTTCACTAAGAGCTTTTATAATAAGTAGGCATGTAATGTACTTTTCCTACATTAATTGAAATAATTAGCCCTGGCTGGCGTAGCTCAGTGGATTGAGCATGGCTGCAAACCAAAGTGTCGCAGGTTCGATTCCCAGTCAGGGCATATGCCTGGGTTGCAGGCCATGACCCCCAGCAACCGCACATTGATGTTTCTCTCTCTCTTTCTCTCTCCCTTCCCTCTCTAAAAATAAATAAATAAAATCTTTAAGAAAAAAAAAGAAAATGTTTCTCTCACACATCAATGAAAAAAAAAGAAAAAGAAATAATCATATGATTATTCTCCTTTAGTCTATTAAGATAAATTACATTGATAGATTCTTCTGAGGCTGAACAAATTATCTTTGCATTCTTGGAATAAACTTCATTTGATCGTGATATATTTTTAACATACTGTTAGATTTGATTAACTAATATTTCATTTGAGATTTGTGTGTCTATATTAGTAAGTGAAATAAGTCTATAATTTTTTTCTTTCATTGTCTTTCATTGACTCATCTGATTTTAGAGTCAAGATTTCAAGATTATACTAGACTAATGAGCTAGACAGCTTCCCCCCTTTTCCATTTTCTGCAATAACTTATATAAGAAGAAAAGTAACTGTTCCTTGAGAGTCTGGCAAAATATACCTATAAACCCATCTGGGCCTGGATTTGGGGAAAAACAATGTCCTTGCCTACTATTTCAATTTCATTAATATTTAGTATTCAAGTTCTTTACTTCTTCCTACACCGTTTAAAAAAATTTAAATACTTATTTTTAGAGAGGAGGGAAGGGAGAGAGAAAGAGAGGGAGAGAAACATATATCAGTTGCCTCTCACAACCCCGCCCTAAGCAGGGACCTGGCCTGTAACTCAGTCATGTGCTTTGCAGGACAACACTCAACCAACTAAGCCACACCAGCCAGGGCCTTCCTATACCATTTTTGTCATTTTATATTTTTTGAGGAAAGAAAAATACCTTGGTTTTACAATTATTTCAGTATAGTTCCTAACAGTCAAGTTCCTAGCTTGAGTACCTGGTGGTGCCTTCACAAAGAGAGGGTGCCAAAGGACGGCATGTCTGTCATTTGGGAGCCAGAGGGAGATTGACTGCTTTTGCACTTCCAGCAAAGCAATGGCTATGAGTGGTTCTCTGTTGCTTTGGATATTTGTGATTATATATGAATGTTCACACGTCTATAAATGTGTATTATACATAATTCTCTGGTATGTTTCTGTTTATATAAAAATATCAGAATGAAAAAACTTTTTCAAAGGGCAATCAGCTGGATGATTCTCCGTGTAGCTATTTTTCTAATCTGTTTGCCTGGATCCCTGAGCTGTGAGGGGGTAATTCCATGGGTCTTTCAATGTCCCTGTGGACATCTGCATCTCCACCAGTGGGTGATTTATTCTGTGTGCTTTTTCATGTCTTGGAGTATCTGCAACTGTGAGGGTTTGGGATTCTTTGTGTATCCGTGTCTCTGTACATGTTTGCATCTCTAAAGGCAGAGGATTCTGTATGCATCTCTGTGTTTCACTGTAGAAATATATGCATAGACTGCACATGCTACGTGGCAAGTTCAGACTTTCCAAGTCTGGAATAAGCATTACAACAGGAAATGCTCTGGATTCCAGCTTCCGGATGGAATTTCACTCAGAAAAATACCCCTTCCTGGTCCTCCCAATAACTGCAGCATTCTTTGTCTTTCTTCAGGAGTCTGAGTTGAAGGGGTTTATGCTAACCTTGACCTCAGAGGCCACGTCTTTCAGGAGGATTTGGCAGAGCCATGAAATTCCACACCCTGCCACTCACTTCTTGCCAGGCCCACTTCTTTCTCCTAAACCTTTTTATAGCTCCACGTTATCTACCAGACCAATTCCAATCTAAATTGTCTAGAGAGGCCAGAGGAAGATGCAGAGATGAGGATAAAGAAATAGAATAAGACTTTTTTAAAGGAAATAGATAAATAAAGATAGATATAGGAACAGATATATTTCTCTAACAGATAGAGAAATGAGAGCAAAGACACAGAGACCAAGACATAGGGCCTGAAAGGTGGGAGCAGACAGTCAGAAATGGGGATAAAAAAAAAAAAAACAAAGAAAGATGCAGACAGAAAGATGGAGTGGACTGTTCAGAGAAAGAGGTACTAACAGAAATAAGGCCAGAAGGTACAGAGGAATAAAAGAAGAGACGGGACAGAGACAGAGATGATAACAGCCAGGTAGATAGAATGGGAGTGACTGGGATTAGATAAAGATAGGAAAGAGGGTGATGAAGATTAGGAGGAAGAGGTTAATGACAGAAACTAACACTTTTGAGCATTTATGTCTGAGACATGGTTTTACAAGCTGTATATGTGTTAGCTCATGCAATGCTCATGGTCATACTGTGAAGCAAATACTGTTATCCCTGTTTTACAGGTGAGGACACTGAGGCACAGCAAGTCAGTGGCACAACTTGGATTGGCATCCAAACCATCTAACACAAGCATCCATACTCTTGACTACATAGTCAGTGACAGAGATAGAGACAGAGGGATAGGGAGCTGGGGACAAGATAGCAAACAGATGAAATACATGGAAGGACAGAGAGAGAGAGACCAGAAACAGGCACTTGAGGAGAGAAACCCAACAAGATGGTAACAGAGAAAATGGGTGATAGAAAAAAATGAGAATCAATTTTTAGAGAAAGGAGCAAGAAGACCAACATAGGTGTGTGTATGTGCACAAAAGAGAGACGGAAAAAATTAAATATTGGGGCATGGTAAAGACAGAGATTAGAACAGAAAGGTGAGAACAGAGAAAGGAAGGTGGGGGACAGAGACAGATGAATGCAGCAACACAAATAGATGAGGACTCAGGAACAGCCAGAGGTAAAATAAATAGAGAATGATGGAGACAGAAAGGCAGACAGAAAAGAGGCCAAGAAGACAAAAGAAATTGAAAGAGAACCAGAAAAGATAGAAATTCAGGAACACAGAAATTCAGAAGCAGTTGAGGAAATGTATTATATGTGTGAGGATGGAGACAGACCAAATGAGAACCATAAGTTAGATGGAGACAAGGTGATACCCCCAACATAGGCAACATAGTGAGAGTGAAAGCAAGAGCAAGAACAAGAAGGGGAGAGAGATTAAGAGACAATATTAGAGACAGGAAAAAGAAACAGCCAGATAGATATAAACAGAAAGACAGGAGAAAACAAAATAGAGACAGAGATAGATGGATATCTGAGAGGTGGTGACAGTGATGGTGAACTGGGGGAAAAGAGTAAAAAAGAAAAAGGAGAAATAGAAACAAATGATGAAGTCATTTTGATGTATCAGGGCTGCACTCTTCTGTATGGTGCCCACTAAACTATGAGCTCAGGAAGCAGGTCTGGACCTTTGTCATCCACTACTGTATCCTGCACTGGTAACACCATCTCAATCACATGGAGGGCTAGCTTTTATTAAACATTAGGTACCAGGGACTGCACGCATTACATGGATTATATCATTGAAACCTCACAACTCTGATCTAGTAAGTATTATTAGTATCATCCCCAGTTTATAGATGGGAAAACTGAGACTCCAAGTGATGAGAAACTTGCTGAAGGTCACACAGAAGAGCTAGGAGTGAAGCCCTAGCTTGGACCAATGGTTAGAGTACTGGTATATCATGAACCGAGGATCAGGATAAATCCTATTCTGTCTGCACCCAAGGTGCAAAATACCAAATTCCAGTCTGCCTGACTCCCAGGCCAAGGTGTGTCCTGACTCCTTACTCTGGAGCTCCCTCCTTGTAGGGAAGGAGACTGACCTACCTTGCTCAGAGAGAAAGGGAAAAGCCCACTGAGTGGCAGGAATAAAGCCCTGTGGGAGGATCTTGGCTTGAGAAAAGCAGAGAATGTTTTCTGCCAGAGGAGGTAGTTCTAAGAGGTCAGAGGAAGATTTTTGTAGAAGTCAATGAAATTTCAGGGCCCCTCATTTGCACAGGTCCCTTCTAAGCCCCTGGTTAATGAACAGTGAAAGATCAAAGAGTGCTAAAGATTTGTTACTGTATGAGAAAATTGAACTGCCCTGAAATTTAACAGCTCCTATATGAAAGGAACCAAACAAATTTTCCCAAATTTGACAACAGTCCTAAAAATGTACATTAGTGTGAAGCTGAAACTTTATTCTAAACTATCAGTAGTGAAAAACAAATTTCTATCAACCATGCTGTGAAGAAAGACTGATTACTATTTCTGTTCTCTCTATTGAAAATGACCTTACCTCATTCTTCAATGACACAATAGAAGCCCCCAGACATAGAATTGTTACAGGGCCCTCGTCTTCCCACCACTGGATCTCTAAACCTCCCAGTGTCTCTGTTCATCCTTTCCTCTTTTCTCCCTGTTACAATGAGGGACGCCGAGGACCTCACCTCCTCTCTCAGGCCCAGTGCCCCAGATCCTAGCCCCTCCTTTCCCTGAATTATTCCCTTTTTTTCCTGTGTCTTCATCCCCTTCATATCTACTGGATTATTCCCAGCAGCAAACAAGCATAGTCAAGTATCTCCCATCTTTAAAAAAAATATTCTTTGACCATCCTCCTATCATCACATTATATCTCTGAGCAGTGTGCCCATTCATAACCAGCTTTCTCAAGGGCATTGCCTACACACCTAGCTGTACTTCAGTGGGGTGGAGGGAGTTATTCTATTCTGACTTCAGAGATGGTCTTGTAATAAGCTACTCCTACCGGCACTCTATCCAATTATTCCTGTTTTTCTTTTAATTCTTTAATTTTAATCCTCACTCAAGGATATGTTTATTAATTTGAGAGAGGGAGGGAGGGAGAGAGAGAGAATGAGATGGAGAGAGAGAAAGATCGATGTGGGAAACACCAATTAGTTGCCTCCAGTACGTGCCCCCAACAAGAGCTCCAACCTGCAACCTAGGTATGTACTCTGATGGAGTATTGAAACTTCAGCTTTTTGGTGCATAGGATGATGCTCTAACCAACTGAGCCACCCAGCCAGGACTATTCTATTTCTGTTTTTTAAATTAATTTTATTTATTTTTAAGATATACATTATAAACTTTAGAATACCCATGTATATACAGTTTGAGTAAATAATAAAACAAATAACCTGTATACTCATCACCCAGTTGCAAAAAAAACAATCATTTTTGAATGGCAAAACCCTGTGTAGCCAGCCCTCCCCAGTCACATCTCCCTCCTCCCCCTGAAGTAACTACTGTCCTGAATTTTTTATTTTTTATTCCTTGCTTTTCTCCATGATTTTACAACATGTGAATGCATCTATATATTGTGTAATTTCAGTTTATTTCCACTTTATATAAACATTATTTATGACTTTTTGCATCAGTGTTAGGTTTCTTGTGTTTCATCCATGTTGATACATGTAGCTAGACTTCATTCATTTATTATTTCCATATAGTATTTTATATATGTCTCAATTTATTCATCCATACTCTTGTTTCCATTTCTCATAGTTAAAAACAGGCTTTGGTGAACATTCTTGTAGTGCCTCCCAGTACAGATGTGCAAGGATTTCTCTAGGGAAGCAATTCTCAGACTTTCTGATCTCAGGACTTAATTTAAGGATATTCTTAAAAATCACTGCAGACCCCAAGAAGCTTTGGTCTTTGTGGATTATATCAATTTATACTTGCTGTATTAGAAATGAAAACTGAGAAAGCTTAAGTATATTAAGTTTAAAATAACTATAAAAAACCTATTACATTTAACACAAATAACATATTTTTATGAAAAATAACTAGTTTCCAAAATGAATAAATTTAGTGAGAAGAGTGGCAGTGTTTTACATTTTTGCAAATCTCTTTATTATGTGGCTTAATAGAAGACAGCTGGATTCTCATATCTGCTTCTGCATTCAATCTATTGTGATATCACTCATGATGTTGCCTCTGGGAAACTCCACTTTATATTCTTGAGAGAATGCAAGTAAAAGAAGCAAATGAAATCTTACTAGTATTATGATTTTGGCTCCCCACCCTACCACCCCCACCACGCCCCCAGGATCACCAGACCACACTGTTGAGGACCATTTGCTCTGGGATATATCCCTATAACTGCTGGGTCATAGAATATGTGCATCATTTAGCTTTACTAGAAAACGTCCAACTTTTTCTAGAGTAACTGTATCAATTTACACTCTCATCAATGGTATATATGTTCACTTTTTAAAAAAAATTATTGATTAATTTTTTAGAGGGGAAGGGAGGGAGTAAAAGAGGGAGAGAAACATCAGTGTGTGGTTGCTTCTCATGCACCCTCTATTGGGGACCTGGCCTGCAACCTAGGCATGTGCCCTAACTGGGAATGGAACCAGCAACCCCTTGCTTCGCAGGAAGGCACTCAGTCCACTGAGCCACACCAGTCAGGGCTATATGTTCACTCTTCTTTCATTCTGGTGTTTACCCTCACCACTCCTCCAAAAGTACTTCTATCAGGGGTCTATATCCAAAGGGCCCTTTTTAATCCTCATCTTGTTGACTTCTCAGCACTCTTGAAACATCACCAACACATCCCCTAGTATGTCCTTATCTCTTTACCTCTTTCTCAGTCTCTTTGCCACCTCCTGCTTCTTCATCCATCCTCTAACATTTGATTTCCTTGGAGCTCAGTCAAAGATCCTCTTCTTTTCTCTGCTCTGTTTTTGACTAACCTCTTCTCTCATCTCTAGATGAACAACTGTCATTTATATCTGAAACCCTGACTTCTCCCCTGGGATATACCGCTACCAGCTTGACTTCTCCACTTGGTTATCTCAACGGCATGTAGAACTAAACTCTTGATCTTCTCCAAAAAACACATCCCTCTTTCTGTCTTCCTCATCTCAGTGAATGATGTAGCTCCATACAACCAGAATTCTGGGTGGCATCCTTGATTTCTCCCTTTCCCTCCCACTCCCAAGCCACCACACCAAGCCTTTTCAATTCTAAATATCTCCCAAATCTGTTTACCTCTCTCCATCCCCACCACCAACAACAAACACCTTAGTCCACTCTCCATCATCTGTTGGCAGCAGGCTCCTAATCTTGTCCACGTCCAGTGCAGTCCATGGCAGCCAAAGTAATCTTTTTAAAACATTAACTATATCATGTCAATCTCAAGCTTAAAACCTTTCAATGTAGTATATTCAGCATTTATCTATAAAAGAGATACTATTGCCCTAACCGCTGTGGCTCAGCTGGGTGGGCATCCTCCCCCAAGGTGGGTTGCCAGTTTCATTCCTGGTCAGGGCACATGCCTGGGTTACAGGTTAGTCCCAGTTGGAGCAGGTATAAGAAGCAACCCATCAATGTTTCTCTCTCACATCCGTGTTTCTCTCCCTCTTCTCTCTAAAAATAAATAAATAAATAAAACCTTTTTAAAAAGAGAGAGGTACTATTTCATCATGATTCAGTTAATCTGTGTTGTGATACAAACTAAAAGAAAGGTTTCATGAAACATACTCTTGCTACTGAGCCTAGCATACATTATGATCTTTTCTATTCTTTTCTCAAATCAATTTAAGTAACTTCTGCAATTTGACCCACATCAGATAACAGAGTGGTGATTGCCAGAGGGCAGAAGGGCCAGGGCTGGGTGGAGGTGGGCAAAGGGGGAGGAAATGGGGACATCTGTAATAGTGTCAACAATAAAAATAAAGAAAAAATACTTGTAAATTAACTTACTGGAGAAAAGCACAAGTATATATATGTATGCACATACATTTATACATATCTGCATATTTAAGTACCTGACTGAAATCTTTTTCTCCTTCTAAATTCAAAAGTGCCCTAGAAAAAAATACTCCATTTTGTGAATGAGAAATAAATAAACAAATAATGAAAGCATTGCTCTGATACCTTGCTTTTGCTTATAGAATAAGACCTATTCTCTTTACCATGCCAATAAAGCCCTACATAATCTGGTTCCTTCCTACCTCTTTGACCTCATTTCCCACCCCTCAGCTCAGTATGCTTCAGCCACACCAGCCTTCTTACTGCTCCTAAGTATACCATTTCCCTTTCCCCCCAGGGCTTTCCCAGTTGCTGTGTCCTCTGCCTAAAACATTTTTGCCTCCACTCATCATCTGTTCTTACTCCTTCATGTCTCAGCTCAAATATCAGAGCTTGTCTGACCACTCAAGATAAATTGCCCCCACCCATTATTGTCTTTCCTATCACCCTGTTCTGTCCCTTTATAGCCTTATCACAATTCATAATTATGCATGTTTACGTGTTGTAATTATGTGTGTTTACTTCTATGGTCCCTCCAGCACCAGAGTATAAAATGTGAAAGCCAAGTTTGCTCACCACAATCTTGCTCACATCTGCCTTATTCACTACTGTGTAACTAGTGCTACATATAGTTCCTGGCCCATAGTGTGTGCTCAAAAGACATTCATAAAATCAGTGGAGATCTGAAGAACAAATGAAGTTGAGTTGGGGAGATGTGGAGACAGTTTCATGCAGAGGCAACAGCATACGCAAAGGCTAGAGAGACTAAGAAGTGGTCTAAGAATTTCAGCTTTCACTCGTGTGGAGTCTCGACAGGCTGGGAGGGACCAGATCATATGGGGTCCAGCTTACTCTTCCCTGTTGCAGAAGGTAGGTCTCCTTTTAAGCTGATGGGGATTCATTGAAAGGTTCTAAACACAGAAACAATATGATTTGATTTACCTTTTCAAAATATCACACTGCCTACAGGGTAGAGAATAGATTCCAGGGAGCAAGACTGAAATGGGAAGGCAGTGACAGCATTACAGGTTAGAAATGATGCTTTCCTAGACTAGGGAAGTGGTGGCAGAAATAAAGAGACTGCATAAATAAATTTGGGAGATATTCAGGAGGTAAAAATGACAGGACCTGGTGATTGCAGGGGGGTTGAACAATGAGAAGAATTAGAGGTATAGCTCAGGTTTCTGCTTTGACTAAGGTCAGTTACTAAGGTAAAATACAAAGAAGGACAAACAGGTTGGGAGGAGAATGCCTTGAGTTGAGAAGAAGCTAAGGTTTTGGGTGTCTCTGGGGTATTCAGGCAGAGCTGTCTAGTAACCAGTTAAATACAAGGGTCAAGAGAAATATCTCTAAAAAAGTTCATCATCACCAAGCCCTTATTATGTGTAATGTTAAAGGGACTAAGAAAAAGAAAACCAAAACTATGAACACTAAAATGACAACAAACTCACAACTCTCAACAACCAAACCTCTGAATAGATTCTGTTGGATTTAGTGACACAGGCCATGGCGGACCTTGTTGAGAGAGCAGTATCAGGCAAGTGGTGGAGGCAGATTGGAGTGGGTTGAAAGATAAGTGGGAAGTGGGAAAATTAAGACAGTTAAGTGTAGGCGACTCTTTTGAGAAGTTTATAGAGAGGAGAGGGAGGCGATTGGAGAGGGAGACTTTTTGGTAATTTGTTAATTTGCTTTTAGATGGAAGAGACCTGAGTATGTTTAGATGTCGATGGGAAGGAGCAAGTGATAAGCTCTGTACGTATGGTGGCAAAAAGTCAAAAACTTCCTTTTCAGTGACTTGTGTTTCATCTGTGAAGTAGGAGGTAGGGTCATCTGTTGAGGATTAGGGGACAGATGAAGAAGTTGGGTGTTTGAGGAGAAGGGAGGTTTAAAATGGCTGCTGCAGAACATAGAAGAGAGAGCTGCCTAGGGACGCATAGTAGAGTTGTAGGTCAGCACTGAGGGCCTGGTAGAAGCTAGGGACCAAGAGTTTATAGTAGAGCAAATCTGTGAGGTTGGACAGTTTTCTCCAGCAGTGTTTAGCTGCCTGGGTACAGGCATGGAAAAGGCTGATAGTTGGACTGTAACAAGGTTGGGATGTTGCCAGGGGTATGCGACAATCCTGGGAACTAAGGCTATTGGCAAGAAAGGGGCGAAGTAAACGACCATGAAGTCTGGTCTGAGCACAGTGAAGAGTATCAAAGACAAGTCCTCTATGAGCCAATCAATAGGGAAACGCTGGAACATGTGGAAAATCTTCTGGAAAAGAGATTGAAGGACAAGTGGAGGGAGGAAGACCTCAGATGGGACAGAAAGGCACATTTAGGGAGTTGAGCCAGGAGACTTGCCTGTATGGGACCTGGAACGGATGGGGAAGGCAGGCTGAGGGGGAATTTTCAAGGGAGGGGAAGGAGGGACTTGGAGGCGGTCACAGCCAGAAGCGAGACGGCCCCCAGCGAGGGGGCGTGGCCAAGCCCCAATCCCGGGCTAGGGGGCGGGGCCCGGGTAACTGGGTCCCAGCGCCGCTGTGCCTGCGGCTGTCTCAGAGACGGCTCTCGCCTCCCCACCCCCCTTCCCTGGGCTCCTTCCCGCCCGCCGCCTCGGAGATCCAGGCTGAGGCTGGGGAAGACGGCGGAGCCGGGCCGTGGCTTCTCCCCTGCACCCGCAGCTGGAGCGTGGTCCGGAGGGATTGACTGAGGGCGAGCCCCGCAGTCCAAGCTCGAAGCGCACAAGCGCGCCCCCCGCCACAGCCGTCCTCTTCTCCCTCCCTCCCCTCCCCTGCCCTCCCCTCCGCCCCCCAGCCTCCGCTGCGGCGGGAGGAAGAACCCTTTCCGACCAGCCTTGGGGAGCCCAGATCGATTCCCATTCCGGGAGAAAGAAGAGACCCCGCTCTCCGAACAGACCGACTCGCCTTGGGGCCTCGGAAGTGACTAGCCGCCTGTGGGAGAGCCCGCGCCCAGCGCAGCCCCCGACCCTCACCCGGCCGCTGCTGCATAGACAGCGCTCCCCAGCGGGCCCCCGGCCCCGCTGAGCCCACTCCCCGCGCAGGGCCCGGGCCGGCGATGCCTGGCAGGGCAGCGGCGGTGGCCGCGGCTGCTGCTGGTACTGCCACCGCTGCCACGGCTGCTGGCCCGGGCCGGGGACTCGAGGCTCCGAAGTGGGGCCGAGCCCGCAGCCCCGCCCCCCGAGCCTGAAGCCGCTGCTTTGCCGGGCGCCGGGCCTCCTCCGCCCGCGCCTCCACCCCAGGAGCTGGAGCCAAGCGGGGAGCCCGGGCCCCGCGCCCAGGCCCGGACCATGCATGGCCACCGAGCCTTGGGGGTCGCCGGGCCTTCTGAGCCCGAACACCCGACCGTGAACCCCCCCGGCGCCGCTCCACCGGCCTGTGCCGACTCGGACCCTGGAGTCTTGGAGCCGGGAATGCCGGTGCCTAGGGACTCAGGCTTGGCTCTTGGCGGACCCCAGGATCCCCAGTTTGTCGGCCCTTCGGACGCCATCCTCGGCGCTACTCCAGGCCCCCGGGTCTTGCCCTGCGGCCCCAGTCCACAGCACCACCGGGCCCTGCGCTTCTCCTACCACCTGGAGGGCTCACAGCCCCGGCCTGGTGAGTGATTGAGACAGCATGGGAGCTCGGCCACGGGCCTGGTATTAGGAAAGGGTTCTTGTTCTTGGGTTCTCCAAGCTCCACCTCGGGGCCCCTCCACCCCAGCCATTCGAATCTTCTCTACCTCCAACCCCTTCCCTCCTTCCTAGGCCTTCATCCAGTCCTTTCAACATCTGTCCCCCATCTTTTCTCTATCCTCTGTGCCCTCTCATCCCCTCCAACCCCCTTCTATCTGATGAGGCTAATGGGAGAGCGAGCACTCCAAGAAAAAGGGACAAGACCGCAAGGCAGTAAGGGGGATTTCGTTGGTGAAACAGGGCTTCTTTGGGGGAATAGGAGAAAAGGAGTCCCCCATTTGCCAAGTGCCTACATTGTGCCAGACACTGGGCTGGGTGCTTTACACGAGTTCTCATTTAATCTTCAGGAGCCTCCTGTGAAGTAGGTATCATTAGCCCCATTTCGTAGGAGAGGAAACTGAGGCTCAGAGAAGTTAACCATCTTACCCAAGGTCACACAGCTAGTATGGAGTCAGGATTCAAAACCCGATCTATTTGAATCCAAAGTCTATGGTCTTTCTGCTTCCCCCAAACCGAGGTTGGAGACCATGAAAGTAATGCCAAGCCTTCTGCTTATGTGATTTTCTCCTGTACTGTTCATCAGCTCTGGAGTAAGAGTGGAAAAAAAGAAGGATGGCGAATTGATCCAAGGTTGGGGTTTTGCCAGGTGTGTGTAGGAGGAGAACAAGGGAAGGATGGAATAGAAGGTGCTGATGAGAGAGAAAGGTGGAAGTGAGCCTTGGGAGGGCTGGAGGAGCTGGTGGGTAGGGAGACGGCAGAATGGTCAGGCCAGATAGAAGCCAGTTGTAGCAGAACTGGAGAGCTACATGGCTACATGGTTGTGAGGATAAATCAAGATGCTTGAACTTGGATTTGCAGAGATGGAGCAGCTCTTGGTCAGGTTACAGACCACTGCTTGGAGAGGCCTTTGCACTGCACAGACCTGAGTGTCTGAGGAGCCCAATCTGCGGACATCCCCCTAGGTGAACCTGAGCTTAGTAGCCACAAAGGAAGAGCAGTGCATGTCTACTGGGCTACACTGAAGGAACCGTTAAGCCTCTGGGGGCCCTCAGGGCTCATATCCCAGGCTCCACAGGTTTTTGGGACTGTAGCCCAGCACCAGGTAGCAGTAGTGAAGCATAAAATGCAAACAAGATGGATCCTTTGCTGCTGTTATAACCTTGGCTAGTAATAAAACCTCTGGTAGTTTTCAGAGGTTCGCTCAGTGTGGTTTAGAGATATATCCTGCTGACAACAGGCCTTTAACCCCCTGACCTACATGTTGCTCCTACCATTTTCCAAATTCCTCCTGATAGACAGACACTATGTGGAACAGACTCATCCACTTTATTACAGCACCTGCTTTCAGATCCCAAAACATGCCACATCCCACCTCAGGACCTTTGCATCTGCTTTTACACTATGCCTGGCAGGTCTTCCCTCTGCTTTCCACCTGGTTTGTTCCCCTTCTTTCAGGTCTCAGCTCAGATGTACCTCCTCCAAGAGGCCTTCCCTGACCACTTTAGGTAGGGCCACTTGTGAGTCTCCATTGCAGTTGCCAGTGTGCTACCATCCTTGTACTTTGTACAGTCTGTACTGATCTCATTGTATGCATCTTCTGGTTTATCGCCCGTCTCCCTCCACTAGAATGCGAGCTCCATAAGGGCAAGGGGATTGGATCTGCTTTGTTCATTCTTGTATCCCCAAGACTAGTTCAGTGCCTGGCACACAGTAGGTGCTCAATAAATCCTTGTTGAACAGATGACTGAACAAATTCAAAGGGAGCACATGGGCACATGGTAGACCCTCAGTAACTATAGTCTAAGAGGAGGACAACTGAACTCCTACCCTCCAAACACTTTTAGTCTGCAGCTCAGTAGCTAGGCAGCATCTACAGCGCTGGTCCCTGGGCTCTGATCAGTATATGGTGCTAATTCTGAATTGCCTTCCCACTCCACCAATCCTTCCCAATTACCCATCACAATACCCACCCTGAACCACTTCCCTCCTCCCTGAAAAAGTTTCCAGGATCCTTTTCCCAGTGGAGTCCCTGCCTATGTAATTGGTAGTTGTCTTTTTTTTTTTTTAACTCCAAGATGAGGACTGGGACTAAGAAGGTTGTCAGGGAAAGATCTGGCCTCCCATCCAGCCATTCATAACTGACTCATTGTGTGACCCTGGGTGAGTGATTTCCTTTGTATGAGCCTCAATTTCTTCATCTAGAGAATGCCATGAGGCATCTATGAGATACTGGTTGCAAAGCTTGCAGGATGAAATAATTTTTAAAAATATATAAGAGAAAAACCTTCTAAAGAGGAGGTGAAGGAATTACTCAGGCCTGACAAGGCGGGTGCTGGGCCATGTGATTCACAGCAGCATGGGGCATGAGAGGCCTGCCTCCCCCACTGCCCAGCCAGCCCAGGAGTAGGCACAAGTGACTTGCTTCTCTCTCAACAACACTGGCCTATAATTGGTCTGGAGAGGGCAGGGTTGGTGGTTGTAAGGTGTGCGTGTGTGTGTGTGTATGTGTGTGTGGGGGTGAGAGAGAGAGAGAGAGAGAGACCTGAGTTTCAAGTATTGAAACATTTTAGTCCACATGGAAAGACTTGTGTGTGCCTGCCGACTTCCTCTCTAAGACTGCTGAGGCCTTTATTGAATTGTCATCCTTAGGACCAAGTGGCCCATCCTGGGCAGAGGGGCTCTTTAAAATATTTATATCTTACATGTAAAGAGCCTTTTTGATTCAAAGTGCTTTCTCTTTTATCTCTTTTAGTTATCCTGATTCCTGGTGTGATGGGGGCAATCATTTATGTGCCCATTTCCCAGACTGACAAAGCCTACGGCCTCATGGGATTACTGAGATAACACAGTGAGATGCCAGAGAGGGCTTTGAGATGTCAGAAAGGACTTCTCAGGTGTAGGCTTGCTCACACAGATTTTTGGGGAACCCTACCCTATTCCTCAGAGTTGAGGCCTAGAATATCCTTCCAGATGTTAGGTGAAGCAGTGCTTTGGGTCTGACCCTACCAGTCCAAAAAATAAAAATAAAAAAAGAGTTGTACCTGATGTTTTTTCAGGGGCAGCGGAAGGACTGAGCCACTTGAGGGGTGCAACAGCAGGGGCTGGCTCCTTCTGATTTGGAGCTGGGGGCATTCTCAGAAACTACAGGAGTTAGAATTGGAACTGGAAAAGCTCTAGACACCTTCTGGTTCTGGGTTTCCCAAACTGGGTGAGCATCAGAATCACTTGTTGACTTTGAAAAACTAAATGTGATTCCCAGACTCCACCCCAGAGCTCCAGAATCTTGGAGTTGCAGCCCAGGAATATATTTTCAAAGCTCCTCAGGTGATTCTGATGCACAGCTTAGAGTAGGAACCACTGTTCAAGCCCATTTCCCAGTTGGAGTACTAGAGGCTCTGAGAGGTAATTTACCCATGGTCCTACAGTGAGCCAGTATCATTAGGACCCAGAGAATGCATTGCGCTCCCCTCCAAGGCCCTCTCCCTGGAGCCCTTTGTGGGCCTCACTCACTCCCAACCCCAAAAAGAGGCATAGGATCTAAGCTACAGAAAGTGAGTCAGTCCCTAACCTGCATACACACAAACACTGGCTGCCTCAGTTTACCCTCTATACCCAGCTCTCATGAATGGCTACCATTTGGCAGATCAAATGCCAACTAGCCTGGAAGGCAGTTGTAGTTCTGGGACTCTAGGCAGAGGAAGTCCTGGCATCAGCAGTGCCCAGAACAGAGCCTAGTCCTAAAGAAGGGCTCTGGGGGTGGGGGTGTCAGCTAGGTTTATAGAGCTAAGAGGAACATGGAGGGCAGTTTAGGTAGGAAGTTTGGTGGGAGCTAAGGCACTGAGACACGGGGCATCCTGGGGACTAAGGCTAGCACTGGGAGGAGTAAAGAGATAAGGCTGGCAAAGGGGCTTCATGTTGAGAGCAACGGGGAACCCTTGAAGGGTTTATTAAGCAGGGGAATGACATGCTCCGATGTGAGTGTTTGAGAGATCCTGATAGCTGCATGTGGAGAATGGATCGTAGGGGTGCAAGAATGGGACCAGGGAAACAAGTTGTGGGGGGGTTGCAGTCATCTCAGCAAGAAGTGATGGTGTAGCTTTGGTCTCAGCAGTGGCAGGTGAGGAGGGTAATATCTGAGAAATGTTTAAGTGCTAACATGGGTGGGCCTTGGTGTGGTGGCTTGGATATAGAGGCCGAGGAAGAGGGAGAAGTCCAGAATCAGTCTGATGGGTAGTGGTGTGGCCATCTACATGTAAGAGAAGGAGCAGGTTTAGGGAAAGATACTGAGTTTTATTTGAGACATGTTGAGTTTGAGAGGCATGGGGGGGGATCCAGGTGGAGGTGGCCACTAGGGTTGGAAAGTTCAGAAAAGAGGTGTTGGTCAGAGATATTGGGAGCTCTCACCACCCACGCATGCCATGGACCACACAGCCAATCATGGGGAGAGCTTGCATGGTTCTGGGAGCCAGTCCTATCTTCAAAGACTTGGATAGTGAGGTAGCAGTCACCTTTGTTTGGATGGATCATTCATTACCTGCCCATGCTTTGCCTTAGAAATGCCTTGGGGGCAGTTTTTAAAGGATATTTTCATAAAGAAGAGACCCATTTCACTTACAGCCAGGGTAGTGGCTATTGCAAAGAACTGAGGGAGTACTCCTGGAAACCAAGTCACACATAGATAAAGTAAATTCTTGTGGCTCCCTATATGTTCTCCCTGTTGAGGGCATACTGAGAGGCCATAGAGGGAGGCTGTTCAAGGCAAGGAGAAGAAGGGACTCATAACCGGAGGGAACTGTGCTGGGGATTTTTTGGAGAGCAGCAGTTTGAGATTCCAGGGGAGCATCAGAGAAAATACCTAAATTTGGTTTCTAGTCAGCTGGGGCCTTCTAGCAAACACAACAAAATGTAAAGACTCTGGGAAGCTGAGAAAAGAACTTCCCCAGGCAGGACTAAAAGAACTGAAGTTTCCAAGTGGCAGATGGTTGGCACCCCCATTCCTAGGTGCATCTGTGCCTGGGTCAGAGCCCAGTTGGTGCTACCTGGTGCTTCAAGGGGGACTGGCAGCTAACAGTTCCCCAGACTGACTCAAACCATGCCTTTCCGGGGGCCAGTTAGCTAAATGCTTTAGGCAGATGTGGAGCTGGCCAGACGCTGGCGGGGTGGGGCTAAGACCTGTCTGGATGGAGGGCAGGAAGCACAATCTGCCATTGGCCAACCCCACAGAGTTAAGTTCCCTCATCTGGTGAGAGCAGATATCCTTGGATCAGTGAGTCCAGCCTCTCCAGTCTCCATTACCCAGTTCCTTAGACCTAGAAGGTTATCACACCTCCAAAAGGTGCCTTGAAACACACACAGAGCTGGAGACAAAGCTGCAGCACAGCAGCGGAAAAAGCCCTCCTGGCTCTGCCATTGATTCACTGAGTCTTCCTTTCTCTCTACAGGGCCTTAGTTTCCCCATTGTAAGTCATGCATCTCATTTATCTGGCATAATAGAGTGTCAATAAATACTTGGTGAACACCTCGGTAAGAGTGGCAGAGGGGTCCTGGCTGGTGTGGCTTGGTTGGAGCTTTGTCCAATAAACTGTAAACAGAAAGGTCGCAGGCTAGATTCCCAGTCAGGGCACAGGTCTAGGTTGTGTGTTGTTTCTCACATCAATGTTTCTCTCCCTGTCCTCTCTCTTTCCCTTTCCCTCTCTCTAAAATCAATAAGTATATCCTCAGGTGAGGATTAAAAAAGAAAAGAATGACAGAGGGGAGAAAGGAGGGCATTTCTTCATTTAACAAATGTTTATCGAGTACCTAGTATTTGCTTGTCCCTGTGAGAGGTAATGGATGGGCACTGAGGCAGGAACAATCCCTCTCCTGGTGGACCTCCTTTCTAGCAGAGGAGACAACCAAGTCCAAGTGCAAATGCTACAGGAACATATGAGGAGGGGGCAGGTAAGGAAATGAGGACACTTGCATTGAGACCTGAAGGAAAAACAGGAGTCTGGAGGTAAGGAGAAGCAGAAAAGCCGTTCTGGGCACTGGAACTACATGTGCCAAAGCCCCAGGCAGAAGAGAGCACTTTCGAGGAACAGACAAGAGGCCATTGTGGCTGGAGGGTGGGGGTGGGGAAGTGTTCCTGAGCTGGGCCTTACTTGTCCCCATGTTCAGGAGTTTAGAGTTCACCCTGAAGCCAACGCAAAGGGAGCCCTTCACAGGGCTGCAGGAATTGAAGGGGACTGTGTTTTCACAAGCTGGCTGTGGTGTTGAGAGTGCCTTGTAGAGGGCTCCAAGGATGGCAGGAAAACCAGTTAGGCCGGAGTAGAAAAAAATTGGTATGGATTGTAGAGTTACTAAGAAGTCGAGTGTGCAGGATTGGGGTCTGGCTAGATGTGTGAGTTGAGTTGAAGGGAGGAGTTGTGGAGAAAGCCCAGTCTCTGACTTGGGGAGCTGGGTGGATGGAGGCGCCATTCCTAGATGAGGGAGGCAGGAAGAGAAGCCATCTAGGGACTGATGTAGGGGTGTGGTTTAGGGTGCAAACACTGAGGAGCCTGAAGACAGGGCATCTAGGTGTCAAATAGGCATCAGCTGTGCCCATGCCGGCCCCAGAGTAAGGCAGGGAGGGGTGTGAAGGGCACAGGTGTGTGACTGAGGTCCAGAGAGGGAGGGAGCAGTGGGTTCTGCCCAGTGCTGGAAGCTTCTAGCCTTCCAGGCACTTCCCCATGGCCTGTGCATGGAAGGGGTTAAGTCATGGACGGAAGGAGCCTGGAGAAAGCGGGAAAGGCAGGACTGGCAGAACTGGCCCCAAGGAGCTGCAGCTGGCATAGAAGCCCTTCCTCTGGGCCTCCTAGGCCTGCACTGCCGCCCACACCACCGGCTTCGCCTTTACCTTCACCTTCCCTGTTCCCCCTGCAGCTTCAGCGGGCTCCCCTAGGCGGGGCCTCCCCGCCTAATGTGTTCCAGGTGTGGACACAGCCCCTCCCCCCTCAACCCTGGGGCTGCCGGGAGCTGGCAGGGAGGGTGTGGGTCTCTCACTGTGCATCTCTTAGGGGCTCCAGCCTACAGATCTTCTGACTGCTGTCTCTGGAGAATGCCTTCAGAGATCTCTGTACCCGATGGCTCTGGCAGGGTCAGGCAGTGGTGAGAGCCCCCAGATCCAGCCCTGACACTTTTTAGCTTCATATGATCTCGAGCCAGTCACCTCACCTCTCTGAGCCTCAGTTTTTTCATCTAGAAAATGGGGTCATCATCTCACCACCTAGGGTCATTGCAAGAAATAAATGCCACAGGTAAAGCCCTCAGCACTCATCATGGCGCACTGTAGCCATGTTCAACAAATGGCCCTGCCCTTTTGGTCTCTGCCCCTTTGCCTCTGTTGGCCTGCATCTCTGACTGTCTCCATCTCCCTTCCTGTCTTCTCCCTCCTTGTCTTTGTCCCAGTGTCTCTCTCTTTCCTTCATAATCTCTGCTTCACCAACCCTTTATTTTGACCAGGCCTCTGGTGAGAGAGGAAGGGAGATGGGTGGGTGTTAGGGTCCCTGGGGTCACACACAGCAGGGGTCACAGAAGCCATCCCATAGTGGCTTTGTCCTCACCGGGAGGGAAATCCCAGCCAGCGTGGCAGTCCCAGCACTGGATAATTACTGCCCCCAGTGCTCCCAGCTGCAGCTCCACTCCCTTCCCTTCCTGTCCTCTGAAGTCCCCAGCCCCTCCCGGGGGTGGAGCAACCACCCCCATCCTTCTCTGGCCTTAGGTTCAGAGACACAGGGAGGAGGTAGCCCGGCCCTAAGGCAATCAAGCAACCAGAAGAGGGAAGGGCTGCCTGTATTCCCTTGTGTTTGTATGGTGTGTGCATGTGTGTGCATGAACGCACACGTGTTCCTGGCTGCCTGGCTGTCTTTTTCCCTGTGGGTCAGGTTTTTTTATACCTTCATGTTCTAGTTTGTTTGTCCTTGTATGTGTTTGAGTGTGCCTGTATATCCATGTGTGTCTTTGAGTCTGTATATGTTGTATGTTCCTGTATACCTAGGTGTGTGTCACCTCGGCTCTGTCTAAGCCCCTGGAGGTTTCTAGATACATCTTTGTATGTAGATATTGTGTGTGTGTGTGTGTGTGTGTGTGTGTGTCTGTGCTGTAGTCTGTCTCTGTATACTCCCTAATATCTTGGTGGTGGTGGTCATTGTGTGCGGGAGACGGTGCCTGCCTGTCATTTGGCCTTTCCTGACCCTTCCTGCTGTGGAAACTTCTTGCAAGTCCAGGCTATTTGTTCACTGTGCCCTCAGACACACCGTTCACCTCCCCATGTGTAGTGTCCACACCTTTGCTCACTTTTCTTCCCTTGCCTGCAGGACCATGCTCAGTCAGTCCATATCTGTAAAAATACACCCATCCTGAACAGCTGAATTCAAAAACCACCTTCTTTAGAAAGTCCTCTCCCCATCCCCCAGTGCGATTCCTCCCGCACCCTCGAACTCAGCAAACATTGACTGAGGATGTACTGCATTGTGACTCTGAGCACAGGCATACTTGGGATCAAGTCTCAGCTCACCCACTTCTAGCTGTGTATCCTCAGGCCAGTGATTTTGGTTCTCTGTGCCTCAGTTTCATTATCCGTAAAATGGAGCTAAGAGCACACAGGCTTGTCAGCAGGATGCCATACGCCAAAGCATCAACACAATGCCTGGCCCAGAGTAGGTGCTCAGTAAACAGTTGAATCCCCATACCTTATATTCTCCATTAAAAAGTGAACACCTAAGCCCTGGCTGGCGTAGCTCAGTGGATTGAGCGCGGGCTGGGAACCAAAGTGTCCCAGGTTCGATTCCCAGCCAGGGTACATTCCTGGGTTGCAGGCCATAACCCCCAGCAACCGCACATTGATGTTTCTCTCTCTCTCTCTCCCTCTCTCTCTCTCTCTCTCTCCCTCCCTCCCTCCCTTCCCTCTCTAAAAATAAATAAATAAAATATTTTTAAAAAAAGTGAACACCTTAAGTTCCAAAGAGTTCTGAAAGTTCTTGTAATCCCCTGCTCTCTTCTCCAGGTGTCCTGCCCAGGGCAGACCATGAAATGGACCAGATAGAACGAAAGGCAGATTCTAGTGCAGGAAACTGCTGACAAGTATTGCATGAGCTACCTCCCTGGGCCTTCTCTCATCCAGAGGAGACTGGGTCTTCCAGGGGATGGAAGAGGGGGCCTCCAATGCTGCCACCCAAGAGGTATAGCACATAAGATAGGACAAGAGGTAAATGGCAGAGATGGAAGGGGCTTTAAGGACCATCTAATTAAGATATTGCAAAATAGTGGCCCACACATGGAATTTGACTCACATGTTTCATTTGGTCTATTCACTTTTTTTAACTGGGGGATTTCACATTAAATTCTGGATTCCTCATTCTCTCAAAATATTGGAAGATCTGAAAGTAAATACAGGGTCCTTTTACTTCAATGCAACAAGTATATGGAGGGGAGGAGCTGCAGTGCATATTTTAGTAGACGCATTTGTTCTCCAGTTTACCCTAATCCTCACCGTTCCCTCTTGCCTAACTGTCCCATTTGGCAGAAGGGTCCTCACTTTATAGAAGGGTTCACACTGTACAGAAACATCCCTCATTTTACAGAAGGTGTCTCACTTTGCAAAAATGAGTTCCTCCATTTTATAAAACACTCTTCTATTTTGTCAAGGAGTCTTTTATTTACAAACAGGTCATCCATTTTACAAAAGAGCCTTTATAGAACTCTTCCTCATTTTACAGAATGTCCCCCTACTTTGAAGAAAGTGCCTCCATTTTGTAGAAACTTCTTCCCTCTACAGAAGGCACCTTCTCTTTGTCAAAGAGACTTCCATCTTAAAGAAAATTTCTCCACTTTGCAGGAGGGAACACTCTGGGCAGCTCCTTACTTGCCAGAATGTCTCCCACTTTCCAAAAGTGCCTTTCACTCTATAGAAGGTGCTTCATTTTTCTGCAGAGTCCTTATGTTTCAGAAGACTGGTCTGCTTCAGGGGAGGAACCCTCCAGCTATCCACAGGGTACCTCTGCACTTTTCAGACTTGACAGAGCTTGGTGTTTGAACTTTCAGAGAACATCTGCCAGGTCAAGCAAGGCCTGGGAGCAGTCTGGCCACAAAGGTGTAATGGTGCAGCTGGACTGGACCTGGTGTTCAAAGGGCAGGTTGGAAGAGGTGGAGGAGCTATGCCTGTATCCCTTCTTTTCTTCATCAAGCCGAGGGACTCCCCTGCCCCCCATGGAGCTAGCTTCCCAAAAGGCACTTTCTTATTTGCTGTTGTTCTCCACACCCTCTGTTCCCTTTCCCCAACCCCACCCCACCCCCAGGAATTCCAGCAGTCCCTGGGGCCTACCTCTTAGCCTGAAGAGGCAGAGATCTGGGCATGCACTGGGGATCAGGAGGCCTGAGTGCTGGGACCGGCTTTATCTCACACTAGCATCTCACCATTTCCCCACACTGAGGAGGAGCACATACATTGTCTTTATTTTGAAAATGGAGAAATTGGGGTCCAGAGCTGTGAAGTGACTCCCCAGATCACTCCGGAAGTTAATGGCCTGGCTGAGGTCCAGTCTGAGGCCCTATTAGCTGTCTTGAGATTAAGCCAAGCCTACAGCTGGGAAAAAAGAGAGGGGGTGCTTCTGGCTGGGGAGGGGAAAAGCTGGGAGCTGAAATTCCCAGAAAGAGCTGAGGGAGAATCGAGGGCTGTTTCCCTTGGGAATGGGCCACCAGAAGAGTCCTTGTCCTCAAACTAAGTTATAGGGTAGACCTGCTCTGCCAATAAGCTCAGAAGTATGTGCTCAGGGTGCCTACCAAGCAGGGACTTGCAGCAACCAGAAACACTTTTTGGAATGATTCTGCTATTTCAATAACAATAAGGCATCATGGGAAAATTCAAATTTTTGTTGTCTTTTTAACACTACTTTCACAATTGTGTATGGTTTATAGCTTGGACTGAATTTGAACAGGGGTGGGGGAGGAGGAGATGAGGCAGCACTGTCTTTTTACTGGCACCTGACTCTAGTAGGAATCCCACCCCGATGTGAGGAGCCATTGGTGGACAGTGAGACTGCATTCAGTGTCGGTCTCTGGGTGGTTTGCTTGTGTTTCTCAGTGTCAATGGCTTCGTGTTGGGTTGTGGCCTGTGGGTTTACATATCTGTGTGAGTATCTGTGTGAGTAATTTCATGTCTTTGTGGATGTGCAGTTCTGCTGGCTTTTAAATTTAACCCACATTGCTCTGTAGATGGGGGGACACTATGCCCTTTCCCTTCACTGTCTCATGTACTCCCCAAACCAGGGAGCTGTGATTATTAACCTATTTTCCAGACAAGGAAAGTGATGCTCAGATAGCTTGAGAGGTTTGCCCAGGGTCACACAGGTAGTAAGTAGGGGTGTTGGGATTGAATTGCCATCTGTGTGACTCCTGAACCAGGAATTCCTAATGAAGGTGCTACAACACCTTAATCTAGGCAGTGCGGTCAGCGACCGTGATCTCGCCATTCATCTTTTGAATAGCCAAGTACCACAGGTTTTTGAGGAGGGAGGGAGGGAGAAACATTGATATGAGAGAGAAACATCAATCAGTTGCCTCCATATGTTCCCCAAGTAGGGATTGAACCTGAAACCTTTTGGTGTACAGGACAATGCTCCAACCAACTGAGCTACCCAGGGATATTAACTTTATTTTTTTAATAAATAAGACCAGAGTCAAGGTTATTCCTAAAATAAATGTCACCCTCGTGAGTATTCAGAAGCACACAGTGCAGGGTAATAGCGTAGAGCCCACAGCTTGCCTGGGGCTTAAGTGGACAAATGTCCAGGGGGCCCTGGCTCCCAAGTGCCACCTTGAAAACCTGGCTCTGCTTCATTCACTTGAAGCCCTCATTTACTAGGATTGCTGGAATTCACCCAAAAAAGTAGTATTAGATTTGAATTTCAGATATAATTTTTAGTATAGCATAGTAAGTTTTTAGTATAAGTATGCATGAGACATGCTTACACTAAGAAATTATTCATTGTTTTTCTGAAATTCAAATTTAACTGGGTAGCCTGTATTTTATCTGACCAACCTGTGGCTGTCTCTCCCTCCCCTGAGCTTCCCTAGGCCCTGATATGCTGACTCCCTTGCACTTACTGAGCCACACTGAGCTTCTCCTGAATGAGAGTCTCTTGTCTTTGAGAGTGGGAGCTCACTGAAGGTCAGGGTCAAGATTGCCCTCTGGCCTGCTGAGGGCATGTCAGGGTGTAAACATGTACCTCAACCCCACAGCAGTGCTGGGAGCAGTGCCCCAGGTGTGCTTCTGGTGGAAGAGGAGAGATGCCCTAGTGGCAGTGGTGGTTGTGTGTGTGTACATCATTTGCCATTTAATCATTTTTTATTTTTCAATTACAGTTGACATACATTATTATATTAATTTCAGTTATTAGACATTACATACCTTACTAAGTGATCATCCTGATAAATCTCGTACCCATCTGACGCCACACATACTATTAGAATATTATTGACTATGTTCCCTGTACTGTGCTTTATATCCCATGACTATTTTGTAACTACCGATTTGTACTTCTTAGTCCCTTCACCTTTTTTTTTACTTTATTTATTTTTAGTTTTAGATAGAGGAGAAGGGAGGAAGAAAGAGAAGGAAAGAAACATCAATGTATGAGAGAAACATCAATCAGTTGCCTCCCGCATGCCCCCAACTGGGGACCTGGCCCATAACCCAGGCATGTGCCCTGACTGGGAGTCAAACTAGCGATCTTTTGGTTCACAGGCTGGTGCTCCATCCACTGAGCCACACCAGCCAGGGCTATTGCCATTTTATTGTTTATATTTTTTATCTTTTTTTTCTTCTTCTGTCAGGGTACATACCCATACCTGCACCCTATGTGCAGTGCTGGGGGCAGTGCCCAGGGTGTGCTTCCCATGGATGAGAAGAGATGCCCTAGTTGTAGCAGTGGCTCTGTGTGTGTGCACTGTGCCAAGAGGTTCTCTCTAGGTCTTCCAGGACTGCAGAGTTGGTGTATGTCTGGGTATATTTTCATGAAGTGTTATGAGGTTTGGTGGTGTGACTTTATGGGGGTGGGGGTCCTTAGTGGCCTCTACTCCATAGGGCGCTGGGGACTCTGGTGACCCCAGTGGTGGGAGGCAGTCCTGGTGGAGCCCATTGTCAGGCATGTAGATGTGCACATGCTTATGGGTGTGAGAGAGAGACTGTTGTGGATTATCAACCACAGAAAAATGGGCTGGAGAAAACCAATGCAGGCCGTAGCTTGGTGGGAAGGAGATGGGGCAGTGGGAAGGGCTATGGTATCTAGGAAGGGGAGGACCTCCCCAGGAGCTCCCAGAGAGCAGGGGTGGGAGTTTATGCTCCCCAACACAGAGTCTACCAGGCTCAGAGCAGAGCTCAGAAATATTTGGGGGATTAAATGAACCCAAGCAAAACCAGAAAGTCCAGCAGGTCATGGGGGGCCACAGAGGCCTAGCCAAGAAGTTCCTATTTTCCCCATGAGAGTCACAGGTTATTGTGCAGGTAAGTGGCATGACCTGAGCTGAAGGTTCATGCCACCACCTGGAAGGAGCAAGACCTGGGGCCAAGGGCTCTACTGAGGGAAAACAGAAGTCAGGGAAATGTAGGCAGAGGGACAGGGAGGGGGGCACTGAAATAGAGGGAAGGATTTTGAACCTTCTTTACCTCAGTGAAGCCCCTACTCATTCTTGGCCAGGCCTAGGCTCCTGAACTGGAACCGTGTTGTTCATCTCCGTGGGAAGGCTTGGGGTCATTGCTCTTCCTAGCCACACTGCAGCCCACCACTTTCTGAAGCACTGAGGTCCACTCCTGCTTCTCCTGGTTCCCCTTCTTTCCAGACTCCCCTTGGAGAACATGGTTAAGAAAGGAGTCCAGTCCAGGAACAACCTGCTGAAAGTCTGCCACTGACTTACTGTGAGATCTCGGGCAATACATTGTCTCTCTCTTTGTCTTCATCCCCTCATTAGAAATTGAGCTGAAAATCCCTGCCCCCATCACACAGGGACCCAAGATATCCCAGAATATATGAATTTCATTCAGCTTCCATTCTGCAAGGCTGCCTGCACAGAGGCAGGAAGAAAGGTGAGGCAGATCCACCTGTGGACTCCCAGGTGAGATGGGTGAGGAGGGAACAGAGGTAGGACCCAGCAGAGTCATTGTCACCCTATCCCCGGAACGAGCACTGAAGCAAAGGAATAGAAGGCCCAGCCGGGGACCCTACTGCCCTGTACAGACTGGGTGTGGAGGACTTGTCCAGGGAAGCCTGCCTGCTCCAAGGCCTGGAAACAGGGCCAGGTCCATTCCCCCAGGCCTGAGGAGGCAAACAAGGAGCACCTGGGACCCCAGCAATATGTGTGTATCTCTGAGCAAGGTCTCTGCATGAAGGAGTGTCTGGCTTTACTCCCTGGATTGCTGGCCATGACAGCTACTCTGCATCTCTCATTTCTCTGGCCATGTGTCTCTCCAACTATGTTTCTGCATGTGCCACTCTCCAGGTGATTCATCCTCCTCAGCCCCACACCCAGGGAGGGGGGGCAGGGCAGGACCAGGCCAGGATGTGCTGAGCAGGGCAGAGTGAGCAGCCCAGCTAAGCTGGGAGGAACACCTCCACCCTCCCAGCCAGAGCACTGCCCGCTCAGGTGGGAAAGGAAGTGAGGAAACTACACCCAAAGCAAGGTACAGAGTCGGCGAGGAGGGCTCAATTTAGGGCCTGGGGCACCATGTTCCTTCAGGACTGGGAGGGAACCACGACTGAGACCCCTGAGGCCTATCTGGCTAGAGTGTGGCCAGTGTGGTGTCAGGGACTCAGGGAAGCTGCCAGAACCCTGGGGGTTGGGCTTCTCTTTCCCTGTAGGACTGGGAGACCTAAATTTCCCTGCAACTCTCTTTTTTTTTTTTTTTTGCCTATGTGACTCTGTATGGTGTTTGTGTGTGTTTAGTTGTATTTTTGTAACAGAGGCCATGTGACTGACTAGACCAGGAGGCAAGTGCCGTGTGTGTGTGACTGAGCCCCTAAGAGCCAGGGATATCAAGGACATGCTTGTTTCATGTGTATGACAAAGTAGTTATGCCATGTGTCTGTGATTATGTCTCTGTGTTTCTGGTACATGGCAGTGTGTGACTTTGTGCTGAGGTTGTATCTGACATGGGATAATGAATGACCCTGTGTGGTTATAGTCTTTGTGACTGTGTGAACCGTTTACAGGTATGTGAACCTGGTATGATACTGTGGCCCTGTAATTGTGAAACACAGTATAAGTGACACTGCATATCTTTGTGGGACTTAGTGGAACCACGTTTGAGGAGTATATAAGTGGGTATATGATGATAAATGGTTGGGTGATTATTAAGTGAGAATATTTGTGAAATGGTAGGCTTGCATTATGTGACTGTGTCTTCATGACTGTGCATTAACATGGTTACCAGTATGTGTAATACCGTGGGGCTGCATGATGATATGTGAGGTTGTGACTGTAGGTCTTTCTGACTGTATAGAACCAGGTTTCCAGGAGCATGATGGCATGTGATTGATAAGAGAATGTACGTGGCTCTGCACTTGTGTGAAACACTAAATAACACCATGTGTCTCTGTGGCTGAGTGAGCCCATTTGTTGCCCCTCATGTATAAGAGTATATGTCACAGGGTAACATACCCTCTGTGGCTGTGAGAGGCCATGTGATTGTGGCACAGCAAAACCGACACCATGTGCAGGTGGGAGCTCTCAACTGCCACCCACTCTCTTGTCCTCAAACCTGTTTCCCTGCATCCTTCCCTACATAATGGCCGTTCGTGGCTCCCTTTTGCCCACAGGATGGTCACCCTCATCTGCAGCCTGCCATCCAGGCCTTCCCCTCTCTGTTCTGACCTCCACTGACTTCTCTATCATCTCAGACCCCCCCACAACTCTCTGCCCAGCCCAGCCCACCTGAGCCTCACACTTCTTCGCTAAGGACATGTTATCCCTAGCAGGGGAGGGGTTCCCTTACTGCAGCCAGACCAAATCTTCTCTATCAAGTGTGATTATCATCTCTCCCAGAACCAAAGACAGAGGTGGGTTCAGGAAGCTCACAGTGAGGCAAGAGGGACAGTGCAAAAAGGCCTGTTTTCTGAGTTTGTTGCTGTCTTAAAGCTGTTCATGTGACCTGAACTGTGTGTGTGTGTAGAGGAGATAGTTCAGATTAGTGAGAATGTGGGATTTTAAGAAGCAAAAGTTTTGCTCGTGAAATACAATTTTAATACTTGCCAGACATTCAACTATGTAAAATTGTAGACAAGGAAGTCCACGTGTCCTCAGGACCCTAAGAAAAAGGGTAAAAATGGTTTTGGCTCAGCATACCCACTTTATCTGTATAAACAAGGCCTGTAAACACATAATCAAACTATAGAGTGTTCACTCCCACCCCCCCACCTGGTTAAACTCCCAAGTAAATTATGCCTAGTGACATACAAGGAATCAATGTACTGATCACAAAGAACTCTTGTCTGTTGTCAAAGGTCTTGTGTATTAATGAAAACTTCTAGCCAGAGCCCTGGGCTTGACTCCTCATCCAAGGGCTGGGATAGGGACTTCCCAGAAAGGTACTGTGGCTAGAAAAGGGGCTCAGGAAAATGCAAGACACCCCAAATATTCGTTAAGATGTGCTACTCTCCAGTCCCCTTTGCAGTAACATCCTTTGCTTCACACTGAGTTTCTCCCTTTCTGCAGGGCTGCATCAGGGAAACCGGATCCTGGTTAAAAGTTTGTCCCTTGACCCTGGCCAGAGCATCGAGCCTCATCCAGAAGGTCCCCAGAGGCTTCGCTCAGACCCTGGCCCCCCCACTGAAACCCCCAGCCAGCGTCCTTCACCACTGAAGCGGGCACCAGGCCCAAAGCCGCAGGGTAAGTTGTTCCAGAGTATGGCAGAGAAATGGCCCAGGAGAGGGAACAAAGGAAGGTAAAGATTGGCCAGTGGCAGAGGAGAAGGCATGTTAGAAGAATAGAAAGCATCATGGTCTAGGGGCAGAAGGCTGTGGCTTGGCGCTAACGTATGCACACTGGACCTCACCTCAGGCCTGCTCTGTGCCTGCCTTGGGCAAAGGTGCGGACTGGGAGTTTGTGGAGGAGCTTGTGGCTTGCTCATGACAGCCTCATCCAAACCCAGCTCATTGGGATCTCCTCTCCATCTTTTTTCTGTCCATCTCTCCAGTCCCCCCAAAGCCTAGCTACCTGCAGATGCCCCGGATGCCCCCTCCACCTGAGCCCATCCCCCCTCCACCATCACGCCCACTGCCTGCAGACCCCCGAGTGGCCAAGGGCCTGGCTCCCAGGGCAGAGGCCAGCCCCAGTTCGGCAGCAGTATCCTCACTGATTGAGAAATTTGAAAGGTGAGTCTGGTCCCTAGGGATGAGGGTGGACCTGGGATAGGAAGGACAGTTGTAAGACAGACCTCAATCAAGCTCACACCTTGCCTCCATGTGTGTCTACCACCCACCTCAGAGAGCCTGTGATTGTCACCTCGGATAGGCCAGTTCCTGGCCCCAACCCAGGTCCCACAGAGCCAGCCATGTTGCCACAGCCACCTCTGCAGCCACCAGCGCCCCAACTCCCTGAGGGTGAGGCCTCCCGCTGCCTGTTCTTGCTGGCTCCTGGGCCCCGGGACGGTGAGAAGGTGCCCAACCGAGACAGCGGCATTGACAGCATCAGCTCACCATCTAACAGTGAGGAGACCTGCTTCGTCAGTGAGGATGGGCCCCCCAGCCACAGCCTCTGCCCCGGGCCCCCTGCCCTGGCCAGTGTCCCTGTTGCTTTGGCTGACCCCCACCGACCCAGCTCCCAGGAGGTTGATAGTGACCTGGAGGAGGAAGACGACGAGGAGGAGGATGAGAAGGACAGAGAAATCCCAGTGCCCCTGATGGAGAGACAGGAGTCTGTGGAGGTACTGACCCATGTTCACTGAGTGGCAGGACCATGGGGAGAAACCAGGAGTCTGGCTAGTTTGCTTGGTTCTTCTCCTAGCTCTGTACTTCTCAAAACAGCATGTTTCCTCTGTGGACCTTGGGCTTCCCTGTTCCCCTAGTACTAAATTTGAGTAGTAAACCCCTGCATCCCCCATCGCTGTGACTACCAAAGTGACCATGCACAGTTCCAAATGCCCACTTGGAAAATTGTTCTACCCTCATTGAAGAACCACTGACCGGGTCTCAGTTTTTCTACTTGAAGATGGGTATACTGGTTAGGGGTCTTTAAAGTCATGTTCTAGCTACAAAATCCCATGACTTAATAGCTATGTGATGTCGGGCAAGTCTCTGCTCCCCCACCACAAGCCTCAATTTCTTTATTTGTAAAATGGAAAGTCTCTCACATCCAGGGAGACTTCTCAACAGCTGGCCTCTGGAGGGACACAAGAGCTGGAGTCCCCCAGAGACCTGAGGCTCTGGGGATGAAGGCGCTCAGCAGCAGGAACTTCTTTCTTGGCCCCGGCAGCCTAGCACTGCTTCCAAAGGCATCCTTCAGCTGTAGGCAGAAGTTAGGTCACAGCCAGAATGCCTGTTCCACCAGAACCCAGCTTAAATGTGGGGGCTAAGGCCAGGGTCTCAGCAAATATATGCCCAATGAATAGGAAACTAGGCCAACAGGCAATGAGTTTTATACATTTTTAGACTTTTGTGTTTTCCTTCCACCCCAGCTACTTAGCAAGCTTTTCCTGACAGTCAGCTGAGTGGGTAAATAAATAACTAACATTTCTAGACTACTTAATCTGTAGTCTGCTATGTTTTATTTATATTAAATCATTTAATTGTCCCAATTACAAACGGACTTAGGCTCTATTATTATCTGAATATATAGATAAAGAGACTTAAATACAGAACAGTTATATAATTTATGCAAACTCATGAATGGGAGTGCTAGGATTTGAATCTAGGAAGTCTGACTTCCCCACCCACATGCCTAATCACTGCACTATGCTGAATGAATAGAGCAGATCGCTGGGTGAATGAGTGGCCTAGTGAAGGAGTGCATGGCATCTGAATTGAGGGGTGGCTTTTATGATATACTGGAGAGTCAGGGATGAAGCTATGGAATTTATAGGCCTAGAAGTGGAAGATAGGGTTATCTCTGAGAGGCATTAGACTTAGAGTAGCATTCGAGCTGTTCTGAGAATTCTGGGGGCTTGGTTGACTGTTAAGGTACAAGATAATGGATCACCTGGTGCTTCTTCTCCTTTCCAGTTGACCGTGCAACAGAAGGTGTTCCACATTGCCAATGAGCTCCTGCAAACTGAGAAGGCCTATGTTTCCAGGCTCCATCTTCTGGATCAGGTGAATAGCCCCTCAGGGATCTTGAATCCCTAGTACCTGGTAGGTGGACACCAAGAAAGAAATGATAGGGCCTGAGCCCAACTCTACCATCGGAGCCAGAATCTAGAGGTGGTAAGGCTCCTCTCTGACATTGCCCCCATCCTGTCCCCAAAGTCAACTTTGGTTGTGACCCCAAGCTTGATCTTTGTACTAACCCTCATTCCTAACCCTAGGAGGGTACAACACCCTTGACTGCAACTCTGACCTAGACCCTGAATTTACCCCTGGCTGTAAACCAGACCTTGAACTTCATTTTAACCCTGACTCCAAATTCATTAGAATCCCTAAGGGTAGAGAGTTTTGTCTGTGTTCTTCACTGTCCAGCTCACAGTAAGCACTCAAAAATACTTGCTAAATGAACAGATCTAATTCCATCCTTCTCTCTGGCCCTGAATCTAATTCTGACCTTGACCCTGATCCTGACTTGTCATTGTTCCAGTGCCTACCTCCAGGTCTTAACCTTGACAACCTGAAATCCAACCCCACATGCAAACCTAACTCCATTCCCTTTGTCCTCAGTCTCAAGACCATGCTGATCCCAAAGGTCCACAAAGCTGACCCTAAACACTGCTTCACCTGCAAGCAGCCCCTTTCCTAGCCAAGCCCCAGGCTCAGCTATACTGAGCACTCCTGCCCTGCCCCACAGGTGTTCTGTGCCAGGTTGCTAGAAGAAGCTCGGAACCGCAGTTCTTTCCCAGCTGATGTTGTCCATGGCATCTTCTCTAACATCTGCTCCATCTATTGCTTCCACCAGCAATTTCTGCTGCCTGAGCTAGAGAAACGCATGGAAGAATGGTGAGAGGCCCCATATCTAAGCTGCCCGCCCTTCTATCCATTTGCCTGTAGAGCCCAGGCTAGCTGTGTGCACAAGTTCATTCCTGCTTGCCCTCTTCTCTTACCACCTGTCACAAAAAGCATCAGGCCCAAGATCTGCCTTCTAGGCCCTCCCAAACTAAAAGGAAACATAGTCTAGGACTCAGAAAATTATTACAGAATAGCAAAGCCTTTAAGAGTATGAGGTTAAGAGCCAAATTGGCTGGCTTCACATTCTAGCTCTGTCATTTGTATATTTGTAACATTAAGATTCTTAAATTACTGCGCTTCAATTTCTTCTCTATAAAATAAAGGCAGTAATAACAGCCTATTTTGTAGGAATATTTTAAGGATTAAATTAGCTGATACATGTAGAGAGCATAGAATAGTACCCAGTATATAAGTGTTCCGTGAATGTAAGCTGTTATTTTTTTTATTGGTACTATGATAGCTCAGAATGGGAGGCTGTGGGAATCCAGACAAATGGACCAAACTTAAAGGATCCAGGGTGGAGGTGATGCCTGAGCTGAAGCCTCAGGTAGATGTGCAGGGGTGACAGGCAGTCTCCCAGCCTCCAGGCTCTCCAATCCATCCTATAGAGTCCACACCACCTGCCAGAATGGTCTTTCTGAACAATAGTCAGACCATGTCATTTCCTGCTTAAAATCATCTGTACACTGCCCACACCCATAAGATAAAGTATGTCACCCTCACCAGACTGTGACCAGAGAGGGCTGGCAGGAAGCCAATTCCTGCATTTTTCCAACTGACTGTGACCATTGAAGGCTGGCCCAGGCACAGTCCTGTGTGTCCCCTAGCTGATTGAGACTCCTGTGGAGTGCAGCCAGGCCTGGTCACTTTGCCTTCCATACCAGACTGTTACCTTCTCAGGGCTCCACTAAGTATGACTCATTTGTGTCCCCAGAATCACCCAACACAGGACTGGGTACAGAATCAGTACATGGCCCTGGCCAGGTGGCTCAGTTGGTTGGATTATCATTGCATACACCAAAAGATTGCAGGTTCAATCCCCAATCAGAGCATATACAAGAGGCAACCAATTGATGTTTCTCTCTCACATCAATATTTCTCTTATTCTCTCTTGCCCTTCCTCTCTCTCTAAGATCAATAAACATATCCTTGGGTGAAGACTTAAAAATCAATCAATCAATCAATCAATCAGTGTTTGAAGTAGCAATTAGATCAGCACAGGTATTCCAAGAAGTATCATTCCTGGTGCTTGAGCAGGGTAGAATTGAGGTAAGTGGCAGTCCAGGCAATAGTTTCCAGTCAAGCAGAGCCTCTCGGCCTAATTGGCTGATAATATAAGCAGAGTTTCCTAAGAAGTAGACTGGTGGAGAGGTAGATTTCTAGGACTAAGAGACCCCATAGGTCTCTGCCTGGGGCTAGAGATCTATGGGGTGAGAGGGAGATTGGGGGACAAGGATCAACAGAACCATGTCAGCCCCTGCTTCCACCCCAGGGACCGCTACCCACGCATTGGAGACATCCTGCAAAAGTTGGCACCCTTCCTCAAGATGTATGGAGAATATGTGAAAAACTTTGACCGGGCCGTGGAGCTGGTCAACACCTGGACAGAGCGCTCCACCCAGTTTAAAGTGATCATCCATGAGGTGCAGGTAAGTGGCAAAGATGGATGGGATAGACTGGGGAGGAGAGGTCTTCAGGGACCCGGTGGGGGTTTCTATGGCCAGACCTGAACCCCTCTGCCTCTGCCTGTCACAGAAGGAGGAAGCCTGTGGCAACCTGACATTGCAGCACCACATGCTGGAGCCTGTACAGCGCATCCCACGCTATGAGCTGCTTCTCAAGGACTATCTGTTAAAGCTGCCCCATGGCTCACCGGACAGCAAGGACGCCCAAAGTGAGTGCACACACCTGGGCCCAGCCCCACCCCAAGACTTATATCACAGGGTCAGCCTTCCATTGCACATAATTGAAATCTCAGAATAGGATCTGCAGACTGAAAGGCCCACATTGAGGCTCTAGAGTAAGACTCAAGGATAAACCTCCAGGTTGATATCTCTGCCTGATGACTCAGACAGAACATTCAGGAGCTCCCCAGTTTAAAGTTTCCAACGGGAATGCTGTGAGTTTGAGGGGCATTCCCAGAATGATCCCATAAAGGGAGCCACGTGTTTCCTAGGCCAAGAACCCAAGGTGGACTCCTAGACTCGTCCTCAAATAAAGTTGCCCCAAGCCTAAAGGGATTGAGCCACAAGGCTGAGAACCCAGACTGACCTCTCAGGCCAAGTCCTCTTAACTGAATCTCCATAGCTAAGCTCCCCAGAAAGATTTATCTTATTGAGCCCCTGATTTTCCATCTTCCACATTTAGACCTCCACTCCGTAACTGACAGCCTCTGCCCAGAATGAACCTCTCAAAAGAAACTCCAAGTCTGATCAGGGCCCCACAGAATCATCTCTCCAAAACTGAGCACCCCAGACTGGATTTGATATTTTCTGGCTCCGAGATACAGATTTGTAGGCCGAGATACTACCTCCCCACACTTAACCACTAGAAAACTGTTTAATTCTGATTCCTCCAGTGTAAAACCCACCCTCTAGTGTCACACCCAAAAAAAGTGCTCCCCAGAGTCTCTCTCCCCAACTTTCTCACCCCAGACTTTTATTTCAGTTTATTCTTTCCTTACCATAACAGCTGTGCACTGAGCACCTCTGTGTTCTGTGCATTGTCTTAGGCACAGGGGAAATGAAGATGAACCAGGCAGAGAAGGCCCTTGATCTCAGGGAGTGTATATTCTAGTCAGAAAGATAGACAATAAACAAAAGTACAGCAGGTCCTCGAATGTCATTCGTGAAGGAATGTCATTTCCTTCAATGCCATTTCATTAGAACATTGATGAGATGCCATAGGAACTCAACTCTTGCCTGTATCAATTAGCCTATGGTAAAACTGGTTTCATTATACATCATTTCTGTACAGTTCCAAGAGCCAATTGATGACCTTGAGGACTCACTGTAATAAATACACAGGAAAATATTAGAAAGGTGCTATGTATAATTCAGTGAATAAGAGGGCGAGGTAACTGACTGGGGGGCCTACTCTAGATTGGGTGACCTCTCTGAATAGAATATATTTGAATCAAACCTGAATAACAAGAAGTGAGCCACATGTCAATTGGGGAATAGCACCAATTTGGGAGGGGCATATTCCATGCAGAAGCAACAGCAGGTGCAGAGTTCCTAAGATAGAAATTAGGGGAGGAGGTGGTAGCTTCTGTCTCTGGACCAACAAGAGGGCCACTGTGACCTGAGCATGACAAGTGAGGATAGAAAGGCAGGAGTAAGATTGGAGAGAGAAGCGAGACATTGAAGGCATAGATCAGTACATGGATTTTATTCTGAATGCAGAGGGTGGTCATGAGAAGGTATTGATCAAGAGCAAGAGAGAAAGCCAAGACACCACCAGTCAGAGGCCTTTTTGCAAAAATTTAAGTAAGAAAAATTGTCTAAGACTAGGATGGTAGTAGTGAAAGTGGTAAGAAATGGTTAGATTCAAGATATATTATACAGTTAACATTTGAATAATGCCAGATTAGGAGCACCAACCCCCATGTAGTCAGAAATCCACATATAACTTTTGACTCTCCAAACACTTAACAACAAATAGCCTACTGTTGACCGGAAGCCTTACTGATAGCATATGATAGTTGATTTATATACGTTGTATGTGTTACATACAGTATTTTTACAATAAAGTAAGCTAGAGGAAAGAAAATGTCATTAAGAAACACATAAGAAAGAGAAAATGCATTTATAGAATTTATTGAATAAAATCCATGTGTAAGTGCACCCATGCAGTTCAGACCCATGTTGCTCACAGTTGCTGCATTTGGGAGTAGCACTGAAAGAACCAGGGTGGAGAGTGTGGGCTCGCAAGAAAGAGTCAAGATGACTCGCAAACTTTTTGGCTGGTGGTAGTAGTTCCTAAGATGCACTTAGGAGTTTGATTTTGGACTTGTTCAAAGTGAGCTGCCAGTTAAACTCATGCCAAAGATGAGCATACAATCCCAGGGGGAGAGATCTGGATGTCATTGGTGCATAGACAGTATGCAAAGCCATAAGGCTGAACACAATCGCCAAGGGAGTGAGTACACATGGAAAAGACGGGGGAACCAAGGACAAAGCTGAGGGAGGTGAAATCAGAAAAGGAGACTTAGAAAGGAGCGGCCCTAAAGGTAGGAGGAAAACTAGGAAAGTGTGGGGTCCTGGAAGTCACAAGAGTCAGAAGCAGACAGTTGTATCCACTTCCCAAAGTGAACCCTCTCCACACCACCAGATGGGGGCACTTTCCTACCAAGCCTGGACCTCTAGAAAGAGATAGAAACCTAAAGAGTTTGATAGCTGAGCTCTACAAACATCTGCAAACTAAATACCATATTCCTCTCCCCAAATGAGAGCCCCTACTGAGGTGCCAGGATGAGCTACATATCCTGAATCTCTGGAAAAAGCCTTCCACCCTAATTCCTATGGACTGACTTATCTAACCCAAGTCTCAGGCTGAACCAGTCTGAGGTCCCAGTCATAGATACCCCACACCAGTTTTCCTAAACTGAGATCCCCAGACTAGGGTCCCCAGTTAGAGCCCTAAATCTGATGTCCCAGAGTGAGATTCCCCCAAAAGAGCCTCCCAGCCTGATCTCCTTGGCCACCATTCTATAGATGGGTATTGCCAAAACAAGCACCTGAGATTAACCCTTCCATGTACTGTCCCTCAGACTGACACTTCTAGCCTGAGCCCAAAAGACTTACATTCAAGACCCAGACCACAGACCCAAACCAGTCAGCCCCAGAGAGAACCCTGGAACTGAGCTGCCCAGACTGAGCTCCACACAGAAACTCCAGACTGTGTTTTCCTTAGTCCAAGTCCCCCACATTAAGCTACCCATGCTAAGCTCCAAATCTGATCTTATCAGATTCAACTCCCAGACAGACTTCCCCCAGACAAAGCCCCCCATTTTCTACCTCCCAGACTTAGATTTATGGATTGAGATTCACAGGTCAAGTCTAGCAGATTGAGGTCTCCAGGTTGGGCCCCATACTGAGAACCTAGGACACCTCACTGCCACTAGGTCCCCACAAGAAGCCTCCCATCTCATTTCTCCACTCAGAGCCCATGAATTCTATAGAATCACATGTCCACATTGAAGTTCCAGGACTGAGTTCTGCAATTTTACTTCCATTCTGGATCCCTAGCATGATATTTCCTAACTGAAATGCTTTGAATGAACTCCTTGGATTGGACCCCTAAAGTGAGCTGCCAGTGTAGCTCCCTAGACTGAGCCCTAGATTGAGTCCCTTTTTTCCATCTGTGTGTCCCTGGGTGACTCTCTCAGTCTCTCAGCTTTGGTTTTCTGGTATAGTGGTGACGATAATGATACCTACCCCAAAGAGTTGTCTGGAGAGTAAAGGAGATCATCCAGGTAAAGCTTTTAGCACAATGTCTGGCACATGGTAAAGGCTCAAAAATGTTAGCTGTTTTTATTGCTGAGTGCCCTGCCTGACACCCTCCATACTAAGTACCCCTAAAATCAGTCCCCAGATTGAGTTCACCAAATTTAGGTTCCTGTTTTATACCAATCTCATCCCTACCTGTGTCCCTAGAAGGAACCTCATAGCATGAGCATGGCTAAGTGAGCTCCCCCGCCTCTAAGAACTTCCCAGTCTAGTTTTCTGAGCTTCTCAGAATGAGAGTCAGCATAATATATGCTCACTAAGTTCCCCAAGCCACGATCTTAAGCTGACCTCCCTATGTTTTCTCCTTAGACTAAAACCCTCTGATGGAGCCCCAGAAAGTGCTTCCAGGACTGAGACCCACTGAATCATATCTCTGGTTCCCCAGACTGACTCCCCCACTTTCTGCATCTCAGACTAAATTCTTAAGCCTGGACCCTAGACTGGGCTTACCAAGCCAGGTCAGCTAGAACTCCTAGCCTGAGCTGCCTACCCTGAGCCCAAAATAGAACTCCAAATAAGGTCCCAGACTGCCAAGCACAGATCAGGCACCACCAAAGCCCCCATACCAAGCTCCTATACCAATCTCCCCAAACTGTGTTCCTTAGACTAAACCCCCAAATGAATTCCTGAACTAAGATCCCCACACTGAACCTCCAGAAAGAGCCTACATACACTGGAAATGCCAGTCTGTTTCCCACACAAGACACCTCCAGACAGAGTTCCCAATAGCAAAGCCTCCAGTCAGTCCAGCAACCTGCACAGGCCTGAGCTCATATACCCACTGCTTGCCAGAGTTTTCTTCTTGTCCCCTTCCTTACCTCTACCACCCAGCATGCCCCCTTCCCTGGGATGGAGGAGATGCAGAATGTATAGGAGAAAGGGCAACTGAGAGAGCAACTCCAGCTCTGAGGTCAACTCTGCTACCTCTCAGGTAAACAACCTAAGGCCACCACCTCTTCTCTCTGAGTCAGTTTCCCCATAGGACAAACAGCACAGTCACACTTATAGGGCTATTGTAAGGATTTAAAAAGCTAATTTATGCAAAGCATCTATTGGGGAGCCGTGGAGAGGGTAGTGGGACCTTGACTCTATCCTAGGGGCTCCTAGTGTACTGCAGGATACAAACGTGGGCATCTAAACATACAATGAATGTGCAGTGTGACCAGTAGGACAGAAGGTGGAGCTAAGGGGAATGTGGGAATCCACACAAGGTCATAATCCAGCCTGGGAATTCAGGGCAGACTTACTGGAGGAGGTGAGCTGAATCCAAAAGACTAAGTGGCAGTTGGCCAGGTGAGGCAAGACAGGACATGTTGAAAGGCAAGCAGAGAACACTGGAAAGGTCATCAGAAGCCAGATCACCAAGGGCTTTGAATGCCAGACTAAAAGGCTGGGTCCTTATCCTACAGGCATAGGGGAGCCATTGGCACATATGAGTAGAGGAGTGACAGCCAGCCACGTATAAGAAAGCTCTCTCTGGCAGCTAAAGTAGAGGAGAAGTTGGAGATTGGAGCCTGGCACCTGAAAGGCCTGATCTGGGAAAGGCCACAGATCTTTAGCACCAACACTTGGTCATGGAGGGAGGGCCTCCTAGGAGAGCAAGACTTGGTTTGCCAACCATATGCACCCACTTCAGAAGCACTTGTGCTCCTCCATTACAGACATATTTTCTGAATGGGAAAACCCAGCACTATACAGACAAGAGTGGGGTGCAGTGCAAGTTGGGTGCAGTGCAGCTGGGCCTCGAGCATGATGGGCAGGATTTGTTGCTGTATGGAAATGTATAAGAGTTTATGTCCATTTTTTTCCTGATAATACCTGGTTACTATAGAAAATATGGAAATTAAAGGGAAGATGAAAGAGGTAGGGGGAAAAAATCACCTGTGATACAAGCCCCCAGAGAACCAGCACAAGGGACATTTTGAAATATTCTTTCTGGTGTTTTTTTTTGTGGGGGGGGAATTTGCAAAATTGAGAATTTTGGGTATATACAAGTTTGTATCCTTTTCCTTTCCTAAAATATCCCGAGCATTTCCCAAATTATGAAAAACCATATACAAGCATCATTTGTAAAGTTTGTTTAGTAGACCATTATATGAACACACATTACTTCATTTAGCCGAACCCCTACAGTTGGCCATTTCTGTTTCCAGTTTGACACTGTTATAAATACTACTGCAACCAAAATGCATTTGTACCTAGAACACTTATTTTCTTAGTATAGTTCTTATAATCAGAATTACTGAGACAGACCTGGCTGGTGTGACTCAGTGGACTGAGCATTGGTCTGTGAACCAAAGGGTTGCCAGTTTGATTCCCAGTCAGTGCACATGCCCGGGTTGTGGAACATGTCCCTGGTGGGGGGCGCGTGAGAGGCAACCGCACATTGATGTTTTTCTCCTTCTCTTTCTCCCTCCCTTCTCCTATCTCTAAAATAAGTAAAATCTAAAAACAAAAAGAATTACCGAGACAAAGAATAGGATCTTTTTGTTTCTTTGTATGACTTTCTGATTATAAAAGTAATACATGTTCTTTATCAAAAATGTGAAACATGCCCTGGCTGGCGTAGCTCAGTGGATTGAGCGCCGGCTGGGAACCAAAGTGTCCCAGGTTCGATTCCCAGCCAGGGTACATTCCTGGGTTGCAGGCCATAACCCCCAGCAACCGCACATTGATGTTTCTCTCTTCTCTCTCTCTCTCTCTCTCTCTCTCTCTATCTCTCTACCTCTCTATCTCTCTATCTCCCTCCCTTCCCTCCCTAAAAATAAATAAAAATAAAATCTTTAAAAAAAAAAATGTGAAACACGCCCTGGCTGGCGTAGCTCAGTAGATTGAGCGTGGGCTGGGAATCAAAATGTCCCAGGTTCGATTCCCAGCCAGGGTACATTCCTGGGTTGCAGGCCAGAACCCTCAGCAACCGTACATGGATGTCTCTCTCTCTCTCTCTCTCTCTCTCTCTCTCTCCCTCTCTCTCTCTCCCTCCCTCCCTCTCTCTCCCTCTCTCTCCCTCCCTTCCCTCTCTAAAAATACATAAATAAAATCTTTAAAAAAATGTGAAACACACAGAGAAATCTAAAGATGATAAAAACCACCCATGGTCCCACCACCCAGAGACAACTTGTTAAAACATGGGTATGTTTCCTTCCAAGTACATTTATAACTAGTATTGTTGTTATTTTTAATGGTAATAATAATTTTGTAAAGCTTGGGTTTTATTGGCTGCCAGCTATTCTCTATTATGATTCTGCTATTGTGGCATTAATTGAGACATTTTCTGATTTTATGTACTGTTGCTATGGACATCTTTGCTTTTTGGAATGAAGAGGGTGCAGTGAGGCCAGGAGAGGTATTCAGAAAGCAAAGATGCTCCCAAGAGCATCTCCGCTAATCCGCCATCCAACTTCCTTCCCACTTTGCCCACAGAGTCTCTGGAGCTGATAGCCACAGCAGCAGAACACTCTAATGCTGCCATCCGCAAAATGGTGAGTGACTCTCCTAGCCCTGCCCTTCCTTGGCCACCCACCTCTGTCCTGGAGGGCTTGCAACTTGTGAATATCTGAAGGGAGGCCAGAACCGCAAACCTGCCTTTTACTCACTGTCTCTTACCAGGAGCGAATGCACAAGCTGCTGAAAGTATATGAGCTGCTAGGGGGTGAGGAAGACATTGTCAGCCCAACTAAAGAGCTCATAAAAGAAGGCCACATCCTTAAGCTGTCAGCAAAGAATGGGACCACTCAAGACCGATACCTCATATTAGTAAGTGCCAGGTGTGGGGTTGTGGATGGGCCATGCTCTCCACACATGTTGACCTGGTACACACTCAAGACTGTATGTCCTGGTACTAAGTCTTTCTTCTAAGCACAATAACTTGTTGTACTTTCACTATCTACATTAGCAATGTTTTTCCCTGTACTTTACAGATGATGTAACTAAGACTGAGAGAGAAGTGACTTGCCCAAGGTCACCCAACTATGAAGTGACTCTCATGCCTAGGCTCTTTCCTTATGACCTTTGTGCTCTGTCTAGGCTGTTTTCTCCACCTATTGCTTTGATTCTCCAGTACTAAAGCTTCAGGGGTCTTATAAGTGAAGAGAGCTGGCCCACAGCCCTCCTGGGTCATCCGCATATACATCCCAAACCTTTTCCTTCCTAGTTCAATGACCGCCTCCTTTACTGCGTGCCCAGGCTGCGGCTCCTTGGCCAGAAGTTTAGCGTGCGGGCACGCATTGATGTAGATGGCATGGAGGTAAGCACCAGGAAGTGGGAAATGGGGACCCTAAGTGGGACCTTGGTGCTGGGAGGTTATAACAAAAACCTGACTTCACCCTAAGTCTGTGCATGCGTGTGTGCAGAGGACGAGGGCCCTGTGGAACACAGTAGGCCTCACAAAGCCTCTTTCTCCCTCCATTCAGCTAAAGGAAAGCTCCAACCTCAATCTGCCTCGAACCTTCCTGGTGTCAGGAAAGCAGCGCTCCCTGGAGCTCCAGGCCAGGTACCTGACCTTTGCCTATCTATGGCTTTCCTTCAGATATTCTATGGTAGGGCCATGCACGTCAGGCTACCTCCCTAGGGGAGAGATTGTTCCAGAGAAAGGGTAGGCACCTTTCCCCAAAGATACAGGCTTGTTCTTTTGGTGGGTTTTGTTAGAAGAGAGGGAAGATAGTAATGTGAACATGAATAACAACACAAATAGTTTATTGTACATTCAGAGATTTAAGAGAAATACCAAATGCAATGCTTGATCCATAATGTAAGGCTGGTTTGAGAAAAACAGCCCTAAAAGATATTGGCAAGACAATAGGAACATCTAAATGTGAAGTGAGCATTAGCTATTGGGGAATTACTGCTGACTTCCTCGGGTGTGGTCATGGTATAGTGGTTATATAAGAGAATGGCCTTGTTTTCTTATGATGCATGCTGAGGAATTAGTATCATATCATATCTTAATTTATCTTTAAATGATTTATGTACCAAAAATACATACATATATACACACATACATATAAAATATATATAAATAATATATATGAAGTAAATATAGCAAAATATTTGAAATTTTGCATCTAGCCTTAGCTGGTGTAATCCAGTGGGTTGAGCACCAGCCTGTGAACCAAAATGTCACTGGTTTGATTCCCAGTCAGGTCACATGCCTGGGTTGTGGGCCAGGTTCCCAGTAGGGGACATGCGAGAGGCAACCAATTGATGTTTCTGTCACACACCAATGTTTCTCTCCCTCTCTTTCTTCCTCCCTTCTCCCTTCTCTAAAAAAATAAAATCTATCTTAAAAAGAAAATTTTGCATCTATATAGTGGGTATATATTTAATGTACTGTGCTATACTGTCTGCTTTTCTGTATGCTTGAAATTTTTCATAAGAAAAATTTTTAAATAGTAACAAATTTAAAAGTAATACCCAACCATTTCATGAAGAGGCTTCTTTCTTATCTCTCCTTTACTTGGATGATTATAGTAGTAGCTCAAATTTAATGAAGACATACTTGCTCTTATGCCAGGCACTGTTTTAACTTAAACAATTTAAGTATAAATTGACTAGTTCAATGCTTGAAAACAACCCTTAAAGTAGCTACTGTTACCATCTATCCCATTTTACAGACGAGGAAACTGAGGCATAGAAGAGTTATGCACCTTGCCCAAGATCCCACAGCTAGAAAGGAACAGAGCTGGGATTGGAGTTCATGCTGCCTTCTGAGGGCCCAGGGGATAGGTATCAAAGTCATTGTCAGGGCTGGAGAATGGATGCACATGGCTAGATGACCTATTTCTGACAGGCTCCAAAGAAGTGAGAAATAAGAGTCAGAACCCTCATTGCTGGGACTGTAAAGAGGCTAGAGAGAAACAAATGTGGGCTAGAGGGTATTTGAATCTCTGGGAGACAGAGCAGCCTGGAGGCCTGCAGCCAGGAAAGGGAGAACAAAGCCAACTGGCACATCCGGGGGAGGGCAGGTATGGGGCCTAGTACAGCCTAAGAAGAGTCTGAGTAATAAACCACATGGCTGTGCAGATGAGAGAGGGGGCTGCTGAGGGATGCTGGACCCAGATGGGTGCACTGAGCAGTGTAAGGTTTCCTCCTAGTGGCTGAAAAAAGGCATGGAGGGTTTGCTTTGCAATGTCTTTTACTGACCTTAAAAAATATACAGGGTCCAGCAGAAGTAACACCATTGAGTATGGTTGGTAGGGTAATAATATGGGTGTGATAATTTATAGTTTTAATTTGAACATTTCACCTAAAATGTCATATGATGTGCCTGAGTGTGACATTGTTATATTACAGAATTACATGCTTATGATTTTGTAATAAAAGTTTGCAATAAAGAGGGGGCATTATTTGTGCTGGACCCTGTATTTTGGTGAAAACTTTCAAATACAGAGAAAAGTAGAAATACAACAAACACCCATATGCCCACCACTTAGACAACTGGTTCTCAACCTTGGTTACAACCTCAGCTGGGAGGCTTTTTAAAAACCAGGTGTTTGGCATCCACCCCTAGAGACCCTGATTTAATTTGTGTGGCGTATAGTCTGAATATGGGGAGTTTTTAAAGCTCCCCAGGTGATTTTAATGCATGCAACAGGGTTTAGAACCACTGACTTAGAAGTCACCAACTATTGGCATTTTGCCATGTATACCTTTTACTGAACCATTTTAAAGTAAATTATAGACCTGACACTTCACCCCTGTATATTCAATTTGCATTGCCAAAAAACACTATTGTGGCTCTTAAAAATCAAAAGCAATATTTTCTACTGTAAAGAAATTATAGAATATAAACAAAAAAGAATTTTTTAAAAAAGAATACCATCAGAATACAGTAAAATTCCCTAGAACTGTACTACCTAGAGAGAACCAGTGCTGATATGTTGGTAGATCCCCTTTGAGGCTTTTCCTCTCTTTGAATATTTGTACATGTGTATATGGTCATACATGTAAACACAATGTTTTCTTTCCATATTTCAGTAATGAAAAATTTCCAAAATATAGAAAACTTTAAAGAATTGTACAGTGAACACCCATAAGCCCACTGTATAGATTCTGAAAGTGTTCATTAACATTGTACTATAGTTACTTTATCACAAATCTATTCTTTTATCCATCCACCAATCCATCTGATTTTTTTAAATGCATTTCAAAGTCAGTTGCAGACATTGCTACATCTCACCCCTAAAGATGTTGGTGTGTATATCATTAACTAAAGTTCATTATTTGTTTTAAGTCCTCTCCTTTTCTTGAGGCAAAATTTTCAAACAGTGAAATAAATGCATAGGCCTTAAGTGTGCCAAGGATGAGTTTTGACAGATGTAAAGAGTCACATCACATATATTTTTAAACGAAACCAGAATGCTATGTATATTTTATATATGTTGTTTTCACTTAACATATTATAAATGGTTGTACCTCATTCATGTTGTGAATTACATACCATTCAGTAGTGATATACCTTTTTTTTTTAACCTGATCCCCTGTTAGACACTTAGGCTGCTTCCAATTTTTTCACTAGAATAAATAGCACTGCAATAGACATACTTATAGCTAAATATTGCCTCACATCCTTAATTTTTCATGAAGTGGTTCTAAGGGTATATACCCTTAGATTTTCATAGTAGAAAAATACTTTTGATGTCTGAAGTGTGGATGTGGAGGGAGATTAGAAGAGACCAGGAGGAAATCAGCCAAGAGGCCGGGTCCAACTCCTAGTGAGCATTTGATGGGGATGCAACCAGGGCAAAGGTCTTGGAAACTGCAGAGCAGACAGGAGTCGGGGAAGGAAGGCAAAGAATAGGGGAAATTCACACTAATTGAGCACCTAGTGTACCAGGGATTATGCTGGGCACGTGCATGTCACCTCAGTTACTGCTCAGAACAACCCAGATGAATAACTGTCATCTCCATTTTACAAGTGAAGAAAAATAAACTACCCTCCTTTCTCAAAATTGACATTCCAGCAAGAGGAAACTATTTATGGTTTGTTGTATGTTCCATACTCTTATATACACCTCACCTTTACCCCTCTACCTGAAGCTTAGTACCTCCTTGAGGAAACCCTTGTGTACCAGCCCCCACCCAAACTCCAGACTGGGACAGGTCTCCTCTTCTGAACTCCTCCTCAGCCCGATTTTCACTCTGTCACAGTACTGACACCCTTGTATTGTCCCTGTCTCTCCCCCAACCCCAGACCATGAGTTCCTTGAATATAGGGACCTCTCTGAGGCCCATGTTCCTAGCACCAAATCTGGAAGGTATTAGTAACTATTGAATAAAAAAGCACAAACAGGTTAAATTATGTGCCTAAAAGGTCACATATGTTATAAGTGAAGGAGGAGAGGGTCAAACACAGGACTGTCTAACTCCAAAATATTTGCTCTTTACCACTCCAATTGCTTTTGCTTGGCCTGCCTAACCCAACATCTTTTTTTTTTTTTGCCCCCAAGGACTGAGGAGGAAAAGAAAGACTGGGTCCAGGTAACATCCAAGAAGGCTTTGTGGTAGGGGGCTGGAGGAGTATTAACAGGTCTCCCAGGGGTTGGTGAACTGTCTCTTAAAACTCACATCTGACTGGTATGGGCCTGGACAACATACTTTACCATCCCCATTTTACAGATAAGCTCACTGAGGTCCAGAGGTTAAGCAGAAACTCACAAATTCTTTCTTTAGAGAGCTGGCTCCTCTGAGAGTGTAACCCCAGTGAGTTAAGCCCAGACAGTGGCTATGAAGGCCTTCTGCAGTTTTTCAGCCACTGATCCCCCTCCCCCATTTCACAAATATAAGAACTGAGCCCTCACTGGTGTGGCTCAGGCGATTGGGCATCGTGCTGCAGAAGGAAAGATTGTGGGTTTGATTCCCCATCAGGGCACATGCCTAGGCTGTGGGTCAATCCCTGGTCAGGGCACATATGAAAGGCAACCGATTGATACCTCTCTTTCACATTGATGTTTCCCTCCCTCTTTCTCCTTCCCTTCCCCTCTCTCTTAAAAAAAAAAAAAAAAGAACTGAGGCCTGGATATAGGAAGGGACTTGCCCAAGGTTGTACAACTAGCAAAGAGCAGAGCTGGGCCTAGAACCCAACTTTTCTGACTTTGGGCTAGGTCATAAGATAATGAGGTGAGGTTGGAAATGGGTGGATTGTGAGGTGATCTGACCTCTCATTTCTTATATTTTCTCGCCAGGCCATCAACTCCACCCTTCTGAAGCATGAACAGACGCTGGAGACCTTCAAACTGTTGAATTCAACAAGCAGGGAAGATGAAGACACACCCCCTCACTCCCCAGTAAGAGTCCTCATCCCTTCCCTCTACACTGGGTCTTCAAGTCCCCACCTTACCTTGAGATGCTCCTCTCCCCTTCCCAGAGGCAGTACATGACTTCAAAAACACAGTTTTCTGTTGGTAGGGCCACAGAAAAATCACTGGAGAAATGGAGGCCCAGTAAGTAGAAGTGACTTGTCTTCAGTAGCACAATGAGGTAGGGATAGAGGCAGGACTCAAAGACAGGTCTTCTGAATGTATCTGTTGCTTCCTAATGATAAACCAAGTCTTAGGGCAAGGGCAGGCACAAGGATTGGCCGAACTGGATGGGGGAGTAGCTGTGTCTGACCTGGGACCTGGGCCTCTCTCCAGAATGTGGATCTTGGGAAGCGGGCACCTACACCCATCCGAGAAAAGGAAGTCACCATGTGCATGCGCTGCCAGGAGCCCTTCAATTCCATCACCAAGCGCAGGCACCACTGCAAGGCCTGCGGGCATGTGAGTGTTGGGAGGCAGGGGCAGAGCTAGGGAGGGGATGGGCTGGCAGCCTGGAGGCCCACTTCTGAGAGGGCATGGTCCAAGTGGGGAAGAGGCCATGAGTCAGCTGTGGGAATTGGTACACTGAAGGGGAAGGCCTTCCGGAATCAGGCATCTCTTGCCCACTTGCCACTCCAGGTGGTTTGTGGGAAATGCTCCGAGTTCCGGGCCCGCCTTATCTATGACAACAACCGCTCCAACCGTGTGTGCACTGACTGCTACGTGGCCTTGCACGGGGTGCCTGGGAGTAGCCCAGCCTGCAGCCAGCATACACCTCAGCGCCGGAGGTCCATCTTGGAGGTAAGAGCCAGGCCTATGACCACTAACCCTCACACATCAATGACATGAACCCCACTCACCCACCCAGTGTGACTGAGGCCTGGTTATCTCTGAAACCATATGGTGCCATGTATATCCATGGAACATCCAGGCTTGGAGTGAGTAAAATGAATGCAAGAGTGAATGAATGAAAGCCAGTACTTTTTATTTAAGTGCTTTAGACATTTAATCTTCACAGTAACTAATCTGTCCATGCTATTACTATCCCTATTTTACAAATGAGGAAACTGAGGCCTAAGGAGGTTACTAACCCATGTTACACAGCCAGTGAGTGGCAGAGCTTGCATGTTTTTTTAATTGACAAACTACCTTTTCTTATTATAAAGTAGGATATGTGCACTGAAGAAAATTAGACAATATAAACAAAAATAATAAAAGCATCCTATTTTTTCTACCCACTAGATAACCACTAACACTTATGCTTCCTATCTTTCTAGGCGCGTGCACATTTTGGTTTTGTTTCTTAACCAAATTGAGGTATTTATTTTCTTTAACATTTAAAGAACCTTTACTCTGTGCCAGGCACTATTCTAAGCATTTTGCATCTATGAATTCATTTAATCCTTACAATAGCTCTACGTGCTCTCTTTCCAAGTCAATACATTTTCACCTAGAGCTGGGATTCTGAGCTGGTCGCCTTACCCAGCCCCCATCCCCTTAACCACAATGCTAGATTGCTTCTCACTGAGTATAGGGAATGGATATGTGACAAAAGATGACAAAAAGGTGAGGTATAAATGCATAAATCACTTGAGGAATAAATGGACTGATAGAAGACTGCCTGACTGGCATTCAGGTGCCCCTGCTGGGAGCCGCACACCCCTCCCACCTAACTAGAAGAGGTAGCAGCTATGGCCTGACTAACTCACTGGGAGACATTGGGCAAGTCAGTACTGCCACCTGAATTCAGCACCCTCATCTGAAGTATGGGCACCACAATACCTAACACTAACAGGGTATTGAAGCCCGGAGGAGCCAGGCTAGGCCTTCTATCATCATTGATGTCCCCTATGTCTCTGGTCACAGAAACAGGCTTCAGTGGCTGCAGAGAACAGCGTCATCTGCAGCTTCCTGCACTACATGGAGAAGGGTGGAAAAGGCTGGCACAAGGCATGGTTTGTGGTCCCTGAAAATGAACCCTTGGTGCTGTACATCTACGGAGCCCCTCAGGTGTGCATCCTACTCCTTTGGGTCCTTTCAGCCACCTGGCAAAACCAGGCTGCCCCCCTTTCCCTTCAGTCCTTGACTTCTCCTTGGCCTTGGCACATTGGGGGAGCCTAAGTGGAAATCAGAACCCCCACCCTTGTGAGATAAAGACTGGCTAGAAACAATCATTGTGGGCCAATGTATGTAGGGGAAAGTGGGGTGAGTTGTGGGAGGGGTCTAGCTTCCTGGAGGAAGCCAGAGTGAAGATGGAGTACTGCTAGATCCCATTTGGATGGGGTAAACATGTAAATGGGAGTGATGGCTTAGGCAAAGGCCTGAAAACTTTGGTATGCGCTAACGAGACTAGCCCAGCTGTTTTGGGGTATTGGAGGAAACGGGTATCTGAGCCCAACCTGCATCCTAACCCCAGTTCTGACATTTTCCTACTGCTATCAACAGAGCCTTAGAAGGTTCTTGAGCAGGTGAAGGAAAAGAAGGGGTTTAGTAGGTGGAAAACTGGTGAGAAGCCAAGCCCCAAGGTGACCCTGGCTCTGTTCTTTCCCCAGGATGTGAAAGCCCAGCGCAGCCTGCCCCTCATTGGTTTTGAGGTGGGGCCTCCTGAGGCAGGGGAGCGGCCGGACAGACGGCATGTCTTCAAGATCACCCAGAGCCACCTGAGCTGGTACTTCAGTCCTGAGACAGAGGAGCTGCAGCGGCGCTGGATGGCTGTGCTTGGCCGGGCAGGCCGTGGGGACACGTTCTGCCCAGGGCCCACACTGTCTGAGGACAGGGAGATGGAGGAGGCACAGGTGGCAGCTTCAGGAGCCACTGCTGAACCCTCTGAAGGCCCCCAGACCCGAGATAAGACCTAGAGGGTTTGGGAAGAACTGGGGCTCCCTGCCCCACACTCTAGCTGCCCATGCCTGATGGGGGGCTCCAGCCCTCTCCCTCCCAGCTCAGTTAATACTTGAACTCCCATCATGGGCACTTGCAATCCCAAATGCTGGGTCTTGGGTTTTTTAAAAAATTCATCTTTTCACAAAACGTGGGCTTTTAAAAAGATATTCCTAGTGATGTTCAATTTTTGTAATCCCTGTCCCCGGGGAGGGGGTGGGAATTGTTGCTAAACCTGCCTGAATTAGGCCATTTTCCTCCATCCCCTGCAGATCCTGCCTCTACTCAATTCGCCCCAAAGTACCTGAGGCAGGACACCTAGAGTCAAGTGCCAGTTCTTCCACTGAGTTCATGGCCCTGGCCCACCCCTGCCCCTTCAGCCAGTATCTCCATATGTATGTTAGGTGGGGCAGTGACCGGATCCTTCCTGCCTCTCCGTGGCTTACAGCTTCTACCCAGCCCCAAGGCTACCCATTATTTTATCGTCCAGACCCATGGCAGGGCCACCGGGCAGGACAGGGGAACAGGGGGGGAGAACAATGGATACTCTCGGTTTTGTTTTTTAAAGAAAAATACAGTTTATTTCAGGCTTACGGAAACTTTCAGAGCACTGCTGTGCTCCACTTGTCTGTCTGTTTGTCCAAAGTCCCAGACTGCTAGGATGGGCCCCAAAACTGCTCCCTTGCTGAGTTCTGAACCTCAGGTTCCAGAAAGATGACTCCAGGGATACTTACAACAGGTCAAGCAACAGATTAAACATTAAGGTCTTATTTATTCAGGTTTTAGGCCTCATCCCTGGACTTTGATGGAATTGGATGAAGAGTTTAGAAAGAGGTTGGAGGAAGCAAAAAACAAAGCCCAGGTCACCCAAGCTCACCACCTTGCCAAGGTCTTAGAATTCCCACAGGAACCCAGGGCTGGAGGCTGGGCTGCAAGAAGGGAGTGTCCCTGGGAGGTTCCAGTTTCTTGACAGGGGTACAGAGCTGCTGCTGCTCCTGCTATGTGTGTGTGCAGCAGGGAAGTACGAGAGCTGTCATAACTTTCATTCACATCATCAATGAATCTCTCTCCCTGCTGCATGTTCATCTCACTATTCCTGACCCAGCAAAAGTATTGGTTCTGCTGGTCCTCTCCCTTTATAAATCTGCCTGCCTGCTCCCAAACAGCATTCAGCTTCTTCAGCCACAGCCATACCCACTCATCCTTCTATCTTTCCACTGACTGCACCCAAGGCACTGAGCTGGGAAACCAGGCCTCATTCATCATTCAGATGGTAACTTATAGCCCTAGGAGGTGTGGTTAACCAGGTCCTACCACCCCAAGACCAAGGACGCTAGGGCTCTTCTTCCCCTGGAGGAAGCTTGACAGGGGAAGAGGGAGAGGGTGGAGATGGGATAACCAGTCCATAGGCCCACAAGCCTTGAAAAAAATCTCAAAACAACTAGCAAATAAGGGCCCAAACCATTTCCAGACCCACTCATTTCTTTCTCCGGACAATGGTCCAACCATCCTCTACTATATCCTCTTCCTTAATAGTCTGGGAATCTGGACCAGAGGATTCAGGCTGGGGACAGACCCCATCAGCAGCTGCCCCATCATTCGTAGCTGTGACCTGGAGGAGAAATAAAAAAACAGAGCTAAATACAATGCCTCCCAGCTGTGGCCAATGAGAGACTCAAGGCTCTCCCAGCTTTGCAAGGATTGGCTTAGGAAAGTTCCTTGCCCTCTCTAGATAATACAACCACTACCATCCCACCCCCATCACTTCCCTATGATACTAGCTGATCTCCCAGAAAATTGAAAATATCTACATCTCCCCATCCAAGGGGCAACCCTTTTACCTCCATGTCCTCAACGCTGTCCGCATCATCCTCATCTGTCTCTCTGGCTGTCGTAAGTGTGGTCGCTCTAACCCTGCACTTTCTTTGGGTGATGCTGGAAGCCATCTCCTTCAGAGCGGTCCCATCACCCCTTTGGAAGTGGTGGAACATGGTATTCAGCTGCTGGCTCACCTATCAAGAAAACATTTGGCCAGCTGGATTTTCTATAGAACCTACAACAGCCCATGTTTACAGCAAGAGTGGGGAAGGGTTTGGATTTTTCCAGAAGAGAATGGGGCTCTTTTCTTCCCCAAGGAGTTCACTAATGAAGGAACCACCTATGAAGGGCTCAGAGAAAGGCCTGAAACACTGAAGGAGGGCCTCCTAGCAGAGAAGGCAATCCCGGTAGGGGGAGTGATGTTAACCAGAGCAGGGGTGAAAAAGTACCTGGCCTGACCTGCCCTTGGGATGCAGATGAGGAATAGACCTGGCTGAGAATAATGTCTGAAAAGAGAAGAGGCAGGGTTTGAAAGGCCTTGGAAGAGTAGATTTCCCATTAGGCAATAGGGGGTCATAAAAGGCTCTTATGCAAGACTTGAGAAAAGAATGGTTAGAGCCAAGAGTCTTAGCCTAAAAAAAAAATACTTGGGGAGAAGAAAGACTGCAGGCAAAGAGATCACAGTTGTGTCCATGATATGCTCACCTGGGGCAGACTCCCATCCTCCACAACTGTATCAAACTCATTCGTCATGAGTTCCCCAAGGAAGTCCTCCACCTCATCTAGCTCCAAGTCAGCTGAGTAGGAAAGAATAGGGAGGGCCCTTTGGTCAAAGACCAGCCAACTTCATCACTCCTGCCTGCTATTCTTCAATGCCTATGTACTGGGTTCATATCTGGTTGGTGAGTAAGGATCCAAACAGTGAGCCTTTTATTCGTTGACGTGCTCTGCATTTCCAGGTTTGAACATGAGAGACCCTTCATAATTGTGGCTCCACAGATACAGGAGGCCACAGACTAATGGCATAGGTAAGAAGAAATGGACAGAAGCACTTGCAATGATGAAATATCATAGCCTAGTCCTTGCTCCACACTGATTACTATTTGAACTTTCTAGTTAGCAAATCCCATCCCATTACTCACCTTAGAACCTGCCAACTAATTTTTCTCACCTACTGCAGTGTTCATATTATGCTTTTAGGAAGTAACTGTCCTGCTGGGTTTTAAAGGAATCTATCTAGAAAGCTAATGGAAAACAAAGGTAAACAAGCTTCTTTTTAATTCTTATCTTTACCCAAGCCTTAACTATGTTAATGATTCTTGTGACTCTTAAGTAGGAGCTGAAGAAAAGTGCTTCTCTTACATAATTTGACTGGAGAAGCTTTTTCCTCAATGAACACTTAACAGATCTACTCTCCCATACTATGCCGTTTGGGCAACGCTGGCCTAAAGGGCAAAATCAAAGGCATGTACGGCCTTCCACATCCTACCCTTTTCCAGGGGCCTCCCCACCCCTCTGCTTTACTCTCTACTACTCCACTCCTCCACACACCCAAAAACACATGCACGCGCGCGCACACACTTAACTCCAGTACTGAGCACCCTACCACTTTCCAAATATAAAACATAATCTCCTCATACCACAGAACTTAAACTTGAGTGTTGCTCTCCCTGCCTCCCACAAATAGTTAACTCATTCTTATCCCTTATAACTCAGCTCAGCCCTGGCTGGTGTGGCTTGGTGAATTGAGTGCTGGCCTGCAAACCAAAGGGTCACCAGTTTGATTCCCAGTCAAGGCACATGCTTGCGTTGCGGGCCAAGTCCCCAGTAGGGGGTGTGCAACAGGCAACCACACATTGATGTTTCTGTCCCTCTCTTCCTCCCTTCCCCTCTCTAAAAATAAATAAATAAAATCTTAAAAGAAAAACTCAGCTCAATCCCCACCTCCTCTAACAATCTCCAAGAGAAACCTCCTCCCAAGTCTTATGTTACCCAAACACCCTGAGTTCCTCTTTATTGAAAACCTATTACCCTGTGTGTAAATGCCTGTTTACTTATATGGAACCCTCACTAGACTGTAATCTTCTTGAGAAAAATGTCTCTGCCTAATGTCACCTCCAACACTAAAAAAACGAATGAAGAATTTTGTAAAACTAATACTATGCAAAAGGCCCTCTGCAGGGCTCCTTATTTCTCATATGATCCTCAAGACACAACAGAGGTGTAGATCTCTGTTGTTCAAATACTCAAATGTGTTTACTGAGCACTTAAAATGTGGCTAGGCCAAACTGAGATGTGATAAAACTGTAAAATACCCAGCAGGGTTGTTTTTTTTTTTTTTTTTTTAACAATAATTCATTTATTTTTAGAGACAGGCACGAAGAAAGAGAGGGAGAAAAACATCAATGTGTGGTTGCCTCTCGTGCGCCCCCTACTGGGGAAACCTGGTCCGCAACCCAGGCATGTGCCCTGACCAGGACTTGAACCCATGACCTTTTGGTTCACAGGCCAGCGCTCAATCCACTGAGCTACACCAGCCAGGGCACCAAGCAGGTTTTGAAAATTTAATGCTAAAATGTACAACATATCATTAATAGTATTTTATACTAATTACATGTTGAAATATTTTGGATATATTGAATTGAACACCATTAATTTCACCTGTTTCTTTTTACTTTATTAAAGTTGCTGCAGAAAAATCTTAAGTAAAATTATGTGACTCGGGTAATGGATCTTACATCCATTTTAGGAATTAGGGAAGTGAGTCTCAGGGAGATAAAATGACTTGTCCAGGATGACACCTGCCCAAAAGGCATCTATCTGACCTCAGAATTCTGATTCCAAAGCCTGTACTCATTCCACCTAGCCCTCAGGTACCAACCGATAATTGCTCAAGAGTAAATGGGGACTCTCCACAACCTGCCTTCTGCTCCAGTCCCCTCGCCTCCTCATTTCCTAATCCCACCAAACCCCCACACAAGTCGCAGCACCTCACACTCACCATTGCGGAAGAAGTACTCTTCCACCGCACCTCCCAGCCACTCGGCCTTTTCCTGGCTGTGCACTCCCCCGAAGCCATTCTCCACAGCGATCTGTGAACATAGGCCCAAATGGACCACGTCAGGCTGAGAAAGAGCTCACTTGAGGTGACGTAGGAGTTCGCCACTTATGCCACCGAGCCTCAAGCGCCAATCTCGGCCAATTCCTATTCTGCTCCAGGCCCTAACTATTCCTGGCACAGGCCCCGGCCCCGGCCGCGGCCCCTCTCACCTGCAAGGCAGGCCAGGCCTCCAGGGCAGCGCGGACGCCAGCTCCGAAGAGGGCTCTCAAATCTTCCCCGGCGCCCGCCATCATCTGGCCGAGCGCCACGTGATGCCCAGGCAAACCAATCCCTCCTCAGCAAGGCCCAGGCACAATCGAAAACCGAGCCTGAGAACCCAGTCTTCTTTCCGCTGACCTGGCAGCAAGACTAGAGCAGTAGAAACATTGATCGGAGCAATGGATGACACCCACAAAGTTACTGGCGTGCAGTATATAAATCAAAGGAAGCCAGAAGTGTGCGACACGTGGGTCCATGGGTTTCCGAGCCCCTGGGTTCTGGGCCATACTGCGCAGAAAAGATGTGAGGAACTTATTAACAATACAGATACCAGTCCCTAGGGCAGAAGAATCAACCTCCGAGAATATAGCCTTAAAAATCTGTATTTAAAAAAATCATTGTTAAATCTGTAGAACACTACACCCAAAATAGCAAAATGCACACTTTTCTGAAATGCACAAGGAACATTCTCCTGTTTAGACCATATGCTAAATCACAAAGCAGGCCTCAATAGAGTTAAAAGGATTGAAATCAAAGGATGCTTTCTGACCACAGTGGGGTGAAATTAGAAATCAACAACTGAAAGAAATTTGTGAAATTCACAAATACGTGGAAATTAACGCACTTCTAAACAACTGGGTCAAAGAAAAAAATTACAAGGGAAATTAGAAAACATGTCGAATTGAATGAAAACATAAACACAGCACACCAAAATGTATGAGGTGCAACTAAAGCAATGTTTAAAGAGAATTTTATAGCTATAAATGCCCATATGACAAATCATATTAATAACCTTCTACCTTAGGAAGCTAGAAAAAGAAGAACAAAGTAATCACAAGGCAAGCAGAAAGAAGGAAATAAAGCTTGGAGAGGAAATAAATGGGATAGAAAATAGAAAAACAATAAACTCACTGAAACAAAAAGCTGATTATTTGAAAAGATCAACATAATTGGCAAACTTTTAGGTAGATTGGCTAACTAAAAGGGAGGGGGAAAACTCAAATTATTGAAATCGGGAATGAAAAAGGTGACATCACTATTGCCTAGTCAAAAAAGACTGCATGGTGCCCTGACAGGTGTGGCTCAGTGGTTTGGGTGTTGCCGAGCAAATGTCTGGGTTTCAACTGCTCCTCCAGTTGGGGCCATGTGAAAGGCAACTGATCAATGTTGGATCGATATTTCTCACTCACATCAATGTTTCTCTCCCTCTCTTTCTCCCTTCTTTCTCCTCTCTCTAAAAATAAATAAATAAATAAATAAATAAATAATGTTTTTTTTAAAAAAGACCAATGGTATTCTAAAAAATACCATTTCTACAAAATGTGCAGAATAGGCAAATCTATACACAGAAAATAGATTAATGGTTACTCAGGGCTTGGAGAGGAAAAAAATGGTATCCAACTCCTAATGAATACAAGATTTCTTCTGGGGGTGATGAAAATGTTCCAGAATTACATGTGGTGTTGGTAGTTATAGAGGCTGAGTTTTGCCCCCTTCAATTTATCATATGTTGAAACCCGAACCCCCAATATCTCAGAATGTAGAACTATATGGAGATAGAACCTTTAAAGAGGTAATTAAGGTAAACTGAGTCCATATGGGTACATTCTGATCCAATATGACTGGTGTCCTTGTAAGAAGAGGAGATTAGGACACAGAGAGAGACACCAAGACACATGCCTGCATGGAGAAATGACCATGTGAAAATGGAGAGAAGGTGGACATCTGGAAACCAAGGAGAAAGGCCTCAGAAGAAACCAAACCTGCCAACACCTTGATCTCAAACCTCTAGTTTCCAGACTTTAGAGAAAATAAATTTTTACACTTAAAGCTACCAATCTGTAGTATTTTGTTACAGCAGCCTTTGTAAACTAATACAGTTGCACAACTCTGAGGATATACTAAAGACCATTGAACTGTACGCTTTAAATGAGTGAAACTTATAAATAATATTTCAATAAAGCTGTTCTTTTAAAGATTTATTTATTTATTTATTTATTTATTTATTTCTACAGAGGGGAAGGGAGGGAGAAAGAGGGAAAAAAAACATCAATGTGTGGTTGCCTGTCACGTGGCCCCTACTGGGGAACTGGCCAGCAGCCCAGGCACGTACCCCAGACTGGGAAGGGAACAGGTGACCCTTTGGTTCACAGGCTGGATACCAATCCACTGAGCCACACTAGCCAGGGCTCAATAAAGCTGTTCTTTTTATTCTTATTCTTATCCTTATTCTTATTATTAATGTTTGAATACAGTTGTCTCCATTTTCCCACCACCTTCCCCTCCCTACCCACCCTGACCTCCCATCTTCAATCCTAAATATAACCAGAGACATTGAAGTTAAGAAGAAAGCTGTCCTTAGAAAAGTATTATAGATGACTTCCTCTCACAGCAGAGTTTGCAAACTTTGAACTAGATCATTGTTAATAAACTGTACTGGATGATTATGTGCCTGGCCCTGTGCTGAATGCTGTTGGGTCCTGGGGTTTGGTCAGATGCTCAAGAAGCTCCAACTCTGGCATGCAAAACTTGTCCAAGGACCATAGAATATGATCAGTGCTCAGGGTGAACCCAAGCTTTGAAGGGCCTGAAGGAGATACAATTTTGCAAGCCCTGTTTAAGAAAAATAGTACAGCCCTGGGTGGTATGGCTCAGTGGATTGAGTACTGGCCTGTGAACCAAACGGATGCTGGTTCCATTCCCAGTCAGGGCACATGCCTGGGAGTTGCAGGCTGTGTCCTCAGTTGGAGACATGTGAGAAGCAACTGATTAATGTATCCCTCACACATCGATGTTGCTGTCCCTCTCTTTCTCCCTCCCTTCCTTTCTCTCCAAAAATAAAAAATAAAATATTATTTAAAAAAGAAAAATAGTACAAATTTAGGTATGACAGTGAATATTGCTTCAGATTTACAAAAGAAATCTCAAATTTTATGAATTATAATTTTTAAGCTGACAAATGCCACAAACATCCTCAAATCCAGAAAAATAAAATATTCTTATTAATTGCCTGATTCACCCCTCTACTAATGTTTTCATTTTTGATACCCTCTTGTAATATTATAATTATTTAGTAATAAATATGACAAACAAATATAACAATTATTTAGTAATAACATTTCCTAGAGAAAATAAAATGAATTCAATCCCATTCAGTTGATCAATTTTTAAATTATTGGTATTTAGAAAAGCTTCAACTTTGCAACGTTATTATTAGTAATGTACATTTTAAGATTATTGTCAAATTTGAGGAAATCTCTATCTAGTTTCTTTTACATGTGAGCTGTAAAATTTCAGGTTTTTAACTGTTCCTGTGCAGTGACAAATCTTAAATGTGCTTGAAATTTACAATGCTCAATAAAATAAGCTGGGGTTTGGAACCGGCCTGTGTTAAGTGTAGGGCACGGAAGCCTAAACTTTATTAGTTCTCCAGCTCAGTGCAATGCCATAGGAGAAAGGAGCACAGGAGCCCAGAGAGACCAGCAGAGGGGGTCCCTGAACCAGCAGTGGGGGTGTGAAAAGGCTCTCAGACGATGCCTAAAGTGATACAAAATTTGAGTGGAATTTTGCCTGGAGATAGGGAGTTTCTGCATGAGGGTGGGGTTGTTTCTAAAAGAAAGAGTCCTTCATGCTGAAGAAATAATGTATACAAAAAATCAGAGACAGGAAACTAAGTGCTGTGAGATGAGCATCATGACCATTCCCAGACTGATAAACTCAGGAAGCATAAACTCCTACCCAGCTCCAGAGACTCATTCTGACAGACACAGCAATTTAGACTAAGTTCAAAGAGGCCCAAATGAAGAAACTGAGATTAAGCACCTCTGCCTGAGTTCCTAGGGTCTGAAGCCTCAGATTTACATGGAGATTAGATTCTGGTCTCCAGTTCCAAAGCGTGTGGGGTTTTTTCCCATACCACCAAGCAACTCTCCAACATTCAACTGGGTGTGTCCTACAATTCAACTCAATTCTGACATTATCTATCTGGATGTAGTATCAGATCCCATAGATTAAGGGCTCAGTCCTACAAGATTCACCCCCATACCCACATTGCATATGCCAATTGCAAATCCAGGTTGCCACCAGTGCTTCTGACCAACAACTGAGATTCCAACTACCATCTCCTTGGATTCTATTAATTTGCTAGTGCAGCCCATAGAACTCAGAGAAACATTTTACCAATAGTAGATCACGGGTTTGTTATGAAAGGATATATTGGGAACAGCCATAAGGAAGAGATACATAGGGCACGATATGGAGAAGGTGTACAGAGATTCCATGCTCTCCAAAAGTGCCACTCTCCCCAAATTTCCACGTGATTATCAACCTGAGAGCTCTCTAAACCCTGTCTTTTTGGGTTTTTATGAAGGATTCATCATAGGCATAATTGAATAAATCATTAGCCATTGGTGATTGAACTCAATCTCCAGCTTCTCTCCAGTCCCAGGAGGTCCAGGGATAAGACTGGAAGTTCCAACCCTCCAATCACATGGTTGGCTCCCAGCCCCCATCCTTAGGTTACCTAGGAATTTCCCAAAAGTTACATTATTAGCATAACAAAAGACACCTTTCACCACTGTCATCACATAGGAAATTCTAAAGGGGGATTAGGGGCTCTGTGCTAGAAAAGAGGTGGAAGACCAAATTCCAAATGCTTATACCTTATTATAAATCACAATATCACAGCAGGCCTGCTGGAAATCCCCACACATGGAGCCCCATTTTGGGCTCCAACAAGCTAAGGCTTCTGAATGAAATCTGAGATAGCCTCGAGGCTGAATTTTAGGCTGACTATACTAAGTGACAGAGTTTTTTACTTATCCTGTGCCTTGAACCCATCTTGCAATCTGGTGAAGCCAATATATTTCTCCCCAGAATAATGTTTTTAAATGCATAAAATAAAATATAGGATTACAAAGGAAACTAATTATATTAAAATACAGTTATGAAAATATTACAAAAGTGAATTGTAATATATGTTTCTTTATTAATGCATTAAATGCTGTGATCAATTAACACTTTAAATGACTACAGTACTGCAATTTCAAATTAATGATAAGTGTAAACAATATTTTAAGAGATCTGCTATGAAAAATATCCGTGTATTGATGATAAAGTCATAGCTACTGCTAATACTACTGTGGTGGGTTGCCTACATTCACTATTGAAAGAAATGTCAAATGTCATTGGAGGTTAGTGAAAACAAGATATAAATTTTTTTTTGGCCTTGACTGGTGTAGCTCAATGGATTGAGTGTGGGCTGCAAACCAAAGGGTCATGGGTTCAATTCCCAGTCAGGGCACATGCCTGGCTTGCGGGCCAGATCCCCAGTAGGGGGCGCATGAGTGCAACCACACATTGATGTTTGTCTCCCTCTTTCTCCCCCAGTTCCCCTCTGTCTAAAAATAAATAAAATCTTTATATATATATATATATATATATATATATATATAGCATTCAAATTTACACTCAGTCAAATTGAATTCTATGCATGACACTTTTTAAGTCCATGCATCCCAGGTTAAGTACTCCTACTCTAAATCCCACTCTAAAGTGGACATTTCAGGCTAAATTAAGCCATCAGATGAAGATGACCAGATTGACATATCAAAGACTGAGCCCCGAGTGTAAGTGTCCCAGAATGAGCTTCTAGGTTATCTATTTCACTGAACCCCCGAGGAAGCTTCCACACTGAGCCCCTAGACTGAGCTCCCAAGACATTATGCCAAAAATGAATCCTTAGACAGGCATCCAGAGAGAGGGGTCCTTGACAATCCAGACTAAGGATGCCACATTGAATCCCCAAAATGATGACTCAAGGCTAATCCCCAAAATTGAGCTAGCCCCCTTGCACTGAGGCTCCAAAATCTGGGCCCACAAACCCAAAGACCAGAATGAAGCACCAGACTGGCAATGTGAGGCTCATGTAACCCTGCACTGAGTCCCCAGATAGAACCCCAAGAATCAGGTTCTCAGACTGAACTCTCATATTGAAATACTAGAATGATCCCCTGGTCTGGGCACCCTATAAAGAGAACACCAAGAATAAGAATCTGTAGATTGAATTTACCAGAGTGTCCACACGCTCAGAAATTGAACTGGATCTTTTAGAGTTAAGCTTCTAGACCAAGATCCCCCCAATTGTGATCATAAAACAGATTCTTACAAATTGAGTTTTTCAAACCTCTCAGACTCTCAATTCATACCCAAGAATGAGTACTCAAAATGGTATCACAGAATCAGGGGCTCAAGCCAAGACAAGGGGCTCAAAGCTGTCAGCCCCACACTCCATTCTTCCTTTCCTCCTTTGGAACAGAACTCGTATTTTTAGTTGGGTAGACCTAAATCTAACTGAAAGACTGTATTTCCCAGTCTCCCTTGCAACTGGATACAACCATATGATATAATCTTTGGCCAATGAGATTTAAATGGAAGAGAGGAGTAGTTCCTTGGAATTATTTTTACATGAGAGAAATAAAGCTTTCTATCTTGTTTAAACCATCATAATTTGGTGGTTTTATGTTACATGTAATCATATCTGATGCCAGCTGAATGGGCTGATGTTTGAGCCACAGTGATTCATCACTTTAAGACTGAATCCTGATGCTGAGCACCTAACAATGAGTGATCCAGAGAGAACTCCTGACTAACAAATACAGTGAGATTGATCTCCAGTACTAAGAACAAATAGCAGTGCCTGAGCCCCTAGAAGGCAACCATAAAGTATGTGGCCCAATTTCTAGACCGAACTCCCAAAGTGATATTCTCAGAACACTCTGCTGGAACCCCCTGAAGATACTCCCCAAGCTGTGTACAAGGGACTGCATTTGCAAAATGAAGTTTCAGGTCTCCATACTGAGGGCATAATCTAAGCCTCCCCAAATGAAACTCATGTCACCAACCTCACAATGAACCCCTGGATGAAGCACCAGCTTGTCACATCCAGAGTGAGCCCTTTGTGCCTAGTAGACAGACACCCAGTTGAAGGTCCCAAGCTGAGTTCTGTAGAGGAAAATTCCTAGCTGGAACTCCCTGAAACTGATCTACCAAATAGAGGTCCTGAAATTGAGTCCCTCAGGCTGAGGCTCCAGACTGACTTAGCTGCAATGATAGCCATTGGTGATCCACTCATTTTGTTCAGATTGAACCCAAATATAGGCTCCCAGAGGGAATGCCTAGACTAGGATTCCAAACTGATCCCTCAGATTGTAATATTCAGATCAAGCCCCTATACCAACACCGAGATTACCAGTGACAACTCTTTATCCTCACGAGAGGATATAGGTTTATTGGTTTTAGAGAGAGAGCAAGGGAGAAAGAGAGATCGAGAGAGAAGCATGAAATGACAGTTGTGAGAGAGAAACATTGATTGGTTGTTTCCCATATGTACCCTGAGTGGGGATTGAACCCACAATCTAGGTATGTGCCCTGACTAGGAATCAAACCCACAACCTTTTGATATACAGAACGACGCATCAACCAACTGGACACCCAGGAAGGGTACCAGTGACAATTTTGAAACTTTTCTGAGCCCTGTGCTTCTGAGAAACAGCCATGGTCAAAAATCTTCTCGCCCTTTTGTGCTCTGAGAAAGGGCAACTGCAAAAGACATTCCTGCTCCCACATATTCCAAGATAAAACACAGCTCCTCCTTTCTTCATTTCCTCAGATAAGACCTGCCTCTATCTTTCCTCACCACATCATAAGACTCCCAAATCATCTACCCTTGTCTACTTTCCTCCATAAAATCCCAGTTTCCCTTTTCTTTGAGACATTTCTCATTAGTGTATAGTCTTTCTATCGCAAAATCATCCCCTAAATTCTTTAGTGCATTTCGTCTTTCATACCAATCTCAGTCTTCTCATTGAGGTACATTAGTCTCAGATCCTCAGAGGAACTGCCTCATTCACTCATTTACCAAATATTGATGGAGTGCTGAGTATGTGCCAGACACTGCACTAAGCACTAGGGTGCCACAGGACAGACAAAGGCTCTACTTTAACAAGGTCTACAGTTGAGTCAGCCAGCATAACAGGAGAGAAAGGAACAGTTTTTTAATAAAGATTTTTTTTATTTATTTATTTATTTATTTATTTATTTATAGAGAGACTGGAAGAGAGGGAGAGAAACACCATTGTGTGGTTGCCTCCCATGCACCCCCGACCGGTGAACCTGGCCCACAACCCTGGCACATGCCCTAACTGGGAATCAAACTGGTGACCCCTTGGTTTACAGGTGGGCATTCAATCTACTGAGTCACACCAGCCAGTGTCGGAACAGTTTTTAATAGGGTGACCAGGGAAAGTGCTTCTAACGATGTAACATTTAAGCTGTACTCGTAAGGAGGAAATGGAGGACCAGAGGAAGAAGGCTCCACACACAAATGCCAAGGTAACAGAACTTATTATGAGAGGAAAACAGCTACAATAGATGATGTGTGTGACACAGACAAGGGCCTTATTAGTCATGTCAAGAAGCTTCAATTTTATCTGAAATGTAATGGAAATGCTCTATGCAGGGGAATGAAATGACATGGTTCACTTTTTTGAAAAACCACTCTGGCTGTGTGGAAAAGGAAATATAGAGGGGCAAAAGTGGAAGCAGAGAGACCATTGGGAAGCTATTATAATAGTTCAGACAAGAGACATGGTGGTTTGGTGTAGGTTAGTGATAGTGGAGACAGGGAAATGTAAACAAAATATAAGATAAATTTTAGAGCTAAAATCAATAATAATCTGTAATAAATACTACTGTGTGTAAGAGGTGAGGGAAGAGGATGATTCTCAGCTTTCTGGTCCAATAACTACTATAGAGAAATGTGGCAGGAAGACAGACTTGGGAGAATACCAGGACTTCCGTTTTAGACATGTTCAATCTGGGGTGCCTATGAGATATTAAAGTGGAGATGACAAGGGGGCAATTGGGTCTGTGGGTTCAGAGAATGCCAACATTTAGAGATCAGCAAAGGAAAATGAGAAGAAATAGACATGTTTCAAGAAGAGGGGACTGGTTGATTGTGTCAGATGCTACTGAGAGGACAAGTAGGATGAGGAAAGAATAGAACTTGTCTGTTTGATTTGATCACATGAAGTCTTTGGTGACTTTGGAAAGATCAGGTTGCATGGAGTTGTGTGAAAATAGACTGAAGTTAGTTGAAAAGTGACTGGAAAGTGAAGTGGAGAAAGAAATGTGTAACCTATGTCTTGAGAAACTTTGCTGGGAAAGGAACGGAAATAAACAGTAGCAGGAAGAACTCCTGGAATTCGAAGGAGTTAATAAAGGTGGTAATTAATAAAGCATATGCAGGCACTGACAGGAATCACCCAAATGAGGAGACACTGGTGATGAAGGAGAGATGAGAGTAACTGAAGGAATGAAGTCCTTAAGCAGGTGGGAGGTGCCTAAAGCAGAATTAGAGGCACTGGTCTTCAATGTGGGGAGAAACCGTTCCTCCAGGTAGCAAGTCAGAAGAGGAAGTTGAGTGCCCAGAGGATTGTAGATCTGGTGGTAAGATAAGGAAAATCCCATTTGAATTCATCTTTCTTCTTCATTTCAATTGAATTTATTGAGTCCTATCTTGTTAATGAAGGGTGACATGAGGTCATCAGCTGAAGGTGAGGAGAGAAGCTGAGATGTGGCAGGTTTGGGGAGAGAGGAGAAGGTGTGAAATTAACTCTGAGAGTGTAGAAGTGAGCAAAGCAGGATTGCTATGCTATTAATGCCTGTTTGAGGTCTGCAATCAATAATTTAGAGTGAAATCAATTGACTTGTGTGGGTTTTGGTTTTCTCTAATATGATTCAGGTGCTCTGATACACATGTGGTATAGGTGGGACATTGTGACTCACCTAGGTTGTGCTTGGCCAGGTTAGTATAAATGTTGCTGGGAAGGGGACCTGCTCCTTAGTGGATATGCCTAGGGTTGGCTGGTAGCATATGGGTTCTTGACTTCATGCAGGAAAGAGTTCACAACACAAGTCCAGGTGACTATAAGGGTACGTTTATTAAAGCCGGAAAAGTGAACAAGGGAACAAGGAAGGGCTTAACAAAGAAGCAGCAGCGGGGAGGCCCAAGCAGGGCTGCCTTGACTTTCTGGAAATGTTATAGGAAAGAAATGAGCCTTGGCTGGGCTGCTTTAGCTCACTGGAAGTCAGAGAAAAGGGGGCCTTGGGGACAGGTTCAGGAAGGTTGCCCAGGACAAACAGCCACTACCCATTGCTGCCCTGATTACAAGCCTTGTGGGGTCCCCCAGAGTTTAGGAGATGCATGCCTGCGGGGAGGGAGAGGGGAGGGAGAGGAAGGGTGTGAGCCAAGTCCTCCATCCTAAAAGCTTTTAAGCTAGGGGTGTCAAACTCATTTTCACCAGAGGCCACATCAGCCTGGAGGTTGCCTTCAAAGGGCTGAATGTAATTTTAGGGCTATGTAAGTGTAACTACTCCTTAACTATCAGCTATGAGCTCAGAGCTGCCTCGGGTAGGAGCTGCCTCAGGGTAGAAACAAGTTGCCGGCCAGATAAAACAAGGCGGATGGCCGGATTTGGCCCAAGGGCCTTGTGTTTGTCACCTTTGTTTTGAAGGGATGGATTTTAGGGGAGGCCCCAGGGAAGATCTCAATAGAGTATTCATCACCCTTCCAGGTGTGTCCTCTCAGGGTCAGTCTCTGGTGATTTTTGCATACCAGGGCAGGGGGGTGATTATTCAGTGCAGCTGATTCCAAGGTTAGCGGAGGTTAGCTTTGCGTGACTTGTCTGTTTTTGCTGCTTTGGAAGCAAGGTCCTTGTTATCCTAGTTTTGCCCACTGCCAGGCACTGAGGGCCTTCTACCCTGGTGACCATCTGCACCTGGCTGTAAATTGCTCCGCCAGCTTGTTTAGCTGTCTCTCAGTTTCCCTGTTCCACTTGACAAGGCATTTTCCTAGCTTGTTAATATGCTGCCTCATAAAGATGGGAGACTGAGCTGTATTAATTTTCTATACTATATAACAAATTACTACAAACTTAGAGGGTTAAAACAACTTGCGAACAATGATTAAAATTTTAAAAAAAATAAATAAAACAACTTGCATTTATTTTCTTACAATTTCTATGAGAAGTATAGGAACAAATTAGCTGGGTCTTTTCCTTCAGGCTCTCATCAGGCTTCAGTATGTCTACTGGTGCTGCATTTTTATCGGTCTTTTTTTTTTTTTCATTGATTTTAGAGAAAGGAAGGGAGAAAGAAAGAGAAATATCAATTTGTTGTTCCACTTATTCATGCATTCCTTTGTTGATTCTTGTATGTACCCTGACAGGGGATTGAACCCACAATCTTGGCATATCAACATGACACGCTAACCAACAGAATCTACCCAACCAGGGCTCATCAGAATCTTGACTAAGTAAAATAGATCCACTTCCAAGCTCTCTCAGGAATTGAAAGACTTCAACTCCTTGAAACTGTTGGACTGAGGTCCTCATTTTCTTGCTAGCTTTCAGACAAGGATATATCTCAGTTGCTAGAAACCAAGTTCATTGCCACATAGCCCACTCCATAGGCTCTTTCACAAAATGGCAGTTTACTTCTTCCAAGCTAGCAAGAGAGAACCTCTCTAAGTCTAGTATGCTAAGATGGACATACCATCTTAAAGAGAGTGACATCCCATCACTCTTGTAATTTTCTTTTGGCTAGAAGGAAGTCACAGGTTCTACTCACAATTAAGGGGAGGGTATTACATAGGGCATGAACACAAGGCGTTGGGGATCACTGGGGGTCACTTTAGTTTCTGCCAGCCACAAGAGCTAGAAGAGTAAGCATGTTGGCAAGGGAGTAATTATAATGATGAATAATGAAATCTAAATTGAGCATATTAGTTTTCTATTGCTACATAACAAATTGTCTCACACTTAGTAATTTAAAACAACACATATTTATTGTCTCACAGTTTCCATGTATTAAAAGTCCAAGCACAGCTTAGTTGGATTCTCTGTTCAGGGTCTCACAGGCTGCAATCAAGATATCGACTAGAGCTACAGTCTCATACAAGACCATATATTAGTTCATATTCTCTTCCAAGCTCATGTGGTCGTTGGTAGAATTTAGTTATTTGTGACTTCAAAACTGAGGCTCTCAGATCCTGGGGTTGGCCTCAAGTTCCCTACCATGTGGCCCTCTCCACAAGCAGCTCTTAGCATAGCAGCTTGCCTCCTCAAGGCTACTACTTAAGTTCAAGATGTGGCTAGATAGATAGATAGATAGATAATCTTCCATTACCTTTGGGTTACTCTACTGGTTAGAAGCAACTCACAAGTCCTGCCCATACTCCGAGGAAGAGGATTATATAGGATATAACATTAGGGGTAGAGATCACCGGCCATCCTAGAATTCTGCCTATCACACTAGATAAGAAGGGAAGTGAAGCCCTGGCTGGTGTAGCTCAGTGGATTGAGTGTGGGCTGGGAACCAAAGTGTCCCAGGTTCGATTCCCAGCCAGGGTACATTCCTGGGTTGCAGGCCATAACCCCCAGCAACCGCACATTGATGTTTCTCCCTCTCTCTCTCTCTCTCTCTCTCTCTCTCTCTCTCCCTACCTTCCCTCTCTAAAAAATAAAAATAAATAAAAAAAATCTAAAAAAAAAAGAAGGGAAGTGAGATCACAAGGGGAGTGAAGGGCAGTGAAAAGGTTGTGGGGTGAAAGAATTAGGGGATTGAGATGTGGTTGAAAAATTCTTAGGCAGAGCAAATACATATGACAGTAACTCAGCTAGATGACTAGGAAATGCTGACTAGAGAGTGATATGTTTGAATTTGAGATTTGGAGAGGACTTTCCATCTTTGCTAAAGTCAAGAGCTAGGCTGTGACCATGGAACTGGGAGGCTGAGGTGGCTGGAGGACAAGATTTGAGATGAGGAGATCAGAGAACTGAGAGACCAGGATGCTGGAGTCATCTACACCCAAGAACTAGCCATGCAGAAGACCCTCATAAAATAAGCCCCTCTAAATGCAGCTCTCAAACTGAAATCCTGAGGTATAGCCCCACAAATTCTTTGCCCCCCAAATCAAGCCCCTAGATTAAATCAAGAAGCTCACATAGGCCTGAGGAAATTCCCAGGGACAGCCTGTGCCTCTAGCATATCCTTTTCCCTCCTGCAATGTTCTACCTAGTTTCCTTCTACCTCTGTCAAGCTAACAGCCTTTTTCATCCTATGTTGTCTCTTTCTTAACAAGCCACCCCCTCCATATGCCTACCTCAGAGAGATACAGCACGTTAGGCTGCTACTAGCCCATACAGTGCCATTTTCTGAATGTAGTGCAAAAGACACTCCCCTGTATGGACAACTTTTTAAAAATTATCCCATTTTTCCCTGACTGGTGTGGCTCAGTGGATTGAGCACCGACCTGTGAACCGAAAGATCAGCGGTTCAATTCCTGGTCAAGGCACATGCCTGGATTACGGGCCAGGTCTCTTGTTGTGGGTGTGAGAGAGGCAACATATTGATGCGTATCTGACACATCAATGTTTGTCTGCTTCTCTTTCTTTCTCCTTTCCCCTCTTTCTAAAAATAAATAAATAAATAATTTTAAAAAGACTACCTTACATGTATCAATAATAAGTACATTCATATCTGTGTATATACATATATACACACTCCTCACTAACCTCAAAAAATAAAAAAAAATAGAAATGAACCACTTTTGCATAGACACATGTTCAGAAAGGGACAGTAGGCTTGTTGAATGGATCACAGACTAGATTTCAGCTCAGTTCCCACTCATCCTCTAAACTGCACAACCATTTATAGCAACCAAGGCAGCATGTGTAGGGGAAATAATCAGTATGATGTCAACCTCACTCTGCAACCTCCTAGCTAGACAACCTAGGTCCAGCCACATCCCCTGTCTGAGCCTTAGTTTCTTTGTTGAACAAATGGGGCATAATCATACATATTTTACAGAGTTGTTATGAGGATTAAAGGAGCTAATTTATGCAAAGAATTTGATAGGGACCATTGAAGAGGATAGTGGGACCTGGGTCCTGCCCTACGGAAGTCAGCCTGATAGTGTATGTGCCACCTGTGGGCAAGAACCACCTCTGTTTATTTTAGTATCTGTCACAGTTTACTCTAACACTCATTCCTCCACTGTATTTCCTTTTCTGTGGATGGACCGTCTGTATCCCATCATTATTTTTTTTTAATTGGAATGTCAGAGCTTTGTATCCAGTGATGCAAAGACAGAAATATTGATATTCATTCATTCATTCTACGAGTGATATGTGGGAGAACTTGTTAATAACTTTCTGCTATTATCAAATTCCCTTGCAAGCTGAAGGACTCTGTCTATCCAGATTTCCTTTCAATCCTGTGAGTTCTCCCTGAGCCTTGACATAATTCCCTTTTTGCTTAAGGTAAACAGGGCCACTTTGTATTACTTGCAACCAAAGAATATTGATCAAAACCCACAGTTATAAGTAAGGAATAAGGTTGATCTTCTGCCAACCTCATAAAAATGATTTTGAAGGGACACCCTCAAATAGCATTCTGAATACTAATGAATAAAGTCTTAGGGATTCAAGTTTTGCTCTCTATGGAGAGACTTTAATAAATTACTATGCCATAATAAGCCTATTGTAAACCAAAGTGCCAGTGGACATAACTCAAGCTATTAGCTACTGGAAAATTTCTGGAGCCTTGGAGACACAGTCATTTGGTCAAAATGTTGGGCAGGCTGGGACCATTGCTTGTGAGAATAGTGTGGACAAGCAAAGCTCACTCACATTTTTGCTTCCCCCAGTATGGAATCTGCTCCATACCAAATATGACCCTGGCTGGAAATCCCATAAGAGTGTTTCATTACCTTGCCTGGGAGAAACCAGAGCTGAATAGTTCCTGGAATTCCCAGCTGCTGGGCCTCATCCATAATAATGACTATGTCCTCAGGCGTTCATTCCATCTCTGGGAACCCGGGATTCATAAGAGGACTTTATTCGAAGATTAACCCTCACAGAGATCAGTCCTTTTTTTCAAAGTTTTATTTTTTTTTTTATAAGGAGGAACGTTCTGACTTGTCCTTATCAGCCTGGTAACAATGTTTCAGGCACACACTGAGAAACTTGAACTTTGTCATGCATTTGTAACTGAGAGAACAGTGAGTTTGGGACATGGAGCTCAGATCACCCCATAACCATATCTCTCTCCTGCCTCATATCCTTTAACAAGGTTCTGCTTTTGTAATGCCAAATTTTTTGAGCATGGCATTCTAGCAACATGATGAACCAGAATAATTATTACAGAAAACTTTGACATCAATGCAGAAAATCACAGTGATGTGCAGAACTTCTTTCTTTATAAAAGGAGTAAAACCAGATGAACGGTCAAGAATGTATGCACATAGCTCCCCAAAGGTTTCTTCCAGTTGTTGCTGGACAAAAAAACTTTCTTTTTTTTTAAATATAGTTTATTGATTATGCTATCATAGTTGCACCATTTTCCCCCTTCACTACCCTCCACCCGGTATACCCTCTCCCACCCACATTCCCCCCTTTATTTAGTTCATGTCCATGTGTCATACTTATAAGTTCTTTAGCTTCTACATTTCCCATACTATTCTTACCCTCCCCCTGTCTATTTTCTACCTACTATCTATGCGACTTATTCTCTGTATATTTTGCCCCTCTCTCCTTCTCCCACTCCCCTGTTGATAACCTTTCATGTGATCTCCATTTCTATGGTTCTGCTCCTGTTCTACTTGTTTGCTTAGTCTGTTTTTGTTTTTGTTTTAGGTGTGGTTGTTAATAATTGTGAGTTTGCTGTCCTTTTACTATACATGTTTTTTATCTTCTTTTTCTTAGATAAGTCCCTTTAACATTTCATATAAGGGTTTGGTGATGATGAACTCCTTTAACTTGACCTTATCTGAGAAGCACTTTATCTGCCCTTCCATTCTAAATAAAAGCTTTGATGGATAGAGAAATCTTGGATGGAGGTCCTTGCCTTTCATGACTTGGAATACTTCTTTCCAGTCCCTTCTTGCTTGTAAGGTCTCTTTTGAGAAATCAGATGACAGTCTGATGGGAACTCCTTTGTAGTTTACTGTCTCCTTATCTCTTGCTGCTTCTAGGATTCTCTCCTTCATTTTTACCTTGGCTAATGTAATTATGATGTGCCTTGGTGTGTGCCTCCATGGGTCCAACTTCTTTGGGACACTCTGAGCTTCCTGGACTTCCTGGAAGTCTATTTCCTTTGCCAGAATGGGAAAGTTCTCCTTTATTATTTGTTCAAATATCTTTTCCACTTGTTACTCTTCCTCTTCTCCTTCTGGTATCCCTATAATTCGGATGTTGGGACATTTAAAGATGTCCTGGAGGTTCCTAAGCCTCTCCTCAATTTTTTGAATTCTTATTTCTTCCTTCTTTTCTGTTTGGTTGTTTCTTTCTTTCTTCTGGTTCACTCCATTTATTTGAGTCCCAGTTTCCTTCCTATCACTATTGGTTCCTTGTACATTTTTCTTTATTTTACTTAGCATAGCTTTCATTTGTTCATCTAATTTGCAACCAAATTCAACCAATTCTGTGAGCATCCTGATCACCAGTGCTTTGAACTGTGCATCTGATAGGTTGGCTATCTCTTTGTCACTTAGTTGTATTATTTCTGGAGCTTTGATCTGTTGTTTCATTTGGGCTATTTCTTTTGTCTTAATGCACCTGTTATGTAGTGAGGGGCAGAGCCTTATGTGTTCATCAGGGCAGGGTTACCCAGTTACTGGGTCGTGATGCTGTATTTGGGGGAGGGGTCCGAGAGGGAACAATGGCACTTGCTCTACTCTCTGCTGGATTTCAGTCACTTCCCCTGCTACCCACAAGCAAACTGGGGCCTTCTGGTACTGATTCCCACGTGGGTGGGCTTCTGCACATTCTAGAACACCGTGGGTCTCCAACGAACTCTCCTGTGAGGCTGGGAGTTTCTCCAAGAATCTCAACCCACACAGGTGTTTTCAATCAGTGTTTTGAGGCTTTATTTCCCCATACTGGGACCTTGGGTTGCGTAGTCTGTTGCACTCCCCAATTTCGCCTGGTTTATCTGTGCATGAATGTGGGACCACCTGGTCTGCCAGCCGCCTTGTGCGCCATGCCCCTCCACAATCCGCCATCTCGCTGGGTCTGCCCCCTGCCACCTTGCAGGCCCAGGGTCCACCAGCAGCCACTTTGCCGAGAGTCCTCTCCACCTGGCTGCCTGACTCCGCCCCTCCTACCAGTCTGGATGAATATTTCCTCTTTAACTCCTTGGTTGTCAGACTTCCATAGAGTTTTCTGTCAGTACTGGTTATTTTTTTGTTTCTAAATTTTTGTTGTACTTATTTTTGTTGTGTGAAGAGGCACAGTATGTCTACCTATACCTCCATCTTGGCCGGAAGTCTAGACAAAGAAACTTTCTATCACTTTGAAGATACCCAAGAGCCTTAATAGTCTCACAAAATAGCACACAAAATAGAATGTCTTTGATAACATCAGCAGCACATAAAATCTAAAAACTAGATGCTAGCCATATGGAGAGACAATAGTACATTGAAGCATTAGAAATCAAGTCTGTCACCATGAATATAAAAAATAATTTACTGTCCTGGCTGGCGTAGCTCAGTGGATTGAGCACTGGCTGCGAACCAAAGTGTTGCAGGTTCAATTCCCAGTCAGGGTACATACCTGGGTTGCAGGCCATGACCCCCAGCAACCGCACATTGATGTTTCTCTCTCTCTCTCTCTCCCCCTCTCTCTCCCTCCCTTCCCTCTCTAAAAATAAATAAGTAAAATTTAAAAAAATAATTTACTGTAACTATATAGGGAACTTACAGAATGGAAGGAAAGGGTAAAGATTCTGGTCAGAATGGACAGGATTGAGAGCAGCTCTGGACTGATAGTCATTTAAGATTGTGACATCAGGATGAAAGTATTCTAGCTGTTTGCTCACTCTGTTCCCTTCATACTCAGAGGGTGGTGGTCTGTGGCACAGCAGCATTGGCATCATCCAGGAGTTTTCTTTTTTAGAGATATAGGATTTCAGGCCCCATGGACTCAGAATCTGTATTGTACAAGAATCCCAGGTGAATGATAAATACGCACATTAGAATGCCAAGAAGCACTGCCCTACCTATTCAAGATCCAGCTGGTCTAGGTTGGGTCATGTGCCCATCCCTTGACTAGAGGAGGATATGATATCATCATTGACAGTGCTTTCAGACTATACCCAATGGGGGAAGTGATAACTCAAATCTCATAAATCAGGATGCTATTACCAAAAGAATGGAGAATAAATACTGGGTGGCCAAATATCAAATAAATATCTGCTTCTACCCTTGGTCATCTTTGGAAAGATAAAGTTTGGAAGGTATTTTCCCCCAGGAAGGGTTAACAAAACTCTGTGGATTCATTAGATCTGGGCCCTCCTTTGAGGCAATGGGGTTATTTAGCCCATGAAAGCAAATTTCAGGGGCTTGAAGAGGAAAGCCTCTCAAATCCTGGAATAAACCCATAAGAAATGCAAAGAAGGAGGGTCTGTGATGGACAGATGCCTGACTCAATTTGAACCCAGCACCTCTGAAAAAGTTAGGTCTGCTCTGGCTGGTGTGAATTGAGTGTGGGCTGAAAACCAAAGGGTCACCAGTTTGATTCCCAGTCAGAGTACATGCCTGGGTTTCAGGCTAGGTCCTCAGTGGGGGCCACGTGAGAGGCAACCACACATTGATGTTTTTCTCCCTCTCGCCCTTCCCCTCTCTCTAAAAATAAATAAATAAAATCTTTAAAAAATATTTTTAAAAAGTGAGGTCTATAAGGAGAAGAGCAGGGTATATGCCCTAGAAACATTGGTCACTTAGAGCTGTGATTTGGGAGACCTTTGAAGGATCACAATGACACATGCTGGAAGGTGGAGTCAGGAAAGCTTTGCTCTGCAGTAGACTAGCAGTGCCAGATGGAAGCAGGCCAGTGTTTAATAGTGACACATTGTGGCAATGAAACACATTGGCAAGCATGGGAGTGGAGGCTTTCCTCTACTAAGACATGGCCATCAGGTCAACCTCCTTTGTGGACTATGTAAACTCCTGGATAAGCCAGAGGAAGAAAAGAGCCAAAGAGGATGGTACTGAATTTCTTGTTAACCTGGCCCATGAAGGCTCAAGCCAGTTTTGATTTAATTTTGAGAAGTATAAAAGATGTAACTGTACTTGCACCTTAAGAGTTGTAAATTTCATGACTGTATTTCCCACACTGTAGTGCAGCCTCCCTCTTCTCTGCCTGTACTAGGTACTTTGGGAGCTGTGAGCTTCAGTGCACATATGATCAAATCCAAGACCCACACCAGGCATAACCAGTCCTGAAAAAGGCCCAGACATAGCATCAACAAACCCCGATCACAAAGATACAGACTTCTAGTCAAGATGGAGGCACACCTAACACATGTCACCTCCTTGCTGAACTACAAGAAGGAACATGCCTAACCTCAAAACAAAAAACACCCAGAACTGCCAGAAAATTGAACTGTATGGAAGTCCAACAGCCAAAGATTTAAAGAAGCCATATTCATCCAGATAGGCAGGAGTGGAGACGGGGAGCTGGGGTGGAGAGTACTTGGTGTGGTGGCATCAAGGCAGCAGCAGTGAGGCAGTGGCAGTCCCACATTCATGTATGATGCATAAGAATTGGAAGGGATACCTTGGGAGAGAGTGATCCCAGCCCTAGGCCAGACTGAGCAGCCTAGGATTCCAGCCCTGGGAAAATAAAGACTCACAACTTCTGGCTGTAAAAACCAGTGGGGATTGGAGTGGTGGGAGAAACTGTGGGTCTCTCCAGACAGTCTGTGTAAAGGCCCACATGGTCATAGAATGTATACAAACCTACACACTCTGGGAACCACCACCAGGTCAAGAGCTACAAGAGCATCAGCAGCATACAGGAAGTGGATGAAGTGACTGGAAACAGGGCAAGTGTCAAGCAAGCCACCAGCAGCAAGGCGCCAGCATTGTCCACTTTCCAACCCCTACCACACGTACAGAGCCACAAATCAGTGAAGCAGGTTGCATGCCCTGGCAGTGCAACTTAAGGCACTGCCCCATACATCTTAACAGGTAAGCTGAGACAGGAAGCTAAAGCAGCTCTGTGTAATACACAGAAACAAATACAGGGAGGCAGACAAGTTGAGGAGACAAAGAAATATGGCCCAAATGAAAGAACAGAACAAAACCCTGGGAAAAGAATTAAACAAAAAGGAAAGAGAGCCAACTAATCAGATGCAGAGTTCAAAACATAATAAGGATGCTCAGAGAACTCACTGAGTATGGCAAATGCATAAGGGAAGAAATGAAGGCTACACTAAGTGAAATAAAGAAAAACCCACAGGGAACCAACACTGAATGGAAGGAAGGCAGGAATCAAATCAAAGATGTGGAACATAAGGAAGAAATAAACATTCAACCAGAACAGAATGAAAAAACAAGCACTCAGAAAAATGAGAATAGTTTAAGACTCTCTGGGACATCTCCATATCTCCAAAAGAGCCAACATCTGAATTGTAGAGGTGCCAGAATGAGAAGAAGAAGAGCAAGAAATGGAAAACCAATTTGAAAAAATATGAAAGAAAACTTCCCTAATTTGGCAAAGGAAATACACATACAAGTCCAGGGAAGCAAAGAGTCCCAAAGAAGTTGGACCCAAGGAAGCATACGCCAAGGCACATCACAATTAAATTACCCAAGATTAAAGATTAAGAGAGAATCTTTTTTAAAAAATATTTTATTTAATTATTTTTAGAGAGGGAAGGGAGGGAGAGAGACAGACAGAAATCAATGTGCGGTTGCTGGGGGCCGTGGCCTGCAACCCAGGCACGTGCCCTGACTGGGAATCGAACCTGCGACACTTTGGTTCGCAGCCTGCACTCAATCCACTGAGCTACGCCAGCCAGGGCAGATAAAGAGAATCTTAAAAGCAGCAAGAGAAAAGGAGACAGTTACCTACAAAGGAGTGCCCATAAGAATATAAGCTGATTTCTCTAAAGAAATCTTGCAGGCAAGAAGGGGCTAGAAAGAAGTATTCAAAGTCACGAAAGGCAAGGGCCTACTTCCAAGATGACTCTATCCAGCAAAGCTATCATTTAGAATGGAAGGGCAGATAAAGTGCTTCCCAGTTAAGGTCAAGTTCAAGGAGTTCATCATCACCAAGCCCTTATTATATGAAATGTTAAAGGGACTTATCTAAGAGAAAGAAGATGATCAAAAATATGAACAGTAAAATGATAACATACTCACAACTATCAACAACTGAACCTAAAAAGCAGAAACAAAAACAAACTAAGCAAACAACTAGAACAGGAACAGAATCACAGAAATGGAGATCACATGGAGGGTTATCAGTGGGTAGGGAGAGGGCGGAGAATGGGAGGAAAGGTACAGGGAATAAGAAGCATAAATGGTAGGTACAAATTAGACAGGGGGAGGTTAAAAATAGTATGGGAAATGGAGAAGCCAAAGAACTTGTATGTATGACCCATGGGCATGAACTAAGGTTGGGGGGAATGCTGGTGTAAGAGGGGTTGCAGGGTGAAGGGGAATAAAGGGGAAAAAATGAGACAACTGTAATAGTATAATTAGTAAAATATATTTTTAAAATATCAATACTGTGAACATTAAAATGTCAACAAATTCAAAACTATCAACAACTGAATAAAAAACAAAGCAAACAAGCAGAACAGGAACAGAATCATAGATATGGAGATCATTTGGAGGATTATCAGATGGGAATGAGGAGGATGTGAATGGGGAAAAATGCACAGGGATTAATAAGTGTAGTTGGTAGGTACAAAATAGACAGGGGTATGTTAAGAATAGTATAAGAAATGGAGAAGCCAAAGAACTTATATGCAAGACCCATGGAAATGAACCTAGGGGAGAATTGCTGGAGGGAAGGGCGGTACCAGGTAGAAGGAGCAAAGGGGGAAAATTGAGACAACTAAATAGCATAATCAATAAAATACATATAATAAAAAAGAAACCCCTATTACAAAGATACAAATCTCTTAAGAGGTTAGAACCCATATTCCAGAACAGCATGCACCTTGTTGACAAGCACAACAAGAAGAGCCTGAGAGGATGAAGGGCAACAATGCCAAGGCCATAAGCACATGTGCGGAGGCTATCAAGGCCCTGGTAAAGCCCCAGGAGGTCAAGTCCCAGATCCCAAAGGGCAGCAGCTACAAGCTCAGTCAACTTGCTTACATTGTTCACCCCAGGCTTGAAACCATGCTCATGCATGCATGCTTTGCCATGGGACTCTGACTGTGCTGGACAAAGGCCAAGGCCAAGGCTCAAACCAAAGCCCAGGCTGTGGCTGCAGCTGAAGCTTATGCTCCAGCTCTGGCTTAGGCTTTTGTTGAGACTCCCAAAAGTGCCAAATCCCTGTGCAGGATCCAGAGTAGAGGTCTCTGTCTGCTGATGTGGGGATGAAAGGACTGGTATGACACCTGAGCTGCTATATGCATGAGGTTGATATCTACCTGTGGTATTTATACAAATAAACCTGAGGCAGGATCTGTCAAAAAAAGTTGTAAAGTTATTCATAGAGTCTACATATATTTTTATTTATTATTCCCGTGTCTCTCTTCCCAAACAGAAAACACTAAGGATGATAGGGACTTTGCCTGTCTTACTTATCCCTGCATCCCCAGAACCTAATACATGGCAGGTGCTCAACAAACATTTACTGAATAAATAAATTTGATGGGGTGTCAATGTTGTAGTGGCTTCAAGTCAAGGCATTCATATTGGACAAATCCAAAAGTCATCTATACACTTTCTGCCCAGATGTACCCAAAAAGTACAACCTGATAGGATCTCCTACTTCTTTAACATTCTCATAAAGTGGCTCAATGCCTAGCCACTTGGAAAATCCAGACTAGCCCCTAATATCTTTAAAGACTCTTGGCAGAATATCATTTATCTGACCAGATTTCCTACATATTTTGGGCCCTTATGCTACTATACACTGCCCTGCTGAGTGTCATTCTTGTTGCTACATATACCAGGGGCAATTCTTTTCACTGGGGGCTTCCTTAAGATTCTATTGACACTGCTTGGCACTGTTTTCACACTATTCCTGCTCCTCTTTATGATGACCCCATTCAATCCTTTCTTCTTAGGCCTCTTGACTTCCTCTAAGATCACTGTCACTACACTTTTCTTCCTCTTATCAGATTAAGTGGCTCTCAAGTAGTAACTGGTGGGGATTTCCCAGCAAGATGGCAGCATAGTTAGACAAGGCTTGCCTCTTCAAACAACCACATCAAAATTACAGCTAAAATATAGAGCAACCATCACTGAGCAGTGACAGAAATCGAGTTGAATGGAAGGCTAACAACTATGGATTAAAGAAAGCACATCCATCCAGACTGGTAGGTGGGGTGAATGTGCAGAAAAGGTTGGTCCCACACCCACATATGGTGGATAAAAATTTGGGAGGGATATCTTGGGACTGAGGAGTCCCAGTCCCAGACCAGGCCCCCCAGCCCAGTGGGGGGGGGGGGGTTCAGTGACAGGAAGATAAGTCCCTACAACTTCTGACTAAAAACCAGTGGGGCCTGAGTCAGTGGAAAAAACTGCAATAGCCCCAAGCAGTTCTTCTTAAAGAACCTACAAACAGACTCAATTACTGAGACTCACTCTCTCTGAGCTCCAGCACGAGGGTAGCAGCTTGAATGGCACCAGTGGCATATAGGAAGGAAATGAACTATCTGACATTAAGGTGAGCAGAAGCCATTGCCCTTTTTCTAAACCCTCCCCCCACAGAGCCAGCAGGCGGGTGCCATATCTGAGACTCCATCAACTTGGCTAACACTGTTTTACCCAACTTGGACAAACCCAGAGACTCTGCCCCACCCAATTTTGGGGCCCACCCACGCTGCTTTTCCATAAGAATGGCTGGTCTTGGATCATACTTCACAACTTCCTAAATCCTCCTAAACAAGCAGCAGCTGGCCTGAGTGAGCCCCAGACCCAGAACTAACAGCCAAGATTCAGAGCTTGGCTTCACCTGGAAATCTCCAAGCCCAGCACAAGTAGCAGCCATCCCAGATTGCTTCGTAACTCAGGCGGGGCAGGGGGCGGGGTTCTGGGCAAAACACAGGTGGGGGCCAATCTTCTCTTGCACTACCCAGGAAACCTCAGGACCTTTTCACCCACTGGACAGCTGGAGGCTACATCAGAGCACCACAACCCTGCCCCTGCACAACTGATCCTCCATGGAGGGCAGAGGTTGGTGGTCAGTGGTCACAGCCAGTCCTTGCAGCTGGCTGGCCTGGATACATCCCTCCCATTGATCTGCCAACAGCAACCAAGACTCAACTACGAGAAGAGGGTATACTCAGCCCACACGAAGGATGCATTTCAAGTATGCAGCCTGGGTGATAGGGGAGGCTGTGGCACTGGCCCCTACAGGACACCTAGTACATTAGGACACACTACCAAGACACAGAGTCATAATACATGAAAACAAACACAGGGAGGCTACCAAAATGAGGAGACAAAGAAACATGGCCCAAATGAAAGAACAGATCAAAACTCTAGAAAAAAAAACTAAATGAAATAGAGGTAAACAATCTATCAGATGCAGAGTTCAAAACATTGGTTATGAGGATGCTCAAGGAACTTAGTGAGGACCTTGACAGCATAATGCTGATTCAGTCAGAAATGAAGGGTACACTGATTGAAATAAAGAACAAATTACGGGAAAACATCGGTAGAATGGTTGAAGCCAAGAATGAAATCAATGATTTAGAGCATAAGGCAGCAAAAAGCAACTAATCAGAACAAAAAGAAGAAAAGAGAATGTTCTGGGACAACTTGAAGAGGTCCAACATTCATATCATAGGGGTGCCAGAAGGAGAAGAGAAAGCCAGAAATTGGAAATCTACTTGAAAAAATAATGAAAGAAAACTTACCTAATTTGGTGAAGGAAATTGACATGCAAGTGCAGAAGCACAGAGAGTCCCAAACACGATGTATCCAAAGAGGCCTACCCCAAGACACATCATAATTAAAATGTCAAAGGTTAAAGGTAAAGAGAGAATCTTTTTTAAAAAATATTTTATTTATTTTTTAGAGAGGGAAGGGAGGGAGATAGAGAGAGAGAGAGAAACATTAATGTGCGGTTGCTGGGGGTTATGGCCTGCAACCCAGGAATGTACCCTGGCTGGGAATCAAACCTGGGACACTTTGGTTCCCAGCCCGTGCTCAATCCACTGAGCTACGCCAGCCAGGGCCAAGAGAGAATCTTAAAAGCAGCAAGGGAAAAGAAATTAGCTGCCTTTAACAGGAGAGTTCCCATGAGACTGTCAGCTGATTTTTCAAAAGAAACTTTGCAGGCTAGAGGGGATTGGCAAAAAATATTCAAAGTGGGTACAAAAAGACTGCTGGCAAGATGGAGGCATAGGTGGATGCACCATACCTCCACGCACAACCAAGATTGGAACAACAACAATTTAGAGGCAGAATAACACCCAGAACTGACAGAAAATTTATCTGACTGCAAGTCGGACAGCCAAGAAGTTGAAATAGACCCATTTATCCAGACCGGTAGGAGGAGTGGAGACAAGCAGCTGGGCACAGGGTTGTGCCGTGGAGAACAGGGAGAATTGTGTGCATAAGGCAACCGGGAGTGCGTAAGGCATCTGGGGCGCACAAGATCACAGCAGGTGGACCCTGAGTTCGCAAGCGGCAGCTGGCAGACCCAGTGAGGCAGTGATTGTGGAGCAGGGCAGAGCAGGCAACCAAGCATCCCAGGGAAGGGACTGAGGTCCCACGGAGAATGGAGCTACCGCCATTGTTCCCTGTCGACCCCGCCCTCACATACAATGTCACAATCTAGGGACTGGGGTGCCCAGGCCTGGTGAACACCTAAGGCTCTGCCCCTCACCGTAACAGGAGCGACCGGACCAGAGAGAGAGAGAGAGAGAGAGAGAGAGAGAGAGAGATGGCTCAAACAGAAACACAAAGCAGTGCCCCAGAACTCATCCTTTTGAGCAATCAAGAGATAGCTAACCTATCAGATGCACAGTTCAAAACACTGGTGATCAGGAAGCTCACAGAATTGGTTGATTTGAGGTGCAAATTCGATGAAAAAAATGCAGGTTACCATAAAAGAAATGAAGGAAAATGCACAGGGAAGCAACAGTGATGGGAAGGAAACTGGGACTCAAAACAATAGAGTGGACCAGAAGGAAGGAAGAAAAAACAACCAAACAGGAAAGAATGGAGAAATAAGAATTCAAAAAAACAAGGAGAAGCTTAGGAACCTCCAGGACATCTTTAGACATTCCAACATCCGAATTATACGGGTACCAGAAGGGGAAGAGGTAGAGCATAGAGCAACAGATTGAAAATGTATTTGAACAACCAATAAAGGAGAACTTCCCCATTCTGGAAAAGGAAATAGACTTCCAGGAAGTCCAGGAAGCTCCGAGAGTCCCAAAGGAGTTGGACCCAAGAAGAAACACACCAAGGCACATCATAATTACATTAGCCAAGGTAAAAATGAAGGAGAGAATCCTAGAAGCAGCAAGAGATAAGGGGACAGTAACCTACAAAGGAGTTCCCATCAGACTGTCATCTGATTTCTCAAAAGAGACCTTACAGGCAAGAAGGGGCTGGAAAGAAGTATTCCAAGTCATGAAAGGCAAGGACCTCCATTCAAGATTGCTCTATCCATCAAACCTTTTATTTAGAATGGAAGGGCAGATAAAGTGCTTCTCAGATAAGGTCAAGTTAAAGGAGTTCATCATCACCAAGCCCTTATTTTATGAAATGTTAAAGGGACTTATCTAAAAAAAAGATTTAAAAAAAGTATAGTAAAAGGACAGCAAACTCACAATTATGAACAACCACACCTAAAGCAAAACCAAAAGAAACTAAGTAAACAACTAGAAGAGGAACAGAACCACAGAAATGGAGATCACATGGAGAGTTAGCAACAGGGGAGTGGGAGGAGGAGAGAGGGAGAAAAGGTACAGAGAATAAGTAGCATAGTTTGTAGGTAGGAAATAGACAGGGGGAGGGTAAGAATAGTATGGGAAATGTAGAAGCTGAAGAACTTATAAGTATGACACATGGACATGAACTAAAGGGGGGGAAGTGGGTAGGAGAGGGTATACCGCGTGGAGGGGAGTGAAGGGGGAATGGGACAACTGTAATAGCATGATCAATAAAATATATTTTAAAAAAAGAAATATTCAAAGTCATGAAAAGCAGGAACCTATGAGCCACGATTGCTCTACCCAGCAAAGCTATCATCTAGAATTGAAAGGCAGCTAAAGAGCTTCCCAGACAAGAAAAAAACTAAACAAGTTCATGATCATTGAACCATTATTATATGAAATGTGACAGGGACATACTTAAGAAAAAGAGGATCAAAACTATGAACAATAAAATGTGAATATGGAATACTACGCAGCAGAAAAAAAGTAGGAGCTCCTATCCTTTGCGACAGCATAGATGGAACTGGAGAGCATTATGCTAAGTGAAATAAGCCAGGTGGTGAGGGACAAATACCATATGATCTCACCTTTAAGTGGAACCTAATCAACAAAGCAAAATATAACCAGAGACATTGAAATTAGGAACAATCCGACAGTAATCAGAGGGGAGCTGGAAGAGGATAATGGGGGGAGGAGGAAGGGTTTTCAGGAACAACTATAAAGGACACATGGACAAAACTAAGGAGGGGTTGAAGCAGGGGAGGGAAATGTGGATGGCTGGGGGTGAGGGGTAGTGGTGCCGGGTGAATGCAGACAACTGTTCTTGAACAACAATAAAATAATTATTTCAAAAACAATTGAATGAAAAAACAAACCAAGCAAAGAAGAACAGAGAATCATGGATACTCGGAGCATTTTTTTTTTTCATTGTAAATGGTAGGAGGTTGTAGGGGAATGGGTAAAGAAGTGAGGGGATTAAGCAGTACAAATAGGTAGTTATAGAGTAGCCATGGGGATGTAAAGTACAGTAGAGGAAATGGAGTAGCCAAAGAATTTATACACATGATCCATAAACGTGAACAATGGTGGAGGGATTGCTTGAGGGAGTGGGGGGTGCTGGGTGGAAGGGGGCAAAGGGGAAAAATCAGGAAAACTGTAATAGCATAATCAATAAATTATAATTAAAATTTAATTACACAATTAAAAAAAACTGGTGGTGGTAGATCCCACAAGGTGGTACCTATTTCCCTCTCTCTCTTTACAATCTTTATTATAATTTGTTCTGCTGCAATCAAGGATTTCTCTTTTGCACAAAGTCAGGAGCAAAGTTAGGAGCAAATCAGGAGCAAAACAAAACAAAAACAATGGAATGTTTTCTGCTTCTTTCTCTCTATGTTCCTTCTCTAACAATCTTAATTTCAAATTCCCTTAGAGAGAATATACTGCACTGAATAGTGTCTTTGTCCCAAATTTGTGTTCACCTAAACCCATGAATGTGATCTTATTTGGAAATATGGTTTTTGCAGGTGGAATCAAGTTAAGAAAAGGTCATACAGGATTAGAATGGGTCCTAAATAGAATGACTCGTGCCCTTATAAGAAGAGGGGATTTTATACAGAGGGACACAAAAGACAGGCACACAGGGAGAAGACCATGTGAAGATGTAGACGAAGATTGGTGTGATGGATTTAAAAGCCAAGGAACACCAAGGATTGCCAGTGACCTCCAGAAACTAGGAGAAAAGCATGGATCAGATTTTGCCTCAGAGCCTCCTGAAGGAACTAGATCACCAACACCTTGACTTTGGACTTCTGGCTTCATAAACAGTGAAAGGATAAATTTCTGTTGTCTTCAGCCATCCAGTTTATGATATTTTGTTATGACAGCCCTAGGAAGCTAATACAAATATGGATGCTCTTGTTGTATTAGAAGAGTTAGGAAAGGTAAAGCAAATAAGAAGAGCAGAAAGATTAAGATTGCAAGATCTTTCTTATCTTTAGGTTTTTAGTATGGCCTACAAGCTTGCTAATTAAAGTGGGTCCAAGAAGCTGCATAATCACATTTTAAGAGATTTCTGACTGATACTATAGTATGGATAAACTTTGAGGACATTATGCTAAATGCAATAAGCCAGTCACAAGAAGACATATACTGCATAATCCCACTTTTATGAGGGATATAGAACAGGAAAAATTATAGAGACAGAAAGTACAATATGGGTGCCAGGAGCTAGAGAGATGGGGGAATGAAAACCTATTATTTAATGAGTACAGAGTTACAGTTTTACCAGAAGAAAAGAGTTTTGGAGATGGATGGTGGTGATGGCTGCACAACAGCATGAATGTACTTAATGCCACTGAACTGTGCACTTAACAGTGGTTAAGATGGTAAATTTTGTTATGTGTATATTACCACAATTAAAATATTTAAAAAGAAGGGCTAGCCCTGGCCAGGTTGCTCGGTTGTTTAGAGTGTCATCCTGATATGCCAATATTGGAAATACAATCCTTGGTAAGGACAAATACAAGAATCAACCAATGAATGCATCAATACATGAAATCTCTCTCTCTCTCAAATCAGTTTTAAAAATGAAAAATTAATCAAAAATGAAAAAGAAAGGCTAGCCTACAAAGTTACTTCTGGCCCCTAACACCTCTCTATCCTCATTCTTCTCCTCACATTGTGCTCCAATAAGCAGGAGTTTCTTTCTGTTCCCTATCATACCAACATGGACCTTGACAAAATACTACTCTCTCTGTCTAATTGTGGAAATTTTGAATGTCCCTTTTTCACAGCACACCCTTCCTTGACACTACACACCAGCCTGAGGCCCAACTGCACATTTTCAAGGCACCCTGTACTTTTCCTTCCTAGTGTTTATTGTCGTTAAATACCTCTACAATCTATTGTTTCATGTCTATGCCTCCAATTAGAATGTCAGCTCCACAAGGACACGTGTTCTGCTCCAATCAAGGAGTGTCTGTTTGGTTACTGCTGTATCACTATCCTAGAACAGTTAGATATTCAGTAAACATTTGCTTACTGTCTGAATGAATGACCTATTCATTGCTGACTCAAGCTCCTCACCTTCTACAATCTAAGGCCTGTGAGCTTCAGCAATGTGCCTTGAAACCTGACTTTGAAGAAAACACAGAGCTGATCCAACTCAGAGCTAGATGACACAAGCAAACAGTACACTCAATTACTCCACAAAACAGATGCCATTTAATTAATTTATGGAGGCTGGCTGAGCAGAGAACCAGTGCCAAGAAAGATGGTGAGTCTTGAGTGATATTTGCCTGCTAAATTAAAATGAAAGAGAGAGCACCTCTTAGTGACTGGTGTTTTTCTCTCTCTGATCTTGCATCTCTGTTAATGTTGGTTGCAAACAACAGAAATCAGCTCTGTGCTTGTATAATCCATGTGTGACTGGAGGATGTGGCTGAGGTCAGGGCAGAAAATAATGGAGCCATAGGAATGCTATGGGGAGTGAATAACTGCATGCGCTTCCCTCATCCTTGTATTCTTTGCTCATAATGGAAAGATAGCATCTGGTTGGCCAAGCTTAGGTTTTAAGCATGCTCCCCTCAACACACTAGAGATAAACAAGGTAATGTATAGTTTATTCAGGTTTCACGGTGGGTTTTAGTGTTCCACTAAATATATATACAATGGGTATATTAATTAATTAATTATTAATGTGCAAGTAACTTCAAACCATACTCAACTGGCTTAAGTAACAAAGAAATGTATTATTTTACAAAACACCAAGTCCGAAGGTAAGGATCCTTTTGGGTTGTTTAATTCAGTACCTCAAAGTCCAGTCCTTTTTACCTTGCTATTCTGTGAAACTCAATGCATTGAGTTTGTTTTTAGAAGCTGCCTTGCCCTGCTGGCTGCTTAGCCTCAGCATCACTTCTTGATAGGGCAGTATCAAAAGAGAACTCAAGGAATGGGTGCTTCCTTGCATGTTTTCTTTTTAGATCAAGGAAGCCTTTTCCAGAATACCAGTGGACTTCCTGTCTGTCTCACAAATCAGGATAGTGTCATATTCTCCTTCTTTAGCCAATTGCTAAAAAGAGAAATAAGACTTCTATGATTGGCTTAAATCAACAGTTCTCAAACTTCTTGGCCTCAGGACATCTTCATACTCTTAAAAATTATTGAGGATCTCAAAGAGCTTTGGTTTATACAAACAATAGCTGTCAATTTTTATAATAATAGAAATTAAGACTGAGAAATGTATTTTTAAGTATATTTTATTGATTATGCTATTATAGTTGTCCCACTTTTTCTCTCCTTTATTCCCCTTCACCCTGCACCCCCTCTTACACCGGCATTCCCCCAACCTTAGTTCATGTCCATGGGTCATACATATAAGTTGTTTGGCTTCTACATTTCCTATACTATTTTTAACCTCTCCCTTTCTATTTTGCAACTAATGTTTATGCTTCTTATTCCCTGTACCTTTTCCCCCATTCTCCCCCTTCCCTCCCCTCCCCCTCCTCACTGATAACCCTTCACGTGATCTCCATTTATGTGATACTGTTCCTGTTTTAGTTGTTTACTTTATTTATGTTTCTGTTTTTTAGGTTCAGTTGTTGATAGTTGTGAATATGTTGTCATTTTACTGTTCATATTTTTGATCATCTTCTTTCTCTTAGATAAGTCCCTTTAACATTTCATATAATAAGGGCTTGGTGATGATGAATTCCTTGAACTTGACCTTATCTGAGAAGCACTTTATCTGCCCTTCCATTCTACATGATAGCTTTGCTGGATAGAGTCATCTTGGAAGTAGATCTTTGCCTTTCATGACTTTGAATACTTCTTTCTAGCCCCTTCTTGCCTGCAAGATTTCTTTAGAGAAATCAGCTGATAATCTTATGGGAACTCCTTTGTAGGTAACTGTCTCCTTTTCTCTTGTTGCTTTTAAGATTCTCTCCTTCTCCTTAATCTTGGGTAATGTAATTATGATGGGCCTTGGTGTGCGCTTCCTTGGGTCCCACTTCTTTGGGACTCTCTGAGCTTCCTCGACTTACTAGAAGTCTATTTCTTTTGTGAGATTGGGGAAGTTCTCCATTATTTTTTCAAATAAGTTTTCAATTTCTTGCTCTTTGTCTTCTCCTTCTGGCACCCCAGAAGTTCCCCAGTAGGGGTTGCAAAAGAGGCAACCACACACTGATGTTTATCTCCCTTTCTTGCTTCCTACCTTCCCTTCTCTCTAAAAATAAAGATATAAAATCTTTTTAAAAATTTCAAAATAGGGTGGGTGGGCCTGGGTGGGAATAAAAGATAGAAAATTATACTTGAACAATAATTAAAATAAAATTTAAAAAATTTCAAAATAAAAAAATGATTGTAAAACAAAATGTAATAATTTGTGTATTGTTATGCAGATGCAAGGAAAACATTGGGATTTCAAAGTAGTGATATATTGGATGAGAATAAGGTTACAGAGATTATAGCAGCTACAACTGAAGATAGCTAATAACAACACTGTAATACTGTGATCAAATGAAATTAATCTGTAAAAATACATTACTTGTATGTTAAACATTAGAGTTCTATAAATTATGAGGATACACAAACACATTCTATTTACTATCAGAATGATAGCATCATGATATGTCATGTAACCTCTGGAAAACTCCACCATGTACTTGTGAAATAACGAGAGTGAAAAAGGAAAATAATATCATGGAAAGCAACCCAAGTGTCCATCAGTAGATGAGTGGATAAAACAGCTATGGTACATTTACACAATGGAATACTACTCGGCCATAAAAAAGAAAGTTTTACCCTTTGCAACAGTATGGATGGACCTGGAGAACATTATGCTAAGTGAAATAAGCCAGTCAGAGAAAAACAAACACCATGTGATTTCACTCATATGTGTACTCTAATGAACAAACTGAACTAACAAGAAAAATGGGGACAGACTCATAGATGGAGAGCGGGATGATAGCTAGTCAGTGGATTATGGCATGGAGGGATTGAGTAAAAAGGAGAAAGAACTCACGGACATGGGCAACAGTGTGGTGATTACAAGGGGGAGGGTGTGGGTGGAGGTAGAAGAGGGCATAAGGGGGATAAATGGTAATGGAAAAACATAATAAAAATAAACTATTAAAAAAGAAAAAGGTAAAATAATAAATAAATAAATAAAAAGATCACTGCTGATCAAACAAACATAAAGCATTTCTTTTTTTTTTAAGATTTTATTTATTTATTTTTAGAAAGGGAAGGGAGGGAGATAGAGAGAGAGAGAGAAACATCAATGTGCGGTTGCTGGGGGTTATGGCCTGCAACCCAGGCGTGTACCCTGGCTGGGAATTGAACCTGCGACACTTTGGTTCGCAGCCCGCGCTCAATCCACTGAGCTACACCAGCCAGGGCTAGCATTTCTTATAAATATTTGACTTCAACAAAAATTTCTGAAACATATCTTTTTTGATTTTTCACATTAAAAATGGAAAACTTAAAGAAAGAAAATAAAAGGACATTATAAAGAGTTTTAAACTTATGGTGTGAAAGGGTCTTGGGAATACCTGCCCCACTTCCAGAGTTCCAGACCACACTTTGAGAACCATTGACTTAAATCAATCAGGACTCAGTTCTGAGTCACATAGGAGAAGAGTGGGTCCTGGAACCAAAGCAAGGCCCTGACAGCTTGGAATAAGGGCGGCAACTTACAGAACCTGGTAGAATAGGTCAGAGGGAATTCCCTAAAGACAAGAAAGGAAGTGAAGAAGTGGATCTGGGCAACTATAAATCAATAAGCAATATCCTCAAATCTCTCTTCCCTGGGCATGACTAGTCACACTCTTCAAGTCTGCTTCTCTCCTTTGGAATGCTGGACAGGCTTGTCTGTAGAATCCTTCTTCCTTCAGATATGTTCATAGCGCTGATGAATTTGTGTAGACATTTGGCCATCTCTTGTTATATATTGATTTCATTAGATCAGTGTTTCCTAAGCAGCAGCCACTGAAGAACCACCTTAGAATGTTTGCCAAGACCAAGTATCACTTTGGCTATTATCTACTTAATCTTTGCCATTAAATCAACTCAATTTATTTCAAAAAGAACATTTTATTTACTACCTACCCATTGATTGAGAGTCTCTTTAAGCTTCTCCAAGGAGTAACAGGGAAAATGATCCATCAGACTATTGATTCTTCATTAGAATTACATTTGCGTGTGGGTTAAATTGGTTTTAAAAGCCTTTTCTGTTTTCACTGTCTTATCAGATGCTGTGGTCCAGTGAAACCTAGTGTTTAAACAATGTGGTTTCTTAAGGAGTTTTCTTTCCTAGAAAGTCAAACCAAGCTCTTAGACCATCATTAATTGCATCTGGGGAAAGACAAAAGAGGAAGTTTTTAAATTCCTGTGTTTTTTTTTTCACTCTTCCCCTCCAAAATGAAAGGCAAAAAAGGAAACCAAAATTGTAACAACTCCCCCTTTTTCCTGCTACCCCTCCCCCTTGGTCCCTCCTGAGGGTCAGCCTTATTCATAAGGCCTGGGATGTGGGAGGCCCCAGTAGCTTAGAACAGCTGCGGAAGCGCCAGATTCTCAGAAGTTGCTCATCCTTAAACAGTGGGGAATGGAGGAAGGGTAGATGGGGGTGGGGTGGACTCAGGAGACAGAGCTGGGGGTGGAGGTGGGTGGAGAGTTAGACTGGCTCAAAGAACAACCTATTGAAGAGAAGAGAGAGCTGGAGAATCCGAAAAGCAGAAATTTGAATCGCAGCAAAGAAAAAGGGACAACACAAAGCGAGGCCAGGAAGGAGAAAAAGTCATAGAAAGACAAAGGGAAGTAGAGACAGAAATAAAGGAAGACCAGAAAGAGTAAAGAATAGTGCGTAGAATGGGCTCTTCTAACCCCCATGTAGAGGAATGATTACCATTTTCTGAGTACCACTCTACTACATTTTTTAGGGCAATCTCATTTCTGTCATGTCCAAGCTCTTGTAGGGCACCTAACTGTCACCTGTCCTTACAAATCCGGTGGGCTTTAGGGAGCCAGTGTAGGTTTGGAACAAAGGCAGACATACCTAGAGCAGAGATTCAGGACAACTAGATCAGGCAGCAAGGAGACCAAAGGTGGAGTAACCAGCTAGAAGGCCTTTTCACAAGTCCTGGCAAAAGGGACAAGAGCTAGACCAGTGGGTCAGTGAGGAGAGAAAGACGGGCTGCAATGACGATGCCACTGGTTACCACATGGCCAACTTTCCAAGAGCTTCCCTCACATACAGGGTTTTATTCTATCTGTTCTATCAATTACATCTTTGCAGGAAATATTATATTCATTGTACAAATGAAGAAACTGAGTCTCAGAAAGGGAAGTGATTTGTCTAAGATTCCTTGGGATTACTTAGTCCTAGTGCTTACTAAGTGCCAGGTCCACTTTAGGTACTTTGAATATATGAGTATAGTTGATTCTCACAACCTTATAACATTAAGGAAGGATTAATATCCTCATTTCTCACAATTTGCAGAAATGCACAACTGCTCCTGGACTCCCTTGGGAAGACAGCCTATTGGCTGTCATCCTTGCAGGGGGCCAAGGCTCCTCCCTCTCCCAGAGTAACCACCCCCACCCCTCCCTTGGGGGAGTCAGTTAGGGCTGGAATGAGTCTGAGCTCACATGTTTGCTGGCCATTAAAACTGCTTTTAAAGAAGCAGTATCACTCAAATTCTTTCTAGGGCTAAGGCTGGGAATCAGGACTAAGGGTTCCTCAGCGTACTCCTTGTGCATTTTCCTCCCTCCACCCTGCTGCCCCCTGATCCAAGCCATCATCTTCTTTCATCTGGATTACTGCAACAGCCACCTCCCAGTGTCTTTGATGAGGGTGGTAGACAGTTCTGTCTTGTGCACTGGACTAGGGTATCTGGCAGAGGGGCCCAACAGGGGCTAAAGTCCAACCTGAATTCTGGTGCTGTCATGCACCCTGGTGTGGAGCTGCCTCTACAGCAAAAAGAGGCATCTTTCCCTTTAGACGAAGGCCCTTTTTTTCAAGGCAAGTGCCATGGAGGACACAATTTTTTCAAAGTTATACAATGATAGGCACACAGCACCTAAATAGTGACCTTGTTTTGCTTTCACTCTTGCCTCCTTTAACCTATTCTCTCAGCAGCCAAAGCAGTCCTGTGAAAACCTAAGTTTATCACACCCCTCCTCTGTTCAAAATACTCCCCACAGCTCCCATTTCACTCAGGGTCAAAAGGACTTTTCCTTATAGTGGCTTAGAAAGCCCCACTGTATCTAGCCTCCCAATACTAGTATACTATTTTGTTAATTTATTTTTAGAGATGGGGGAGGGAAAGAGAAAGAAGGGGAGAGAAACATCGATTGGTTGCCTCTCCCATATCCCCCCAACCAGGGACCTGGCTCACAACCCAGCAGGTGCCCTGACCAGAATCAAACTAGCCCCCTTTTGGTTTTCAGAACTCTGCCCAATCCACTGAGCCACACCAGTGGCTCATTATAATCTTAACTCCTAACCCCCAACCCCCCAGTCACTCTATCCCAGCTGCTCTGGACTTCTTTCAGTTTCTTAAACACACCAGAACCATTCCCTCTGCCTGGAATTCTTTTCCTCCAGACATCAACAACCCCAACTCCTCATCCTTAAGGTCTCAGCTTGAATATTATCTCCTTAAAGAGGACTTTCCTGGCTACCTAACATGGTTCTTCCCACTCCTACCCCAAGTCACACTTTATTGCATTTTTCTTTTTTTATTTTCTTCACATAACTTATTATTCCCTGAAGTTACCTTGTTTATTAAATAGCTGCCTTGTCCTACCAGGAAGCAACCTAATTAGAGCTGACCCCATGTCTGCCTTGTACTTCATTGTATCTATAGCATCTAGAACAGTGCCTAGCCCAAAGCGGATGTTGAATAAATGTATGTTGAATGAATTAATCTATGTTTTTTCTCTGGCAACAAAAAGTGCAGCCTCTGCTAAACAGTCTCATATAATATGCTCACTCCTATGGGAAAACAAATCTGATACTTAGGGAACAGATGTAGGATACTCTTGGTTCTATTAAGTCCCACATTAGTACCTACAGCGCAAGTCAGCGCAAGTTTCTTTGATTATTGATCCTGAGGACTGGGAAGGAAAAAAAATTGTAACATCATTTGAATTGCAGCAAGCACTCTCACTTCCAAAGTTTCCTCCATCACTGCATCACTCATTTAGGATTCAAAGTCCTAAAAGAGAGCCAAATTTGGATCAAGTACCTCTATGGTGTCCATACCAGGGGAGGTAAAATAAAAAAAGCTCTGGCCCCATTGGCTTTTGTAACAAGAACCAGCAGTGGGAGGGAAGCAGGTGGTGGGAATTCCCCTCCTGCTGAGACTACACACAGTGGAAAGTATGAAACTAGATAGCCCTAAAAACAACAACTGTCATGTTTTTAGACAATGACGTAGGAGACTGTCTGAAGCAATCACTTAACAATTTCCATGAGGCCATGGAAGGGAGGTGGTGAGGTCCTTAAAGGTACTGGCTGGTATGGCCATCTTGGCAGGAAATACAAAGCCAAAACCAGAGCAAGTGTCAAAACTGGTCAAGGAAGCAATGGGCCTAGAGAGTCTTCCTATCACCAAGCTGAGGATTGATCTCTGGGGAAATATTTTCTTTGAAAATTTTTTAGTTTTAAAAATCCTTCCAAATTCTTTTAAGTCTTGGCTCTCTGAGGCCCAGGATTGTATTGATTTATATAATCATTGTGGCAGATAAACTCAAGGATAATCTCCCCAAATTCCCACCTCCAGATGTCTGTGCATTTGTTCAGGCAGAACTTATACTTCACTTCTTTTTTTTTTAATATTTTATTTACTTATTTTTTTAAAGATTTTATTTATTTATATTTAGGGAGGGAAGGAAGGGGGGAGAGAGAGAGAGAGAGAGAGAGAGAGGGAGAGAGGGAGAGAGAGAGAGAGAGAGAGAGACATCAATGTGCGGTTGCTGGGGGTTATGGCCTGCAACCCAGGAATGTACCCTGGCTGGGAATTGAACCTGGGACACTTTGGTTCCCAGCCTGCGCTCGATCCACTGAGCTACACCAGCCAGGGCTACTTCACTTCTTTTTTTAAAAAAAGATTTTATTTATTTATTTCTAGACAGAGGATAAGGGAGAGAGAGAGAGAGAGGGAGAGAAACATCAATGTGTGATTGCCTCTCAGGCACTCCCCACTGGGGACCTGGCCTGCAACCCAGGCATGTGCCCTGACAAGGAATTGAACCAGTGACCCTCTGGTTCGCAGGCCACTACTCAAGCCACTGAGCCACACCAGCCAGGACCTCATACCTCTCTTCTAACCAATAGAACATGACAAAGAGGATGGGTTGTCACTCCTCTGAAAATGTTATATTTGACTCTGCCTTAGAAGACTGAAGTCAGAGGGACTCTCCCTTGCTGGTTCTGAAGAAGCCAGCACTCATAGTGCAGCCTGGTGAGACTCTGAAACAGAGAACTCAGCTTAGCTGTGCTGAGACTCTCAACCCACAGATACTGGAGATAATAAATACACATGTGTGATATTTTAGGGCACTAAATTTATGGTTATTTATTATGCAGTAATAGAAAATGAATGCAGTTCTACTCCTTAATGGCTTCATGATCAATCCAGACATGGTATCACATGGAGATAATAATAGCACTTTCCTCATAGGGTTGTTACAAGGATACCATGACTTTAATTTTATTAAGGGCTTAGAACAGTTCCTGGCACATATATGAGTGTTTTTAGGTTGTTTTATAAGGAGGATGGTCCTGTCTTCATCCCAATAGCTTCCACATTTAAACTATTGAAACTAGCTTATGCTGTCAGTTTTAGCACCTCTGCAATAACTCACAAGTTTCTGGACCATTGCTTACCCTATTTAGTATGTCACGTACCATCCTATATAGTGGCTTAGGGGACAATTATATTCAATTTAGCTGTGTCCATTTTTTATTATTTTTCCCCATTTTTTATTTTGGTAAAAGACACATAAACATAAAATTTACCATTTTAACTATTTTAAAGTGTACAATTCAGTGGCATTAAGTACAACCATTACCACTATTTCCAGAACATTTTCATGATCTCAAATGGAAAACTCCATGTCCATTAATCAGCCACCCCCATTGGTTCCTCCACCTCCCCAGCTGCTGAAACCAAAAATACACTTTCTATCCCTTTGGATTTGCCTATTCTGGATATTTTATACATATGGAATCATATACCATACACTATGTGGCTTTTTCTTTTTATATGATCTTTTGTGTCTGGCTTCTTCATTAGCATAACATTTTCAAGGTTCATCCATGTTGTAGCATGTATCAGTACTTTGTTCCTTTTTAATGGCTGAATAATACTCCAATATATGGATATAGTGTCATTTGATTATCTACTGATCAGTTCTGGGACATTTGAGATGTTTCTATCTTTTGGGTTTTGTGAATACTGTTGCTCTGAATATTTGAATACAAGGTTTTCTTTGAAAACCTGTTTTCAACTCTTTTGGCTATGTATCTAGGAGTGGAATTTCTGGGCCCCATGGTAATTCTGTTTCACTTGTTGAAGAATCACCAAAGTGTTTTCCACAGTGGTTGCACCATTTTACATTGCCACCAGAAATATGAGTGTTCGAATTTCTCCATATCCTCACCAATTCTTGTTAATTTCTGCTTTATTTTTAATTAGAGCCATCCTGGTAGGTGGGAAGTGGTATCTCGTTGTGGTTTTTATTTGCATTTGTATATTTTCTTTGGATAAATGTCTATCAAGTCCTTTGCTTGTTTATAATTGGGTGATTTGTCTTTGTTCTTGAGCTGCAGGAATTTGTTACATAGTCTAAACACTAGTTTCTTATTGGATATATGATTTGCAAATATATTCTCCCATTCTGTGAGTTGTCTTTTCACTCACCTGATAGTGTTCTTTGATGCTTTAGATTTTTTTTTCTAAAGTCATTTCTGTGGAACTTCTTTGCCAGTATTTGCCTGGCAAATCAGCTGCTCCATAAGTAGAGGGGAGAATTGATGATGTTTTAATTTTTATAAAGTCTAATATATCTATTTTTTAAATTTTGTTGCTTGTTGTTTGGTGTCATACCTAAGGCACCATTGCTATATTCAAAGGCTATAAAGGTTTACTGCTATGTTTTCTTGAAATAATTTTATAGTTTTAATTATTATATTGGTTTTTATATAGGTTTCTGATCCATTTTAGTACATTTTTGTATATGGTGTGAGGCAATGGTGCAGTTTCATTCTTTTGAATGTGAATATCCATTTCTCTCAGCACCGCTTTTAAAAATATTTTATTGATTTTATTTTTTATTTAAGATTTTTAAAAAGATTTTATTTATTTATTTTTAGAGAGGGAAGGGAAGGAGAAAGAGAGAGAGAGAAAAAAAAACATCAGTGTGCGGTTGCTGGGGGCCATGGCCTGCAACCCAGGCATGTGCCCTGGCTGAGAATTGAACCTGTGATGCTTTTGTTCACAGCCCATGCTCAGTCCACTGAGCTACGCCAGCCAGGGCTATTTAAGATTTTATGTATTTGTTTTTAGAGGGAGGGGAATGGAGAGAGAAAGAGAGGGAGAGAAACATCAATGTTTGGTTGCCTCTGGGGCAATCCCCCACTGGGGACCTGGACCACAACCCAGGCATGTGCCCTGACTGGGAATCAAACCAGTGATCCTTTGGTTCACAGGCTGGCACTCAGTCCACTGAGCCACCCAACCAGGGCCCAGCACCATTTTTTGAAAGGACTGTTCTTTCCACTTCGAATGGTCTTAGAAAACCTGTTGAAAATCAATTGACCCTAGATGTATGGGTTTATTTCTGGATTCTCAATTCCATCCCATGAATCTAGACATCTATCCTTATGTCATTACCAAACTGGTTTGATTACTGCAGTTTAATAGTAAGTTTTGAAATCAGGAAGTGTGAGTACCCAACTTTGTTCTTTTTCTAGATTCTTTTGAGCTATTCAGAAGACTTTTAATTTTTTTTAAAGATTTTATTTATTTATTTTGAGGGAGGGGAAGGGGGAGAGAGAGAGAGAGAGAGAGAGAGAGAGAGAGAGAGAGAGAGAGAGAGAGAGAGAGAGAGGCATCAATGTGTGGTTACTGGGGGTTATGGCCTGCAACCAAGGAATGTACCCTGGCTGGGAATTGAACCTGGGACACTTTGGTTCCCAGCCCGCGCTCAATCCACTGAGCTACGCCAGCCAGGGACTTTTAATTTTTAATATCCACTACCTACATCACTCTCTGTAGCCTACAGTTACTTTGGGCTTTCAAGAAGAATCATATGATTCCCTTTGTTTTTACAGCAGATTGAGATGTATAATCCTGCTAACTTTCTAGTGTTCATGAGTATTTATAAGATGGAGTTGAGAGTGGCAATGCCCAGTCAATTTCTCTGGTTAAAAAAATTGTAGAATTACCTGGAAATGCTACATAAGTGTTTTTGAAGATTACTTCTTCCAGGTACCCTTAAAATTGAAACATGAAGTTGCAATCATTTTGTTGCTGATATAAATGGATCAGCAGTTTAGACTTCATTTATTTGAACAACACAAATTCAATCTAAACCTGAATTCAATCCAAAAAGCTTGGAGAAGCTGCTTTCTCTTGACATAGCATTCTCATCTAGCAAAGTGAGGTGTGGGAGCTCTGATTTGTTGGTTACATTTCTAACTAGGCTTATATTTTTCTTCTTGTTTTCATGAAAAAAGTTAGAATTGATTGCCATGTTGAAGATCACTCCATAACTTGTAACAAATAACAGCAGCAGCATTCTTACTAAATTTACTTTAGGCATTTTAAAATTGAAAAATGTTTTTACATAATTGTAGATTCACATGCAACTGTGATGAGTAATACAGAGAGATCCCTTGTACAGGTTGCCTAGTTTTCCCCAATGGCAACATTTTGCAAAACTATAGTACAATATCACATTCAGGATATTGACATTGATATCATCCACTGATTTTATTCAGATTTTCTCAGTTTTGTTATACTCATTTATGTGTTTGTGTGATTCAGTTCTATACAATCTTATTACTTGTGTAGGTTCAGGTGTCTCCCGCCCACAGTCAATATACAGAAGAGTTCCATCACCACAGGACCTCTCATGTTACTCTTTTATGACCACCCCCACCTCCCTACTGTGCCCCTTTCCCATTCTTGCAACCACTAATCTGTCCTCCAGTTATAAAATGTTGCCATTTGAAAACTCTTCTATCAATCAAATCATACAGTACATAAACTTGGGGACTGGCTATTTTCACTTATAATTCCATGGAGATTCACACAAGTTGTTGCATGTATTAATGGTTCATTCCTTTTTACTGTCCCACACTTAGCATAATCATTGACCTGTTGAAAGACATCTGGACTAATTGTAGCTGTTGGCTATTAAAAATAAAATTTGTCCTGACTGGTGTGGCTCTGTGGGTTGGGCGTCATCCTGCAAATCAAGAGGTCGCTGGTTTGATTCTGGGTCAGTACACATGCCTGGGTTGTGGGTTGAGTCCCTGGTTGGAGTGCCTCCAAGAGGTAACAGATGGATGTTTCTCTCCCATGTTGATGTATGTAAAAATACATACATAAATTCTTAAGAATAAAATAAAAATAAAATTGCTATGAACGTTCATGTACAGATTTTTGTGTGAACATAAATTTTCATTTCTCTGGGATAAATGCCTATAAGTACAATTACTGGGTCATAGGGAACTTGTATATTTAGCGTTTTTTAAAGATTTTATTTATTTACCTGGCTGGCGTAGCTCAGTGGATTGAGTGCGGGCTGCGAACCAAAGTGTCGCAGGTTCGATTCCCAGTCAGAGTACATGCCTGGGTTGCAAGCCACAACCCCCAGCAACCGTACATTGATGTTTCTCTCTCTCTCTCTCTCTCTCTCTCTCTCCCTCCCTCCCTCCCTTCCCTCTCTAAAAATAAATACATTTTACAAATCTAAAAAAAATATTTTATGTATTTATTTTTAGAGAGCGGAAGTAAAGGAGAAAGAAAGGGAGAGAAACGTCAATATGTGGTTGCCTCTCTCGCAGTCCCTACTGGGGACCTGACCCAAAACCCAGGCATGTGCCCTGACTGGGAATCGAACTGGTGACCCTTTGGTTCACAGGCCATCACTCAATCCACTGAGCCACACCAGCCAGGGCTGTTTATTTAGTTTTGTTAAGAGATGGCCAAACTCTTTTCCAGGGTTGTGAGAAACATCAATTGGTTCCTCTTCCACACCCCCAACCTGGGACCTGGCTCACAACCCAAGTATGTGCACCAATGGAGAATCAAACCAGCAACCTTTGGTTTGCAGGACAATGCCCATTCCAGTGAGCCACACTAGTCAGGGACATTGTCACCATTTTTATTTTACACATTCTAATAGCTCTGCACTAAAACCTCATCGTAGTTTCAATTTGCATTTCCCTTATAGCTAATGACACTGAACATCTTTTCAGGTGCTTCTTGCCATCTCTATGTCCTCTTATGTGAAATGTCTCCTCACATCTTTTGTCTGTCTTCTACTTGAATTGTTTTATTCTTGTGGTTGTTGTTTGTTTTCTTTTTAAAATTTTTTTATTGTTGTTCAAGTACAGTTGTCTCCATTCCCACCCTACACTCCCCGCTACCACAGCCATCCCCACCTCCCACCCTCGATCCTCCCTTTGGTGTTGTTCATGTGTCCTCTATACATGTTCCTGAAAACCCCTCCCCCCCCTTATCTCCTCCCACCTGTCCTCTGGTTACTGTCAGTTTGTTCTCTTTTTTCAGATTTTATTTATTTATTTATTTTTTTTAAGAGAGGGAAGGGAGAGAGAAACATCAATGTGCAGTTGCTGGGGGTCATGGCCTGCAACCTAGGCATGTGCCCTGACTGGGAATCGAACCTGCGATGCCTGGTTCACAGCCCACACTCAATCCACTGAGCTACACCAGCCAGGGCAGTTTGTTCTTAATTTCACTGTCTCTGGTTATATTTTGCTTGCTTGTTTGTTTTATTGATTAGGTTTTTTAACTATTGAGTTTTGAGAGCTCTTTATTATATTCTACATACTAGTTCTTTGTTGAACATATGGATGGCAAATATTTTCTTCCAGTATGTAGCTTGTCTTTTCATACTCTTTATTGTTTTTAAAATTATTGGTGTAACATTGGTTAATAACATTATGTAAATTTCAGGTGTACAACTTGATAATACAACATCTGTATACTTTAGTATATGTTCACCACCTGAAGTCTAGTTGCCTCCCATATACTCTTTCTTGTTTTCTTTTGTTTTATTGTGTTGTGGAGAATTTTTGCTTGTTTTTTCCTTCCATATACTCTTTTTTATTATATTTTATTGATTACACTATTAAAGTTGTCCTAATTTTTCCCCTTTTCCCCCTCCACCAACCACCTTCCATATACTCTTTTTAAAAAATATTTATTTATTTATTTTTAGAGAGGGAAGGGAGGGAAAAACAGAGAGAGAGAGAAACATCAATGTGCAGTTGCTGGGGGCTGTGGCCTGAAACCCAGGCATGTGCCCTGACTGGGAATTGAACCTGCGATGCTTCGGTTCGCAGCCCGCACTCAATCCACTGAGCTACGCCAGCCAGGGCTCTTCCATATACTCTTAACAGGGACTTTCAAAGAGCAAACATTTTTTATTTTGATTATTCAATTTATCAAATTTTCTTTTTATGGATTGTACCTTTTTAACAGAAATAGCTGATATTTTATTTATTTATTTATATTGTTCAAGTACATTTGTTTACATTTTCCACCTCCACTCCCTCCACCCCACCCATCCCCACCTCCCACCCACAATCCTGCCCCCCTTTGGCTTTGTCCATGGGTCCTTTATACATGTTCCTTAATGGCCCTTTCCCTTCTCCCCTGTTTTCTGCCCGCCCTCTGGTTACTGTCAGTTTGTTCTGTATTTCTATGTCTCTGGTTCTATTTTGCTTGCTTGTCTGTTTTGTTGATTAGGTTTCACTTATAGGTGAGATCATATGATATTTGTCTTTCATTGCCTGGCTTATTTCACTTAGCATGATGCTCTCCAGCTCCACCCATGCTTTTGCAAAGGGTAGGAGCTCCTTCTTTCTTTCTGCAGCATAGTATTCTATTACATAAATGTACCATAGTTTTTTCATCTTCTCATTTACTGAATCACTAATCCAAAAGAACCTGTGCACCTCAATGTTCATAGCAGCACAATTTACAAAAGCCAAGTACTGGAAGCAACCTAAGTGCCCATCAGTAAATGTATGGATTGTACTTTTGATGTCAAGTCTAAGAATTCTGCTTAGCCTTAGATATCAAAGATTTTTTCCTAAAAGTGTTATAGTTATATGTTTTACATTTTAATCTATGTGTCATTTTGAGTTCATTTTCGTATAAGGTGTGGCATTTAAGTTAAGGTTTGCAATTTTGTCTATGGATATTTAATTGCTCCTGCACCATTTGTTGAAAGACTATCTCTGCATTGAATTACTTTTGCTCCTTTGTAGAAAATCATTTGGGTATATTTACGTGGGTCTATTTCTGGGTTCTTTATTCTGTTCCATTGATCTATGTGTCTATCCTTCTGCCAGTACTATAGAGTCTTGATTACTGTAGCCATATAATAAGTCTTGAAGTTGGGTAGACTGATTCCTCTCACTTTATCCTTCTTTTTCCAGATTTTTAAGATATTGTTTAGCTTGGGCCTTCTTATATATATTTCAAAATAAGCTGATCTATGGCTACAAAAATGTTGCTAGGAGTTTGATTGGAATTGCAGTAATCCTATAGATTAATTTAAGGGGAATTAGCATCTTTACTATATTGAGTTTTTCAATCCATGGATATAGGATTACTCTCTTTTTATTTAGGTCTTCTTTAATTTCTTTCATCAGTAGTTCATAATTTTCAGCATAGAAATATTATACATGTTTTATTAAGTGTACCTCTAAGTATTTCATTTTCTTTGGAATGACTGTAAGTCATATTGTGCTTTTAATATTGATTTGTGCATGATTATTGCTAGTATATAGAAATGTGATCAATTTTTGTGTGATCTTATATCCTGCAACCTTGCTGTTGAATTCACACATTAGTTCTAGGGCCTTTTTTAAAATAGATTGCTTGTGATTTTCTACATAGACAATTATGTCACCTATAAAACAGAGGAGTTTTTTGCTTTATCAAATTAAGATAATTTTCTTGTATTCCTATCTTACTGAGGGTTTTTTCATGAATGGGTGTTGGATTTTTTAAAAATTTATGTTTAGTTTTATAGAGAGGGGTAGGGAAAGACAGAGGGAGAGAAACATCAATATGTGGTTGTGTCTCACACATCTCCTACTGGGGGACCACAACCTGGGCATGTGCCCTGACTGGGAATTGAACCAGCAACCTTTTGGTTCGCAGGCCCGCACTCAATCCACTGAGCTACACCAGCCAAGGTTGGGTGTTGGATTTTGTTAAATGCTTTTTCTGTGCTAATTGATATGATCATGTGAGTTTTCTTTTTTAGTTTGTTGATATGATGGATTATATTGATTATTTTCATATGTTGAACCAGCCATGAATACCTAGAATAAGTTCCACTGAGTTCTGGTTATAATCCTTTATACATTGTTGGTTTAAATTGGCCTTTGAGTAGAATTAGAGGATCTTTTGTATTTGTTTTAATTTCGGAATTTTGATTTCTTTTCTTTTACTTTCTTTGTATCCCAACCTCTACCTCTAAGAACTTGGCCTTATTTTTTGCGTAACAAATGAGAGTGATATAATTATTTGAAAAGGTTAATTTATTCACTGTTCTAAGTATAATTAAATACACAAAATTAGGGTTAATTTGCATTTTCCTAAAGTCCAGAGCTGGCATGAGATTCTTAAAGAAGTCAGGGAATAGAACAAAGGCCATAGATCATGGCTGTTCATGCAGATGATGTTCAATCTTTATTTCCAACCCAGGTTTCTTTCGTGAGCTCCAGACCCATATCTCCAATTGCCTACTGAACATATTCCTGAGAATATACCATAAGCACTTAAAATCCAACAAGTCTTACAGAACTCTTTTCTTACATGTCCTACCTTAACTGGTGGCATTACAATCCACACAGTGACCAAAGCCAGGAACTTTGCAGTTGTCTTTCCTGCTCTGTGTCCAGTTCCTCCAAATAAGTCCTGATGACTCTACAACTATAGGTCCATCAAATCATTCCCCTCTTTTCTATCCCCACAGCCACCTTCCTAACTCAACACTCTCTTCTTGATTATTGCATTTGCCTCAACATCTTTCTTCTTGATTACTGCATTTGCCTCTTTCACTCCAGTTTTCCTCCTTCAATCCACTTGTCCCAATGGCCACTGCCAATTGTCTCCTGGTGAATGTTTAACAACATTCTCTCTAAGAAAAGAGCTATGATTTGTAGCACTTGCTGATTTCCATGATGCAAATATTCTCATCATGAATGATTTCAAACTACTAACATGTGAGTTGGCTAGCAAAGTTCCTGAAATTTTAAGAAACTGTCTCTTGGTAGCCGGTAGGAGGCAGCTCCAGAAAACCACTGGCACAACTGAATCTTTGTTACGTGCAAATTTGACCAGGTCACTCTCTAGATTAAAACTGCAATGGCTTTTTCTTACCCACAAGGTAAAACCCAAGTTCTTCAGCTCAGCATTCACATTTTTTTTTGTGATTTAATCACTAAAGACTTTGCCAACTTCATCTCAGACTTCGCCATTTTCATCAAACCACCCAAACTACCACCCTAATGTCACATTCATTTTGAATGGTTCAACATTCTTGGATTCACCAGGATGTTTCCACCTTTGTATCTCTTCTCTTACTTCTCTCTGCACCTAGTGAAAACCTATTTATTTTCCACATTCAGCTGATACTCTCAGGTAGAACTGGACATGACCATACTGAACTTTATTTAGACTTCTGTTATAGCATCTACAACTCCTTGTCACATCTATTCCTATCTCTTTTTTCCTATACCAACCTGTGAAACTACTTGAAAATGGACAGAATCGTATCTTTATCTCTCTAACACTTAAGGCCATAGACTGGTTTCTAGATACCATTTAATATAGAGAAAAAATTAAATTTGGACTAAAACTTGAAGGAAAACTTAAGAGTTGGCTATACATACAAGTATGAAGAAGAAATTACAGGTGAGAGAACACATGTAAGTGTACAAAGGCATAAAAGCACTCTTCAACTCCTTAGAGGGCAAGGTGTATGATGCTTCTGAGGATTTTTTAAAAATTCTTTTGAGACCTAGGTGGATGGCTTAGTTGGTTGCAATATTGTCCCATACACCAACAGTTGCAGATTTGATTCCCAGTTAGAGCATGTAACCTAGGTTGTGGGTTTGATCCTCGGTTGAGTTGCATGCAGGAGGTGGCCAATCGATGTTTCTCTCTCACATTGATGTTTCTCTCTCTTGTTTTCTGGAATGAATAAACACATCCTCAGGTGAGGAGATATATGTATATTCCTTTGAAGAAAAAGGAACCCTCGTGCACTGTTGGTGAGAATGCAGATCAGTGCAGATACTATGGAAAATTGTATGGGGGTAATCAAAAAATTAAAAACAGAACTGTGTTATGACCCAGCAATTCTACTTCTGGGTATATATCTGAAGAAACCCAAAACAGTAATCTGAAAGAATATATGAAAGAAGTTTATTGCAATATTATTTACAATGGCCAAATATGAAAGCAACTCAAGTATCCATCAACAGACAAGTGGTTATGGTGCATAGATACAATGGAATATTACTCGACCATGAAAAAGTGGAATCTTAACATTTGCAATAGCATGGATGGACTTAGGGGTTATTATGATTTCACTTATATGTGGAATCTAAAGAACAAAATAAACAAACAAAATTGAAACACACCCACAGATACAGAGAACAGACTGATGGTTGCCAGAGAGGAGAGGGTTTGGGGGACTGGGTAAAAAAGATAAGGAGACAAAGAAGTACAAACTAGTAGCTACAAAATAATCATGGGTGCAGGGTAAAGTACAACATAGGAAGTATAGTCAATAATATTGTAATAGTTATGTATGGTACCAGGTAGGTACTAGAAATATCAAGGGGAACACTTTGTAAAATATATGATTAACTAACCATTACCCTGTATACCTGAAACTAATACAAAATAGTATTGAATGTAAACTTTGATTTCACGGGAAAAGGGGAAAGGTTTACAGGAACGACTATAAGGACACATGGATAAAAACTAGGGGCGGTGGAAATGGGAGGGAGAAGGGAAGGATTGGGTGGGTGGATTGGGATGGTTGTAAAAGATAGAAAATTGTACTGCAACAATTTAAATAAAATTTTTTAAAAAAGAAAAAGAAAATTTAGCCCTGACTGGTGTAGCTCAGTGGATTGAGTGTGGGCCTTAGAACCAAAGGGTCACGGGTTTGATTCCCAGTCAGGGCACACGCCTGGGTTGCAGGCCAGGTCCCCAGTGGGGGTTGTGCAAGAGGCAACCACACATTGATGTTTCTCTCCCTCTCTCTCCTTCCCTTCCTCTCTTTCTAAAAACTCTTTAAAGAATAGAAAAAGAAAATTTAAAAATCAGAAAAAATAAATGTTCCTTTGAATAAACGAATAAAGAGACTAATACTAAGCTTATCACACTGTGGACTTCAATTATCATTGATGGCAGGAGGCAGTCTGATACTTTTCAATCCCCACCCCTGGCTTATTTGCCATGTGTATGAGCAATGTGCTACTCTCTGCTTAGGGAAAATACAAATACTCCTTCTCTTACTTTTCTTATCAATGATTCCCAAGATTTCTCGATGTAGATGGTGAGAAGTGGGTGAATTTAGGATATATTTTGGAGGTGGAGCTGAGAGGACTTGATAATGGATTTGATGTATACTGTGAAAGAAAGGAAGGTATGAAGGATGACTCTTCAGTTTTTACCCTGAGCAACTGGAAAAATAGAGTTTCATTAACCAAGATGGAGAAGGCTGCAATAGTAGCAGGTTTGTGGTGGTGGGAAAACCAAAATTCTATTTTGGACATGGCAAATTAGAGACATCCAAGTGGAATGTTCAAGCAGGCAATTGAATATACAGGTGTGGAGTTCAGGATATGAGGCAAGGGATGTCTATTTGTGAGAAAGTAGTATAGAGATGATAGTTAAAGCATGAGGACCAGATGAGATTATTGAGAGAAATGTTTGAGGACTGAGCCCTAAACACTCCAAAGATCAGAGGCCAGGGAAAACAGTGGAGTCAGCATAAGACAATGTGAAGTAGCAGCCAGTGAGATAAGAGGAACACTATGAGCTTTCAGTGTCATGAAGACTAAGAAAAAAAATTACTGTAACAATGGAAGGTCTCATTGTTAACCTGTTCATTATTTAATAACATGTTATTCAGTCTCCATGTATTTGCATGTTTTTGAGTTTTTTCCTTGAGGTTGCTTTCTAGTTTCTAGCCACTGTGATCCAAGAAGATGCTTGATGTGATTTCAATTTTCTTGAAATTGTTGAGGCTTGTTTTGTGTCCTACCATGTGGTCTATCTTTGAAAAAGATCTATGTGTGTTTGAAAATTATGTATATTTTGCTTCTTTGGGGTGAAATGCTCTATAAATATCAGTTAAGTCCATTTGATTTAGGGTGTCATTCAATGCCACAATATCCTTGTTGATTTTTGTTTGGACAATACTTACAATAGGTTGAGGACAGAAAGGAATGTGACATCAGCTCTACAACACAACCTGGCACCATGTGAGATCAGTACATATGAACCAAGATCATTATTTCTTCTTGGAAGACAGTGTATAATACCATACAGATTAAGAGGACAGATTTTAGAGTCACACTGCCTGGTTCTGACTTAGTTAGTTGTTAAGTAGGGTGATATCTGTGACATATCACACACTCTCAAGTATTTGTAAAACAATCAACCCATAGCAACTTTACTTGTAAAACAACCAACCACAAAAACTCTCAAAACAGGGAGTTAAAGACCAGAAATTTGGCAGCAAGTAGTAGTGACACAATTGGTTATATATAAGAAAAAAATAAACCCCGGCTGGTGTGGCTCAGTGCATTGGGTGCAGCCTGCAAACCCAAAGGTGGCTGGTTTGATTCCCAGTCAGGGTTCATGCCTGGGTTGCGAGCTGGGTCCCCGGTTAGGGCTGTGCGAGAGGCAGCCAAATGATGTTTCTCTCCCTTTCTCCCTCCCTTCCCCTCTCTCTAAAAATAAATAAATAAAATATTTACAAAAAGAAAAAATAAAAGGGGAGTCTTATACTGTACCATATATAAAATCTAACTCCAGGTTTATTACACACGTAAAAATAAATGTAAAATTTTGAGAAAAAAAAAAAGAGCAGTCCCTGATATTCAGAAGCTGGCCTGGCACATGCATCTATTCCATGTTATTCTTATTTAGACATAAACATAGAATACCAGTCTTAGACAAGGTTACTCTGAGACCACAATAAATTCAGAAAAGGCAAGGTCACTACATAATTTTGTCTAAGCACTGTCCCACTCATAAAGTACCAAACACCTCCTCTCATGGCCAAAATGAGTAACTTCTTTACCAATTACAGCTTTAGTCTTATACTTTTCTTCTTTCCCCATAAATAAGATTTATTGAGATACTCATTCATAGAATTGCCCTCACTTCTGATGGCATCCAATTGAGACCAAACTTCCACTTTCTTAGACCCTCTTCCAAATCACTCAACCAAGGTTCAATGCCAATAAAAGGTTTTTTCTAATACAGTCTTACTGAGACATTCCTTTGTTCCTCATGGTGTGTGTTCTTCCTCATACAATGAGTAATGAACCCAACTTGTTCAATTACAGATGTGTCATTGGTGGTCTTTGGCTGGAGGGCATTGACAACTTAAAAACATTTAGAAGAATATATTGGAGAATACCTTTTACTTTGTGGTAATGAAGTCTTTCTTAAGCAAGACACAAAAGCACTAACAATATAAGATAAAATTGCTAAATTTTAGTGTGTGGTAAGCAGCCTCTGAGGTGGTCCCAATGATCCCCTCCTCATGGTTTTTACACTCTAATAAAATCTCCCACTTTGGGAGTGTACTGGATGTAGTGACTTATTTTTAATGAATACAATAGTGCAGAAGTGATAGGATGTTACTTCTGAGATTAGGTCATAAATATACCGTGGCTTCTGTCTTGGATAATTCATTCTCTCTCTCTCTCTCTCTCTCTCTCTCTCTCTCATTGCTCACCCAGAGAGAATCCAGTTACTATGTCATGACACAGCTCTATGAAGAGGCACCCATTATAAGACACCAAGGTCTATTGACCACCACACACCACATAAATGAGTTTGGAGGCGGAAGCAAAAAACCCCCAACAACTCATGGACAAGGACAATAGGGTGGTGATGGGCAGTTGGGGGTAGCTGGAGGAGGGTATGGGGGGATAAGTGGTGATGGAAGGAGACTTGACTTGGAGTGCTGAACATATAACACAGTGTACAGATTACATGTTATAGAATCGTGCGCCTGAAACTTGTATAATTTTGTTAACCAGTGTCACCCCAATAGATTCAATAAAAAGGAAAAAATGAGTTTGTAAGTGGGTCCTCCCTTAGTCAGTCTTTCAGATGAGTCCCACTTGACAGCTTCACAGCAACGTTATAAAAGACCTTAGCCAGAGGTTAAACCATGTTTGAATTCCTGACCCTCAGAAAATGTGAGAGAAATTTTTTTAAGCTGTTAAGTTTTAAGGTAATATATATTGATAAATAACTAATACAGACTACATTAAAACTAAGAACTTTGGTTCATTAAAAGACATGTAATTTGCCCTGGCTGGTATGGCTCAGTGGATTGAGTGTCAGACTGTGAACCAAAGGGTCACTGGTTCAATTCCCCATCAGGGCACACATGCCTGAGTTGCAGGCCAGGTCCCTAGTATGGGGCGTGCAAGAGGCAACCATACAGAGATGTTTCTCTCCCTCTCTTTCTCCTTCCCTTCCCCCGCTCTAAAAATAAATAAATAACGTAAAAAAATACATGTAATTAAAGTGAAATCACAATGCTGTAAATTGTATAAACTGTGAAGAGAATATGTATTTGCAATACACATGCTTGATAAAGGACTGGTAGCCAGAATATAAATCAAGAACGTCAACGGATCAACATGGGGAAAAATGACTCAGTAGAAAAATAGGCAAAAGACAAGGACAGGCATTACTGAGTGGGAAACAGGAATGTCAAATAAACATATGAAAGAACACTTACCCTCATTAGTAATCAGAATAAGGCAAATTCATACCTCAATGAGGTACCATTTTCACTCATTACATTGCCAAAAGTTAAAAGGTTTGCCACTACAAAGTGACAGGAAGGAGAATGCTTATATACTGGAACAACCCCTTCAGAAACATTTTGGTATTACCTAACTAGTAAAGTTGAGCATACCCATATCCTACAACCAGAACATTCCAATCTTAGGTATATATCCTGGAAAGTCTTTTATGTATGCCCTATGAGACATGCTCATAGCAACATTTTTGGTAATATTAAAAACATGAAAACAACTCAAATGTCCATTGAGAGAAAAATAAATTGTGATGGGTACACACTAGAGACTATTGTATATCTTTGGAAATAAATGAACTACAGCTATATATAACAAACCAGTTGAATCTTAGACATAATGTTGAGTGAAAAGAGCAAGATGCAGAAGACTTACGTAGAGCATATCTATTTATAAAGTTAAAAATACGGAAAAATTAAGCAATACATTTTTATTATAACATACATAAGAAATATAACTTTTCAAAAGAAATAATAAATATAAAATTCAAAATAGTGGTTAGTTATGTAAAGAGGCATAATCTAGGATAGAGAGAAACTTCAGATAAATGCAAGTTATTGATAATGTTCTAGTTTTTAAGTTGGGTGGTAGGTTCATGGGTATTTCATTACTAAGCTTTATAACAAACATAAGTTATAAATATTATTCTGTATTCAGATATTCACTTAAATATTTTACAAATTCATTAGTACTTTAATTTTTATAATGGAAAATTAAGAGCACTTTTATATCTAAAGAAAGCGACAAAGTTCATTTTCTAATTGAAAGGAAAAATACAAGAGGAAGAAAAGTTTAGTGAGCCCCTAAGAGGATCAAGGAAAGGAATACAATTCAGGGAAAAAGAAAAAAATCTTCCATTTTAAACCATGTTATTATTTTAATCCTAGATCATTCAGGAAGCTATGCTGGCTAAAACTGGAATTTATTAAGAAGATTATACTTTCACCTGCAGTTCACATCAAGTAATTTCCATCCATGTTCTGTATCTACACTTTAAATAATTCTTAATGCTCTCTATTCTCAAATAAATCTCAAACCTCAGAAACTGCCATATAAGGAAGTAGATAGAGCTACTTCTGTTGGGACTAGAGGAGGGTCAGTCTAAGTTATACTCCTGGGGTTCTGAGGTCTTATGTAATGCCAAGCCTTGGATAGGATTGAGGAGGATTCTCACAGGTTATTACTGAGGAATATTGTCCAATTGGCATTTATAGACTGGCAGTCTCTCTGTAGCTTCTGTGACAGCCTTGGAACACATAAATACCTTAAAATGTTTGCAACCCAAGGTCTTGTATCCCTGTCCCTCAAGTTCATTAAAACAGGCATTCCTCTCTAGGGCCTCACCAGGAGGCTGTGGGAAGCAAGGCCCAAGTCCCAGATGACTTCTCTCACTTTCTCTTACCCTAGCTCAAGGGACATTTCTTATGAATTTGGTGGAAGTCCCATTTGGTGGAAGGACACAATTTTCTTTAATGCACTTGAGCTTTTAGAAAAGAAAGCTCTAATAACTTTAAGCTAATCTGCTTCTAGCTCAGCCACATACTTCCTAGAAAGCAACGAAGCACAGAGCCTGCTATCTGCCAGAAAGGAAGAAATAGAAAAGGTAAAATTCAGGGAGAAAAAAATCCTGATACTTCAAAATATTATCTAGAGATGAGAAAAGGCTTTTAAAATAGTACTAAAAAAATGTGTTAACCATACAGGGAACAACTGGACTCCATAAAATAAAGAACCATTGTTTATCAAAACATACTGTTTAAAAAAGTGAAAAGGTGCCCTGACCAGTATGGCCCAAGTGGTTGGATGTTGTTCCACAAACTTAAAGGTCGCCAATTCAATTCCCAGTCAGGACACATGCCTGAGTTGTGGGTTTGGTTCTGGTCAGGGCACACAACCAATCGATGTTTCTCTCTCATATTGATGTTTCTCTCCCTCTCTTTCTCCCTCCCTTCCCCCTCTCTAAAAATAAGTAAATAAAAACTTTTTAAACAAGTGAAAAGGCAAGACAAAAAGAAGATATTTGATATACATATATCCAACAAAGGGTTCATGTTAAGAATGTATTATGTCCTAGCCCTGACTGGGTACCATGGTCAGAGCATCATCCCAATACACCAAGGTTGTGAGTTTGATCTCTGGTCAGGATACACACAAGAAGCAACCAATGAATGCATCAACAAGTGGAACAACAAATGGAGATTTCTCTCTCTCTCGCTCTCTCTCTCTCTAAAACTCAACAAATAAAAATTTAAAAAGAATACATAATGTCTCAAAAACCGGTAAGAAAAATACAGACAATGCATTTGAAAACTGACTTAAACTCAACATTTCACGGACATCTAAATAGGAGGCCCTATTTAGGGCCTCCAATCTTTTGGACTATATCTGAGTTCCCACTTAGTCTGCTCAGTGAAGAAGAAGAATCCAGGAATGAACATGTTTACTCCACCACCTGCACAGGAAAAAAAGCACAATCCAACAGCTTAACTAGAGAGAGGAAGATATCCAAACAAGGAGGAGATCAAGATAGAGATATACCAAAGGAGAGATCCCCACAGCAACAACTTTTAACCTTTCAGTTCTTACTTCATAAAGCTCCACACCCCATGCGAATGATTCACTTATATGTCCTTGAATATCATCACAAGATCTTCATTTGGAGAATAGGTGGGCATAAAGAAAACTTGAACTTTTCCCACTAACCCAAGTAAGTTGCACTTTCAATATCCAAGTCTTTGCTTCCACCTAGAATGTCCTTTCCCACCATCTTGGCCTGTCTAAATCTTTCAAAGTCCACATCAATGTTGCCTCTACCTGATCCCCCATAACTCCCCTAGCTCTTCTAAGTTAGATATCTTTTTTAAAAAGATCTGTTTATTTATTTTTAGACAGAGGGGAAGGGAGGGAAAAAGAGAGGGAGAGAAACCTCAATGTGTGGTTGCCTCTCACACACACCCGACTTGGGACCTGGCCCACAACCCAGGCATGTACCCTGACTGGTAATTGAACTGGTGAACCTTTGGATCCTGAGCCTGGCACTCAGTCCACTGAGCCACACAAGCCAGGGCTAAGTTGGATACCTTTTTATATACACACATTATTTTCTACTTTGTATTAGGGTTATTTGATTTTCAGGAGGCTTTCAACTTTTATAAAATCTCCACTGTCATATATCGCCTATTAATATATCCAAACCATCTTCCTTGGGTGAATTTGGGCTTGAATACATCAGACAACAAAAACATTTCAAGCTACTGCCTGCCAGCCAGTCCTCCAAGTTCTTACAATGAAGCCGTCTTGATAGGGAAGATTTTGCAGTGATTCAAACATTTTATTATATTTTTCTTATGTTTTATAAAAATACAAATGGAAAGCCAAAAATGTAAAAAGGCCAATACTACAAATTTAGACAGACTAATAACATTAAACATGTCAAAAGCAGTGACTCTTGAGATAAGCATATTAGAGGCTGGTCAACAGGGGATTCAACTTGTAAGAAAAAAAAAACAAGGTAAAAATAGGTACAGATGATTCAAAATAGATCATTGAAAAATGAGTCAATATCTCTTTATAAATAAATGTTTCCCAATTTTTCAGGTAGGTACCCAGAAGAGGGATTTCTGGGTCATATGCTAGCTCTATTGTTAATTTTTCTGAGGAACTTTCATACTGTTTAACATAGTGGCTGCACCAATTTACATTCCCACTAGCAGTGTAGGAAGTCTCCTTTTTCTTCACATCTTTAACGCTTGCTATTTCTGGTCTTGTTGATAATAGCCATTCTAACAGTGTGAAGTGATATCTTATTGTGGTTCTGATTTGCATTTCCCTTAAAGCTAGTGAAGTTGAGCATCTTTTTACATATCTGTTGGCCATTTGTATGTCTTCTTGCCCTTTGGCACTGTTTGCAAATACCTTCTTCCATTTGGTAGATTGTCTTTTTGTTTTGTTGATGGTTTCTTTTTCTGTGCAGCTTTTTAGTTTGACATAGTCCCATTCATTTATTTTTCTTTTATTTCCCTTGCCTTTGGGGTGAAATTAATAAAATCATCTCTGGGACCAAGATTGTTACTTTTTTAAAAAATTGATTTTAGAGAGAAAGAGGAAGGGAGGGAGAGAGACAGAGGGGAGAGAGAGAGGGAGGGAAGGAGGGAGAGAGAGAGAGAGGAGAGAGCGCGCATATTAGAGCAGCTGGTCAACAGGGGATTCAACTTGTAAGAAAAAAACAAGGTAAAAATATGTATAGATGATTCAAAACAGATCATTGCAAAATGAGTCAATATCTCTTTATAAATAAATGTTTCCCAATTTTTCTGGTAGGTACCCAGAAAAATTGGGTACCTATGTTACAGAACAGACCCAAGGGGGCTGTACGGTATACTATTACCGAAAGGACCCCCCACTAGGTTTGCTATGCCTGCTACCAGAGCAAAGACATCTCTCAATGCCAGAGATTTGTGAAAAGGAAAGGAAATATTTATTTAAAGCTATACAGACTTAGAGTAGTGACCTAATGTCTTCATTAAAATATTAAAGTCCTTTAGGATACCCACAGACGCACAGTCCTTCCTTCTCCCTCTGCCCTAATCTGGGATACCGTATCACAGGAAAAGAATTAGAAGTCCATGATACAGGCTCCTGGCACCATCAGCTGTGTGGAGCCAAACGTCTCCAAGCTCTCACATAGGCACTGTAACCAGGGGGTGTTGCCTCCCAGTTACATCTTGGGTGGAAGTCACTTCCATACCCATGGCTCAAAGCATGGCCACAGCTATTTAACATATCTATCAAGCCAGTTAAAGGTTATAGATATGTTAAATGATCATGCCAGAAGTTAGCTGCAAAGCTGTTGCTATACAAAAGAGCTCTGCTTGTTCCTGCTCCGTGTGTCCCTTCCCCCAACTCACACCTGAGGGGGGAGGGGGGAGGACATCCTATATATCTTTCTAATATATCCTGGACACCTTGAGTTCTGGACCCCATTCCAAATCCCTATTTGGGGCCCCCCTCTTGGCTGCACCCTGTTACACCTACAGAGGGAGAGTGGGGGGAGAAGAGAGAGAGAGAGATCAATTTGTTCTCCCACTTATTTATGCATGTATTGGTTGATTCTTGTATGTGTCCTGACTGGAAATCAAACCCACAACTGTGGCTATTGGAATGATGCCCTAATGAACTGAACTACCCAGCCAGTGTCCCAAGGTCTGTACATTTAGTACCTATGTTTTCTTCTGTGTATTTTATTACTTCAGGCCTTATATTTAGGTCTTTGGTACATTTTTCAGTTAAGTTTTGTGTATAATGTTAAATAACAATCTAGTTTCACTCTTTTGCATGTGGCTTTCTACTTTTCCCAGCACCATTTAATGAAGATGCTTTCTTTTTTCCATTATATGTACCACTATGTTTATTGCAGCATTATTTACAGTACCCAGGATATAGAAAAAACCTAAGTGTTCTTCGATGAATGATTGGATAAAGAAGATGTGGTACATGAACACAATAGAATACTACTCTGCCATAGGAAGAGCCCTGACTGGTGTAGCTCAGTGGATTGAGTGCTGGTCTACAACCTGAAGTGTTGATTGTTTGGTACCCAGCTCAGGGCACATGCTTGGATTGAGGGCCAGGTACCCAGTTGGGGGCATGGGAGAGGCAACGGATTGATGTATCTCTTGCACATTGATGTTTCTCTTCCTCTCTTTCTCCCTCCCTTTCTCTCTCTCTAAAAAGTAAATAAATTAAATCTTTTAAAGAGAGAGAAAAGATGAAATATTGCCGTTTGTGACAACATAGATGGATCTGTAGTGTGTTGTGTTAAGTAAAATAAGTCAAATGTAAAAGGATAAGAATCATATGATTTCACTCATGTGGGATATAAAACAGAAAGCAACAAATGAACAAACAAACAAAACTCATAGACAGAGACAACAATATGGTGGGTTACCAAAAGGAAAGGGGTGGTGGGGAGAGGTTAAAGAGGGTAACAGGGTTCAAATATATGGTGATGAAAGGAGATTAAAGTTTAGGTGGTGACCACCCAATGCAATACATAGATTATGTATTATAGAATTGTATACTTGAAACTTATACTTGTATGATCTTGTTAAATCAATGTCACCCCAATAAATGTAACTAAAAAGGAAAATTGAGTTAAAAGTTATAGTGTAATGAAAAAAGAAATGAAGAAATTTTGTTTAGATTTTAGAGAGAGATATATACTTCCATAATTACAGATGATTACAGCTTCACAGAGCTATTGACTGGGGGACAATTTGTTATATAGAATGCTATCTAATGAAAGAGAAGGCTGGTGTTAGACTTCTTTTCGACAAATTTGTCAAGAGAGTTGAAAAAACACATAAAAATTAACGTAAAAATTTCCTCTCAATCCTTTGAAAGTCATTATCTAACAAATCCTTCTTCCCAGCAATAAAACAAAAAAAACGTTTGAAGAACTAATAGCCAAAATTTTTCAAAATATGTTGAAAACTGTAAAACCATACATCTTTTCAGTATTTAGCTTTCTGTCCTGGTTTCTCACCTTACATGAGCGCAGAACGTGTTAAATTAATAAAGGTAAAACATAAATGAATTTCATTATTTTCTAACAAATATTTGTTGAGGTCTATAGAAGAGATAACACAGCTGTTGAAAGTACAATGCTTTCAAGTGTAAGGCTTACTTGTGAAGGGAGCTTCTGTTCCCAATAGGTTATATTGTTTCCACTAAGAAGCCTGCTATCATCCTTGCTGTCTACATAAAATGTCTTTTTAAAAATCAATCTTCTGGTTCTGTGGTTTCCTAATTTTCAGCAAATTTTGAAAAGTTCCAGTTAATAGTTCCCCAAATTTTTCTGCTTCCTCTCTTTTTCTGGGACTCCAATTATAGGTATATTAAGGCCCCTTGAAGTTGTCTCACAGCTCACTTCTGTTCATTTTTGCAGTCTTTTGGTGGGTTTAATCTTGGATGGTTTCTTTTACTGTGTTTTCAAGGTCATTAATCTTTTCTTCTAAAATGTCCAATGTCTGAGAAAATCTTAAAGCAACTTTTAAAAAAATTTTTGAGTTCTAAAATAAGTTTATTAAAGAACATTTTTGGCTATGTTACATTTATACAATGGAATACTATGCAGCAGAGAGAAAGAAGGAGCTCCTACCCTTTGTGACAGCATGGATGGAACTGGAGAGCATTATGCTAAGTGAAATAAGCCAGGCAGTGAGGGACAAATACCATACCTTCAACAGAAACCTAATCAACAAAAGAAAAAAGCGAGCAAAATATAATCAGAGACACTGAAATTAAGAACAGCCTGACAGTAACCAGAAGGGAGGTGAGAGGGGAGATGGGGGGAAGGGTTTTCAGGAACAACTATAAAGGACACATGGACAAAACCTAGGCGGGGTGTGGAAGCAAGGGAGGGAGGTGTGTTTGGCTGGGATGGGGGGAAATGGTAGGGGGTAAATGCAGACAACTGTAATTGAACAACAATAAAATAATTTAAAAAATTGAAAAAGCAAACAAAAAAAGAATATTTTGGGGAAGATAACGATGCTTCATTTGTCATTTTAAAAAAGTTCTGTTTCTTTTTTTTTTAAGATGTTATTTTTTTTTAATTTTATTTATTTATTTTTTTTAGAGAGGGAAGGGAGGGAGATAGAGAGAGAGAGAGAGAAACATCAATGTGCGGTTGCTGGGGGTTATGGCCTGCAACCCAGGCATGTACCCTGGCTGGGAATCCACTGAGCTATGCCAGCCAGGGCATAAATAAAATCTTAAAATTAAAAAAGCATGAGTTATATTTATTTCTGTTGACCTGGAGAAAATTGTGAAAGAGTCTACACCATAATTCTAATAATGTTTACCTCATTTAGGATTGTGTGCATTTAGGAGTAGTTAGCACATGTTACTTCTACAGCAAAAAAATTACCTAACTGAAATGGAAATGGCATAATGAAGTCTTTTACTGTAATTTGTTGAGAGAAAATTGCTTCTGACTTACATGGTTCTAAACCATGCATGCCTTTTCAAGAATACATCCTTGAATATACAAAGGAGTACTTGTAATTACCTTAGTAAACATTTTCTATGAATGTTGGTTAGTGGCATAGTTAAAAAGAGTATTGGGGCTCTGGCCGGGTGGCTCAATTGGTTGGAGCATTGTCCCTTGCCAAAAGGTTGCAGATTCAGTTCCTGGTGAGGGCACCTACCTAATTTGCAGAGTTCTATCCCTGGCTGGGGCTCATACGTTAGGCAACTATTCAATGTTTCTCTCACATCTATGTGAGCATGTTAAGGAGAAAGATGAAAGATATCTTTAAAAGACCTACTTGAACTTCTAGAGATTAAAAAAATCATTGTGATGAAAAATACAGTAGGTGGTATCAATAACCCCATCATTTTCCAACAAATATTTGCTCAGGTCCATAGGAGAAATACCACAGTTCTTGAAAGTACAATGCTTTCAAGTGTAAGGGTTACTTGTGAAGGGAGCTTCTGTTCCCAACAGGTTACATTGTTTTCAAGAAGAAGTCTGCTATCATCCTTATCATTGTTCTGTACATAAAAGAACTTTTTAAATTTATTCATTTTTTTCTATTCTTTTTTTAAGTTTTTTTTTTAAGATTTTATTCATTTATCTCCAGAGAGAGGGGAAGGGAGGGACAAAGAGAGGGAGAGAAACAGCAATGTGTGGTTGCCTCTCACTCATCCACTACTGGGGACCCGGCCCGCAACCCAGGCATGTGCCCTGACTGGGAATTGAACCTGACCCTTTCCTTTGCAGTCCAGCACTCAATCCATTGAGCCATACCATCCAGGGCTATTTTTTCCTACTCTTGTTCAAGTATAGTTTTCTCCATTTTCCCCCTCCACTTCCCCCTGCAACCCCAACCACCCCCACCTCCCTCTCCTGATTCCACCCCCACCCCCACCTTGGTTTTATCCATGTGTCCTTTATACTTGTTCCTGAAAACCCTTTCCCCCTTCCCTCCATTATCCCTTCTGACCTCTCCTCTGGTTACTGTCAGATTGTTCTTAATTTCAATGTCTCTGGTTATATTTTGCTTGCTTGTTGGTTTTGTTGGTTAGGTTCCAGTTAAAGTTTTATTTTGCATCTCTCTGATGGCTAGTGATGCTGAGCATCTTTAAAAAGCATTTTAAAAAAAAAACAGGCTGCTTTGGTTGTTGGCCAAGTTCTGCAGTTTCTGTGGCTGTGGAAAGGGTGGTGGGATAAGAAGTGGACATCAGTGTAAGACTGAATAAGAAAAACAGTTTATTCCTCTTAGGTCATGGTGTATCAGTTATACAGAAATACCACTTTGGGAAACAGTCTTCAGGAAAGCCTCGATGAGTTCATTGAGTCTCATACAGATTACCCCACAACTTGCCCTTCCAGTTCTACTTCAGTTTGATAAGGCTATAAATTCAGCATTGGCTCGGAGGATCAGGAACAGAGTCAATTTTTAGAGGTTTTCTAAATACATACAGATTCTGCGATAATGTGTGGACATTTGTATTGAATGATGTTGAATTAAAAAAAGACAGAACTTTTAAAAGTGGATAAAGTGAAAATTGTAGCCTGTGATAGTAAAAATACTGGCTCCATTACTGCCATTTTCTGTTATTATTCATCACTTTTTAAAGAGAAGCATAGAAGAGACTTTTTATTTATTCTAGTGTTGCAGAAATCACTACACTGTGCTATATTATCAGAGAGTCTGGTAGAAGGAAGCTTATAACTTTGTATATTCTTACTTTACATGAAGAAACAGAGAGCCCTGGCTGGCGTAGCTCAGTGGATTGAGCGCGGAGAGAGCGGAAGGGAGGTAAAAAGAGAGGGAGAGAAACATCGATGTGAGAGAGAAATATCCATCAGTTGCCTCTCAAACGCACCCTGACTAGGACCAAATCTGCAAACCAGGTATGTGCCCTGACCAGAAATTGAACCAGCAACCTTTTGCTTTGTAGGACAATGCCCAACCAGCTGAGTCATACAGGTCAGGGCTAACTCATTATTTTTAATAACTGCATAATATGCTTGAAGGTAGGTATACCACAATTTATTCAACCATAATTGTATCGATGGGCATGCAGGCTGGTTGGTATTTTTCTTTCTGCAGGATAGACTCCGAATAGCTCTGTCAAAGGGTAAGTATAGCCTTGTACTTACACTGGTACAAGCAGACACTGGTTGCCTAATCAACTGGTTTTCTCCCCCTTCTTTTCTGCTAAGAGAATGCTAATTTTGTGCAGGTATTAGGCAGAGAACCCTGATATCAAGGAAGGTGGCTCCACTTCCTAGTTTATATGTGACATGTGATCCAGTTATAGCAAAAGAGGTTCATGGGTTAGTTTGGTGGTGGATATCTAGAAAAAAATTGTTTTCACTGAAAAAAGGAGAGTGGCACCTCTCTTGCTTTGCTGGCCACTGCCATTCCCTTTTTCAGCTCTTAAATGCAGGTGTGATATCTAGATTCAGCAGCCCATCTTGCAAGCCAAGGGAAGTAAAAAAATGCCTAAAGACAAAATGCCAACCTGTCAAGAATGGTGGAATAGAAGTATGGAAAAAGCCTAGATTCTGAAGACCTTTTTGAACAGCTGATCCAATGCTAGCATGTGTCCCTCCAGATTCGTATTATGTTGAAAAGAAAAACAAGCCCTGGCTGGTGTGGCTCAGTGGATTGAGTGCCAGCCTGCGAACCAAAGGGTTGCCAGTTCAATTCTCAGTCAGGGCACATGCCTGGTTGCGGACCAGGTCCCCAGGGGATGGATGAGAGGTAACTACACATTGATCTTTCTCTCCCTCTCTTTCTCCCTACCTTCCCCTCTGTGTAAAAATAAATAAATAAAATCTTTTTTTAAGAAAGAAAAACAAACCTTTATTTGTTTAAGCCACTAGTGGTCAGATTTTCTTTCATTTGTAGCCCAAACCATTCTGAACTGATAATGTAGATTTTTAGTTTTGTTAGATTCTTCCAGATTACTGTGAAACAAAAAAAAAAGGTAGTAGTGAGCTGTACTTCTATTGGAATGGATGAAAACAGGGAAATGGACATTTATTTGGAATTTATTTTAGTATATGGCATAAGGTAGGGATCTCCACTTTATTTTAGCTGGATGACCAATTTTGAAAGCATTGTTCAGTAAACAAACTATCTATTTTGCACAGAATTGAATGCAAGCTGTAGTTGAAAATAGAAAGGAAAATAAAACATAAATAAAATTGCCATCACCACCTGGCTACGTTGGGGAACATACCTAGGTTGTGGGTTCAATTCTGGTTGGGGCACTTATGGGAGGCAACTGCTCAATGTTTCTGTGTCACATCAATGTTTCTCTTTCTCTCTATCCACCTTCCTCTCTTTCTAAAAAATCAACAAACATGTCTTTGGCTGAAGATTTAAAACATAATAAAATAAAGTGGAATCATAGACAAGAAAGAAAGATAAAGCAAAGTAATTAAGAGTATGGACTCTGAAATAAACTGTGTTCAAATATAGCTCTGCCATTCTAGTTGCTGTGCTACTCTGGGCAAGTTATTTAACCCCTTTATGCCTTGGCTTACCAATTTGAAAAATGGTGTTAGCCCTGACTGGTGTGGCTTAGTGGGTTGGGTTTCGTACTGCAAACAGAAAAAATGGTGTTAATAATGGCACTTACCCCATAGCATTCAATTAGTTTATATAAATTACATGGCAAATATTATTTAATTGTTATTATTTTTATTATTATTATACATCTTAGTCGTAGACTCTGATTCATTTCTGCCACATGAAGGATTTGTAGCGGGACTATTTTGAAAAATTATTATGGAATGTTGGAACAAATTCAGAGAGGTTAGTGGAAGGGAGAGAAGGAAGGAGAGGAAGGAAAGGGAAGCAGGCAAATGCAGCCTTGTTAGTTATCCCAAGTGACTGAATTCTCTGATTCCCAGAAGAATATACTATGTTACACTGTACATTTTTTAAAAGATTTTTATTTATTTATTTTTAGAGAGGGAAGGGAGGGAGAAAGAGAGAGAGAGAGAAACATCAATGTGCGGTTGCTGGGGGTCATGGCCTGCAACCCAGGCATGTACCCTGACTGGTAATCGAACCTGCAACACTTTGGTTTGCAGCCCGCGCTCAATCCACTGAGCTACACCAGCCAGGACACTGTACAGTTTTTTAAAGAACTGATCTTCTGGAGAGGATAGGGTTTTCTGATAACCCCAAGTCAGGCTCTGTATTCTGTCTACAATAGGACTTAGAAGAGAAGTTAAGATTCTGTCACTTAGCATATTTTAGAGAAACAATGTGAACTTACACTTTTTAGGCTCTCCAAGAGTTGGTCGCCTCCCTGATATATGACCTGGAGCACATGAGAAAAGACTGTGTCTAGGAAGAGGAGATAAGACTCCATAGTAAGGCTTGAGAAATTCCACTGTCTGATATGAAAGATGGAGTGTTTCTAAGACACTAAACCAAAGATAGCTGCTCACTTCTGAGGTAGGAGATACTTATCCTTACCCAGGGGACACTCAACTTGCACTGGGAGGAGAGAGCCTCCTGGGAGGACATTAACAGCCCCTAGATGATCCAGGTGGAAATTTCCCCAGTGTCAAGGGTTGAATGGAAAAAAGATCACCCAGGTTTATGAGCTCTCAGAGTTACTGTCTTGAGCAGAGGGAATTTAGATGAGAAGTAAATTTGCTTTGCTGAGATGCTTAAAATTTTACAGAGGGAGAATGTGGCTGCAATATTATTTTGAGGTATAAATGAATTGTTTTCTGTCTTTTGCTCTTTTCTCTGACCCCCACCACCACCCCAAAGTTGTCAGCTTTGTGGTGTATCTCAGCATAAGGAGGTGGCAAGTAAGAAAAACAAATACACTGCCAAGTCTCTCTTGCTTTTTTGTTCCAAATGTGTAAGCCCTAGGGAAGGGGATTTAGGGTGCAGGGGCAGAGACAAAGTATCTGGGCCAGAAAACTAAAAGGAAGAAAGATTTGCACAAGCCTATAAAAAGATTCTTCTCTTTCTCACACTCTTCTCCTTTGGGAGAAGAGGCAGAGAGAGCTCTGTGGGAGCTCAAGCAGCATATACTCCCAGAAGCAACTCTTGGTTGGCAGGAAGACTTAAGGGAGGAAGGGCTGTATGGAATATCTTAGTAGATGGACCAACAGGTGATCTTGGCAATGAGTTCCACATCCTAAATGTGTCAGAGATATTAGAGAGGACCACAGCACTTGAAAAGAACCATGTGGGCAGAAGGCTCAGCAGTAACTGACAGAATCTAAGGATCTGCAAGCATATATATGTACTCTACTCACTCATGGGCCTGAGCACTACAGAAGATCCCCAAAACATGGCATCACCTGGGATAAGGGAAATGAACACCCAGAATGAATTATATTGTTTTTGCAATAACTTGGTAAAAGCAGCATCAGAAACTGGGTTCTAAACACAGTTACAACTCTATCGATGGCTGCAGTAGTCAGGGGACTATTAACTTTGAGGTTAACTTTCATCAGGGTTGCATTTTGATTTAAGGAGTTATCATCCTGTATGGTAGGGAAAAGATCGTCAGTTAGCAATGCCATGAAACTAACCTACCATTTCTATTCTTAAAGAATGTGGGGACTAATGGATTCAGTGAAGGCTTTTGTAATTTCTTGGCACCAGAGCCCTAGCATAATTTAAAGCCAAATACAAGTCGTTAATATAAGTCAAATTTTCTATTTGATGAATAGAAACAGTGGAAGCCGGTGGGTAAGAAGAGCATGTTCTGCTATGTGGTCCTTGTTGGCTAGCTATAATTGCTGACTATCTTTTCTGCCTATAGTGGCATTGTGCTGTGTTATGAACAGGTTGTTTCAAACAGAAGAGCACATATGTCAACAAAAGGTCTAAATTGAGAAGAGCCTGTGCTTTGATGGGGAGCAGTCTTGTTTGATTTTCTAATTTCTGAAGTTTATAAAAGTCAGACTACTTTAGATTTATTTAGCATATGTTTGACTGTCAAACAGGGATTTCTCAGAAGGGTTCACATCTAAGCAGTTTGAGGGGATAATGTTTTCAAGTATTGTTCTGTGTCGATTACATCATCAGGCTCAGAGACAAAGAAAGACAAGAAGGTCACAACCCCAAGAGAAGTACCTGTTACTTTTCCTAAAGGTGGATTGTGTGTGGTGGTGGTGGGAGTTGAGTGATACTGGAAAATAAAAATGGTCAGCACAAGTTTCTAATTACCATCCAAGGGGGAGTCAGAACCTACAAAGATTCGGAATAACTCGGTCACCTTTGATATTGTCCTTAAGTGGTTATTTGGCTATGCTTCCTCACAGTAGTGAACAATTCAACGGGGAAAAGGGAGTATATTCAGGGGCAGTGAGGAAAGAAGGATTTGGGGAGAGCCCATCCCTTCTACAGATAATTTGGAATGCAGAGACTTCTAAGGTAGGGTGGTAGTGCTATTTGGAGAAATGTATTCTTTCAAATTTAGCCAGGAAAAAGGATCTCCAAAGGTGGGATACCTGATCTCATAATCCTTAATTTTGTTCCCTCAGAGTCTTCCTCCATTGTCAAATCCAGGAAACAGGAGTTTGAGTTTATTAAGGGCAACTCTGGTTTCCTTGTATGTTCTGGCAATACGGGGATTAAAAAGTGACCTTTGAGAGGAAAGGTTCAGAGACAAGATACAGGACCACCATTTCATTTTATTTAGACTCTGGGAAGTTAATTTATTGATAGTTTTTTAAGAAGCGAAAAAGGTCAAGGTTCTGAAGCCTACAGTAGGAACAGAAAAAAAGTGTTGGAGATAAGAGAGATTGGTATGACTCAGTGATAGGGCCCATAGGCTGTGCAGTTGAAAATAGTAGCCTGGCATTTTCCAGCCTCCGGGCATCCTAGTAGGGCTTGAAGGGCACTGGGAAAGAAATCCTGTCCTTAAGGAATTTTCACTCTGGGCCGTGACATCAGATCCGCTCTCTGGGGATGAAAATGCCTGGGTTCTAAAGTGATCACATACAGGTTCAAGTTCGAACTTTTCAATACATAGTTGTGTGAACTTGAGTAAGTCATGTCCATTTGCCCTTCCTGAGCCTCAGTTTCCTCTTCTGTGGAGTCAGGATTGTTCATGTAAGAATAACGGAAACAATTTTGTATTGTGCCTCGAGGAGTGTGGGAAGCAGTTCTTAAACAAAGCTGCTACACCAAGGTAAGCATGCACCAAATGCTCTAAGGAGGTATCATTCACATCAACTGAAGGATGTGGGAGGTGGTTGGTAGGAGATGGTGACAGCCAGCCTCAGGGGGAGGTGGCCAGTCCAAAAGCTCACACTCTAGAAGCCAGGCGGAGGAGCGAGGGGGCGGGGCCAGGTCTCTGAAGGGGTTGCTATGGCACCGAGGGGCCAAGGGAGGTTAACCGAACCCTTAAAACCTTGCTCCCTCCCCCAACCACCACTGCCTGGGCCGAGGGCCATTGTTCCTGGCAAAATGGCGTCAGTAATCCCCCTCCCGGCCAGAGGCCTAAGTAAGACTGAGGGTGGGAGTGGAACTGGAGGTGGGAACAGAAACTACAATTCCCAGGGTACATTGCACCTGTCCGCGAAGCGCAGGGCACGTGCCCAGGCCTGGAGGTTACATGCCGTCAAAAATCCCTTTCACAGCTTCCCTTCCCCATCCCTGCTTTCGCTGTTGCCCAGCCCCCGCGCGCGCGCACTGCAGTCCTGGGTGGTGGGGGAACATGCCGTGGCCGTTGCCCTCGCAACGTAACCGGGAGACCGGTATTTGTAAATCTGTGCTTCGACTTCTAATCCCGAAGCCGGCAGGTACGGGTATCGCGAGAAAAGCCGGGAGTTGGAAAGAGGGAGTTAAGGGTGGAGGTTGGAAAGGTGCAGGAGGGTACCACATCTCAGCAGAGCTACCGCAATTACAAGCGTGTGAAAAACTGGGGGTGGGTAATGGGTGGCTGAAGTTGTGTATGTTTGGACTTTTTTTCTGAAAGGAAGAGGGTAAAGCAGCCTTGGATAGAGCTTTTGAATACACAGGAGGTGTCACGCGTGGCTCCTCACTGAGATTTTCTTCTTGGAAAGGAGAGGAACCTTTCTCCTCGACGCGCATCTCTCTCTCCCGCTGTGCTAAAAGGGCGGGGGAAGAGCGCGCACGCTCTAGTTGGCTAGCCACTCGGCACTTCCCAGCGCTCGGGGCCGTTAGGAGTAGTTACTGCTCCGTCGGCTTTCTGTGCCCCTCCCCCTTTCTTTTTCTCCCCTCCCTACCCCGCCCCCTTCGCCCCCCCTCGCCCCCATCTCCTCTCGATCTAAATTCACAGGCTGGAGTACGCGTGCGCTTGCTCAGCTCCCAGGCGAGCGCGAGCTTGGGCTCGTTCCTTGGTCTTCCGAACCCCGCCCGCTCTTTACCTACCGGCGGTAGTTGGCCCGGTGGGCTCGTGGGGAGACTCTCGCGCGCGCAAGCGCACACGACGAGGAGCGGAGCTCCAGACATCGTGGAGGGGAGTAAGAAGCATCGGAGGCGATAGAGGAGGAGGCAGCGTGTGCGTCTGTACGTGTTCTACGGTGTGGCTCTTTGAGGGGCGAGGGGAGGTTTAAAAGAGGACGAAGGAGAAGCGATAAGAGTCGGAGTCTCCCTCTGCGAGAGCCTCTAACCTGGTGAGGGTCCCGGGCCGGCCGGAGCGCTGGGAGAGAGGGAGGAGGCCGGGGGGCGTGTCTGGGATCGGGCTGAGAGATGAATGGGCCGGGGATGAATGGAGGGAGCCAGCGGCGGCCAAGAGTCTGTTAAGAGTAAGCGCCCTAGTCGGGGGCGGTTTGACCGAGACGAGGTGATTGCCGTCCCCAAGAGGTATGAGATGAGGCCAGGCTTGGGACTTAGAGGTTGTCGGAGCTGTTGTCGGTGTGAGCAAACAGGCGGAGAGGAAAATTAAGAGGGGGAAAGTGGGGAAGGGCAGGTTTGAGGTTGAGATGCGTTTTTTGTCTTTTTTGTTTTTGTTGAGGGTGGCAACTTTAGGAGTTGATGGAGGACCTAGGGGACAGAAGGTGAGGAGGATACGGGGGGTGGTGGCGGGAGATGGTTGACAAAGGGCTGAGTGATCTTTTAAATGAGATTGAGGTTACTGAAAGGCAAGAGCGCTTCGGGTATGGGAAATTGGGTTTCAGTGGGTAATGGGGTGGGGGAGAGTGGATTTAATTTAGAGATTCAGTTAATGTGTGAAGGTCGGTAGAATTGGATCGGGGTAAGGGATACTGCTGACTCGTTGTGTAAATGGGATAGGTTCAAGGAGATTGAGAGGTGTTATTTGGGATCGGGTGGTGTGTTCTGTGACTGACAGGTTGGGGATGAGGAGATGGTATGATGGTGTTGGGATAAAAGTGGTGATCTGACTTCACTGTACTGAAAGAGGTTTTGTTTGACTAGTTAAGAGTGGTGGGACATTCATGTAGTGGGGTATGGATGGAAATCCTGCACGTTTGTGTCTCCATATCTTGGGAATTGATAGATGTTGTTAAAAATCAAAGTGAACCCTCAAAATAGATAGGAATGGTATGGCTAGCCCTTAAGAGTTACTGCTGACTGACAATTGTATGAGTAATACCCTTTAAAGTTGTGGAAATCTTCTGTGCAATAGTGATTGCATCCAATTTTGGGAGGCATCGTTTTTCATCTATAATAAATTCTAACACCAAGAAAACTTTTGAAGAGGTCTCAGTATACGACACAGAACAGCATGTGTCTTTTAACAGTCTCTGTACTGTGGATTGACGATTTTAAAAATTGTTAAGACCCAACAGTCCAAAGGAAAGTTACCTTGTATTTAAGAGTAGCTAACATGCAGTGAAGTGGATTTTGAGTGCTGAATAATTATACATGATTTTTTTTTGGCCATTCTTAATTTACATTGGTTGGAAAATTGGCACTTGATTTTTTTATGTGTGTTTAAATTACAGCAGATTACTTGAACATTTTGCTCTTGGAATACATTACTTATCTGGTAAGGATGTCTTGTGATGGTCTTAGCCTGTTCTGGGTCCAGATTAATAGTTTATGGATTTTAAAGTTTTCATGATTACTCTACAAAATTTGTGGATGTATGCATTTACTTTGGAAATACTGCAAATTCGATAACATTCTTATGCTTTTTTTTTCCCCATTCTGGTATGGTGTTGGAAATAATCCTTGTTTTTGGCTAACCCAGGGTTAAGAGAATACTTAGTTACTAAATGGTACAGTACAAGTATCAAAGCATGGTGGCAGCCTGTAAATGTTGCATGCACTCTCACAGGCAAGGTATTCTCCCTGTTTTGAACTAGATGTTCCTGGAGTAGAACATTCAAGTGTTTTTTGAAAGAGTAAACATTGTATATTTGGGGACTAGAAGGAGATAAAGCTGGAATCTCAGATGGAACCCGGGGTGAAGAACTACCCTGAAGAGTCAGGAGCCCTTAACTATTTAAAAAGGGGAGAAACATGAGCAGATTTCTGGTGTTTATCTCATTGTCTTTGCTTCTTATGCCCCCCAACCCCCACCTGGAATGCCTCTCTTCCCCTCCCTGTGAATTTGAATTCATTAGCTGTTCCTGAAAGCTTTTCCTGCTCCCCTCTTTTTTTTTCTGGGCAGCATACACCAAGGTAGGTTATGAACCCATCTTTAGTAGTCCCAACATACCTTGTACATATTTTTATTACTGTACTTCTTTTGGGAGACAAGCAGAAAAGTTATTTACCTTTTTATATCTGAGAGAGAAAATAAAGCTCAGAAAATTAAGACTTGCCCTGGTAGTTAAATTTCTGTAATGTGTACTTTAATGTTCCTTTCTGAAGTAGAGGGATTTTTTTTTCATTAAGGCATCCCATCCTTTAGCCAGTAAATGATAAAGCCCAATGATTACAATGAACCAGAGTCAGAAGTAAAGAAAATGAGACCTGTTATAGTACTATCAGATTCCTAATGAGGTAATTTACTAAAAATTAATTCACAGAGGGCCAAAATTTTGTGTATATTTGTGTGTGTGTGTGTGTGTGTGTGTGTGTGTGTGTAAGGAAAAAAACCCCTTCCTTTCTCAGTCTTCTATCTTAGTATAAGTAGACCAGCTGCATTTGCAGATATACTTGATTATGTCTCTTGGCTAAGAGCCAGAATACTTTCAGAAGGGTGGGTCTTTTCCATTTTGGTTTGAAATCATAAAATTTATGGTGCTGTTAGGAGATATTTGGTGACTGTAAAGGTCATCTATAAGACATTCATTCAGAAATTTCCAAAGCTTCAAAAGAAGAATCTGATGCCATTTTTAATTGTTTAATAGATCTTGTCATGAGATAATTGATTTAAAAACATACTGAGATTTACTTACTACAGAAATGAGCCTTTAATGCCCCCTTTTTCCAGGGCTATATAATTTTTTCATCAACTTTTAAAAAAGAAATATAGTAATATTGTTTCCTGTGTTTTTGCCTGATAACTTTTTTATTGTGATAAAATTCACATAATATAAAATTTACCATTTAGAACATACAGTTCAGTAGCATTAAGTACCTCATGACGTCGCACATCTAGTCCCAAATATTTTTATCACCCCAAAAACAAACCCTGTACCCATTAAGCAGTCACTTCCCATTGCCCTTTTCTCCCAGCCCCTGGCAACCACTAATATGCTTTCTCTATGGATTGCCTATTCTTGATATTTTGTGTAAATGAAATCATACAATGCATGGCTTTTTGGTCTGGCTTCTTTTACTTTGCATATTCTTGAGGGTCACTCCACATTGTGACATAGATCAGTATTTCATTCTTCTTATTCAATAATATTGGATTGTACATATAAATACATAATGTTTATTCATCAGTTCATAGACATTTGGGATTTTCATTCTTTTGACTTTTTGTTTCCATGTCACTTTATTAAAGTTTTGAGCTGTTACTTGCAAAAATTATTAAACCTACAGAGAAATGTTATCGTCATTGGATTTTGTATATTTGATTGAAAACTATTTTATAAGTTTAAAAATGGTTTTATTTTATTTTATTTTTTAGAGAGAGGGGAAGGGTGGGAGAGAGGGAGGGAGAGAGACATCTATGTGTGTGAGAGAAACATCAATCGATTGCCTCCAGCATGTCCCCTCCTGGGGACCTGTCCTGCTTCCCAGGCATGTGTCCTGACTGGGAATTAACCTGACAACACTTTGGTTTGCAGAAGGATGCACAGTCCACTGAGCCACACCAGTCAAGGCTTTATTTTATGATTTTTTCATCATATTTCAAATAAGTTTTCATTCTTTTTTACCCTTCACCTGAGAATATGTTTTTATTAACTTTAGAGAGAGATGGGGGGAGAGAAAGAGAGAAAGAGAGAAACACTGATATGAGAAAGAAATATTAATCATTGCCCCCCATACTCACCCTGATTAGGGATTGAAACTGCAACCTAGGTATGTGCTCTGACTGGGAATCGAACTCGAAACCTTTTGTTGTACAGGATGACTCTTCAACCAACTGAGTCACCTGACCAGAGCTTCAAATAGGTTTCCAGTCCCTTGTTCTCTCTCTTCTGGCACCCCCCATGATGTGAATGTTGGTACACTTGAAGTTGTTCCAGAGATTCCTATTTATATTATCCTCATTTGTTTATTCCTTTTTCTTTCTGCTGTTCTGATGAGGTGTTTTCTGTTTCCTTATCTTCTAAATCACTAATTTGATCTTTTGCTTCATCTACTCTGCTGTTGATTCTCTATTATGTATTATTCATTTTAGTTATTATATTTTTCATTTCTGACTGGTCCTTATTTCATGTTTTATTTCTATTTTTTATGTTCCTTATCTCTTTGTTGAAGTTCTCACTGAGATCATTGAACATCCCTATAACTAGTGTTTTGAGCTCTGCATTTTGTAGATTGCTTGTCTCCATTTTGTTTAGCTCTTTTTCTGGAGCTCTTCTGTTCTTTCATTTGGGACATGTTTGTCTTCTCATTTTGGCTGCCTCCCTGTAGAGCTGCTGTGTCTCCTGGTCTTGGTAGAGTGGCATTACAGAGTAGTTGTCCTGTAGGGCCCAGTGGCACAGCCTCCTTGGTTACCTGAGCTGGGTGCTCCTGGTGTCCCTCCCCCTGCCAGCCATGGATGGTTGAGCCTTGATTGATGTTGGTATCCCAATGGGAGGGATTTACCCCAAGGGTGGCTGGCTACGAACCGGTCATAATCACCGTGGAGAATCTGCTATGTAGGGTCCAGCCCCACGAAGCAGGACTGGCTTCTTTGAGACTCTAATACTTGCTAAGTCAGCCCCCTGAATGTGTTGCTTTGTGGAGGTGGTTAGGTGGTGCTTTGGCATGGTCTGAAGCTGGCCACTGTGTGCTGCCTCTGGGGCTTCCTGAGAGGTATAGGCCAAGGTCAGCCACTACCTGTGCCCTGCCCTGGGCCACTGGGTATGAGGTAACAAAGTGATCTGCAGATGGCTTCTACTTGGGCTGGGCTTGGATGTGTCCGGGAAAGGCCAAGCTGCAAACCAAGGCCAGATGCCCCTAGTGCCAGGCTTGGGGCCATTTAACTAGCGGTACTGGGCATGCAGAGGGCAGATGCTGCTTATTTGAAATATTTTAGGAAAGTTCACAGCATGAGCCAAGATTGGCTGTTTATATGGAAAAGCCAATAAAAATAGCTTGGGTGGGCTGGCAAGTTGGGTAGAGTGAGGTCTCAGGGAATCACCAGGGCAGGGTGAAAAGAGGTAGCCACAATGATAGAGATTGAGATAAAGCTCTGGCCTGCTGGTTTTGTGGGAGGAGGGCTCAGAAAAGGGGCAATGGCTTCTGCCAGCACTTCTGTCTGGGAGAAAGCTGCCCTTTCAGTCCTTGCTGGACAACTCAGCTCTACTCTGTATGTTCCTGGCACCTTTTGAGCTTCTTTTAGTCCAAGTTTGTCCATGTGGGAGACCTTTAAGAGGAATGCCTGGACTCCAGAAGCCCTCTGTCTCATTCAGACATAATCCCTGCTGGTTTTTACAGCTAGAAGTTATGGGGACTTCACTTCCTAACACTGGGACCCTGGACTGGGGGGCCTACTGTGGGACTGGGACCCAAGAGGGTCCTCAGGGGGACTTCCACAGTGGAGGTATCCCTACCGATTTTTAAATTCCACACATGGATGTGGGACCAGCCCGTTCTGTATCTTAGCCACCCTTCCAGTTTCTATGTTGTTTCTTCTGTATATCCTTGGTTCTACTGACTTCTCTGTTCAGCTAGACTCATGGTGGTTCTTAATGATGGTTGTTCTGTAGTTTAGTTGTAATTTTGATATAGTTGTGGGAGGAAGCGAGCATATTGCTTACCTACCCCGCTATCTTCTCTTTTGGTGTGAATATTTGTGTACAAGGTTTGGTTTGAACACTTGTCTTAAATTCTTTTGGGTATGTACTGAGTAGTGGAATTTCTGGTTCATATGGTAATTCTATGTTTAACTTATTAAGGAACTACCAAAGTGTTTTCCACAGTGGCTGCACCATTTTACATTGCCACTGGCAATGTATAAGGGTTCCAGCTTTTCCACATCTTCACCAGTGTTTGTTACTTTCTCTGTGTGTATGATGTGTGTGTGCTTTATCGCCATGCTAGGTGTGTGAGGTGGTATCTCATTGTGGTTTTTTGTTTTTTAAAGATTTATTTATTTTTAGAGAGAGGGGAAGTGGAGGAGAGAGGGAGATAACATCAATGTATCTCCAGGGGACCTAGCCCGCAACCCAAGCATGTGCCCTGACTGGGAATCAAACCAGCTCCCCTTTGGCTCACAGGCCAGCACTCAATCCACTGAGCCACACCAGCCAGGGCTCATTGTAGTTTTGATTTGCATTTCTCTAATGACTAATGATTTGCACATCTTTTTTATGTGGCCATTGACTATTTGAATTTCTTTTTTGGAGAAATGTCTAAGTCACTTGCCCATTTTCAAATCTGATTGTTTATGGTTTTATTGTTATTTAAGAAATTGTAGCAAAATCCAAGATCATGAAGACTTATTCCTATGTTTTCTCTGAAGACTTTTATAGTTTTAGCTTTAATATTTAGGTCTTTGATCCATTTTGAGTTAAATTTATATATGGTATGAAGTAAGGGTCCAGCTTCTTTCACAGGTGGATTAACTTAATGTTTTTAAACTATAAAATACATGGTGCACAATATTATATGTGTATATTAGTTACCATATTTTGCTGTGTATAATGTGCTCCCATGTATAATGTGCACCCACATTTTTGGCTCAAACTTTCAGAAAAGATCTTTTGTTTTAACTTTAAAATTAAATTAATTAATTAATTAATTATTTAGATACTTGTTTTTGGTATTATAAAGGGATTTTAGCATTTATTTTTGAACATTTATGGTACAAGAAATTTTATGTACAAATAATTACAAAACACAATAACAGATACAAGGTATTTTGGTACTACCCATGTATAATGCTCATCTTTTAGAAGATTTTATTTCTTCATTTTTAGAGAGAGGGAAAGGGAGGAAGAAAGAGAGGGAGAGAAACATTGATGTGAGAGAGACACATCAGTTGGCTGACTCTCACATATGTGTCCTGACTGTATGCGTTCCAGCTGTATGTGCCCTGGCGTGGTACCGACCTGCATCCCAGGCTCATGCGCTAACTGGGAATCGAACCAGTGATCTTCTGCTTTGTGAGACAATGCCCCAACTGAGCCACAATGGTGTGGGCCATGCTTTATATTTGAAGCGTGGGATATTCCAAAGGTCTTTATGGATCAGGAAACTTCAATACAGACAATCCTTATGCGGAAGTTACATAACTGATTTTAAATAAAGAATATTGTTTTTGTTTTCACAGTATTTGTGAAGGGTGAAATCCTTACTTAAAACTAGGGAAAAAGCAAATTTAGACTGTAATTAATCAGAAGTTGGTATTAGACTTATCCTAAAATTGTCTCTATGTGTTAAGTAGTTTATCATTCTGAGCCAACTTCTTGACCAAAATGTGTATCAATCAGTACTGTGTGGAGAGGTTTTACTTGCAGCTTAGACTACAATTAACCATACATTATTCTATTTACTTAAGATTATTTTAATTTAGTTACTTGTAAAAATGGGTATGAAAATTTAGTGCAGCACAATTGCCTGCTAAATCTCAACCTGTAGTTAAGCGTAATTAAAATAAGGATATTAGCCCTTGTTGGTGAGGCTCAGTGGATTCAGTGCAGGCCTTCGAAACAAGTCACTGGTTCGATTCCCAGTCAGAGCACATGCCTGGGTTGCAGGCTGGGTCCCTAGTTGGGGGCACGCAGGAGGCAACGACACACTGACGTTTCTCTCCCTCTCTTTCTCCCTCCCTTCCCCTCTGTCAAAATTAGTTAATTAATTAATTAAAAAATAAGGACATTACTTTGAGATTTTTTTAAAAAACTAGGTGATGTGTTTTAATACAAGAATGGGAAGCCCACTGGATCAGCCCCAAGTCGAATGAGGTGATAGCTTAGCTCTGATTATATTCACTGCTGCCCAGAGAATAATTTTTGTGCTGCTGGGCTACTGTGGCATTTCCATTCAGAGTTAGCCTTTGAAGGTTTCTGGCAAGACAAAAAACCCTTTCTGGTTCATTTGCTAATGAAGCTTTCAAATGCACTGGTAACTTACTCAAGCTGTTAGCTCAAGCGAATTGTAGAGTATGACTTACCCAAAGAGTTTGTAGGTTCTACCATTCGCTCAACAAATACTTATTGCATTCCTCCAGTGAGCTAGGATGATGTGTTTGGGAATAGATGCAAAGGAAACAAAGCAAGCAGTGCCCTCTTTGAGCTTATATTACAGAGGAGGATGATAGATAGCCGACACACATAATAAATTTTAGCATTTATTTTCTGAAATAAAAAGAAAATTGTAAAAGGCTGCTGGAATGTTGGGGATGAGCCTATTTAACTCAGGTGGTCAGTTTGAGTAGTTGATTTTGAACAGAGGTCCAAATATTAAGAGACTAGCAATTTTTGGTATCCTTTCAGATAATTACTTTGTGAAATTGCTGATTTATCCCTTCTAAAAGAATACTTTAGGTTTTTACTATTTAAAATGTGTAAGTTACTGCTTTTTGTTTCTAAGGAGAAAAGACAGGTACACTTTTTATGAGGAGAGAGACCACTGTGCTCCTGAGTGGAAATGTCACTGGAATAGGAGGCAGCCTGGGTTTTTTCTGGTCTTGGCCTCAGTACAGTCTTGCATAAGTCCAAAGCACCATATTTATTACTAAACAAAATAAAAACCTTATCTATTTTTCAGGACTCATTTGCTAATTAAATGAAAAAGATACTTTACAAATTGTACAACTACATATGAAATGCATTGTGTATTCTATTAATATATTTTTGGAGTCAAAGTTTCTTAATTGATAAATGTTTTCCCACCAATTTAAAGCTTTTTTTGTCTTTACCCATCTGGTAAATTTTAGTACTAAATGTATAAACTGATTGATTAATCAGGATGGGTTGGGTTCTTAGAGAGTGGTAGTGTGGTAGAAAGTATGTTGAATTTGGAACTAGAAAACCAGGGTTCTAGAATTATCACCTTCACTTTATAGCTGTGTGACTTGGGCAAGACACTAAACTTCTCCAAATGTTCCTAATTTTCAGAATTCAGGCTAATACCTAGTAGCTCTCATGGTTTTTGTTAGGAATAATTGAATTAAATAGATGAAATTCATTTGGAAACTATAAAGCAAGGTTTTATAAACTTTTTTCCTGTAAAGGACCAGATAGTACATATTTTAGACTTTGTGAGCCATGGAGTCTCTCTTGTAACAACTTGGTGGCTGTTTTGGCAGCCATAAGCAATATGTAAATTAATGAGTGTGGCTATAATACAATAAAAGTATTTTTGAAGACAAATATTAATTTTGAATAATTTTCATGTGTCATAAAATACTATTTTTAAAAAATTTTCCCAGTCATTTAAAAGTGTAAACATTTTTCTCAGCTCACATGCTGCACAAAAACAGGCAGTAAGGTGAAGGAGGATTTGGCTTGGGTGCTGTTTGCAGTTTGGCCACCACTGTTATGAAGGATTAGACAGAATAAGGTGTTAGTTAAGGATTTGAGGGTAGGTGATTGATAAATAAAAACTGTTCAATTTTGATGACAAAAGGAGAGATGATTTCAACCCCTTTTCTAATTTGTATTCAGACTTTTTTTTTGCATAAAATGGACATCTTTAATTGAGGAAATGACCTTGCCAAATCAAAACTGGAGGATGGAGATAAAGAAGAAGATAGTTTTAGTGTTATAAATTCCCAAGGACTGTGATATGGTTGTGCAGTATATGTATCTATTAAATTCAGGATTATGGATAATGTGTATATCTGGCTCCAAGTTATACATGGCCCTATATTATGAATAATTAACAGTGGACTGGGGAGTCAAATGCCTGGGTTGAATTCTGGCCCTGGTTTTTACTGGCTGTGGGATCTTAGGCTAGTTGACTTAATTTTTTGAGCCTAGCTTCCTTATTTGTAAAATGAGAATAAAAATATTATTTACCTCGAGATTCTTGTGATGATTATGTGAGAAAATGCTTACAGTGCTTGACAGGAAGTATTTAATATGTGTTAACTGATAATATTCATTTGAATATATGTTGTACATAATTATTAGTTTGGTCCTTCTTTCAGTCATTTAAAAAAATTGTATCCTTAACTGGTTCTTTTGTAAAGGTTGTTGATGAACAATTCTGCTTTAAACGATTAAAATAATGTAGAAGTAGATTAAAGTCGTAAGATCCCCCTTTACCCAATTTCCTGCCCTCAATGCGTAGCTCTTATGTACATATGTCAGTATGTATATGCTCAGTTCATTCTTTTTAATGATAAATAGTATTTCATACTACATGATTCTTTAAACACTAGGGTCAGTTTAGAGCATATCCTTCCAGTCTTTGTGTGTACATACACACACACACACAAGTATACATAGGAGTATAAAGTTTTCTGTGTGTTTTTTTTTTTACATAAATGATATACAGGCAAACCTCAGTTCTCAAATGTCTCCCATCTCGAACAGTTCGATTTTCCACCAAGTCATTAACCATAAAAAAGGTTTCTGTTTCAAACAAAACTTTGGTCTCCACCAGACAATCCTGTCCTTGCTGGTACAGTCAAACCTGCTTCTTGAACTTAATTCGTTCAATTTGCAATTGAAAAGGTAGAAAAAGAGGGAAGGGAGGATATTCCTACTTCACTAATCAAGGAAATGCAAAGTTTTCAAAGAGGTAGCAAAGCTAGCGATCAACTTTTTCAATGACAATGCAGTGTTTCACTTCAGGCAAGTGTTAGAATGCAGGCAAAAACAAACATCATTGAATAGGTTTTTAGTGAGAGAGGGCTAGTGAGCCAGAGGCTAGTTTTAGTGGAGCAAAGAGACAAAAGAGAGAAAGAACCCCAGAACAGTCACCTGACATTTTTATAGAAGAGGACTCCCCTTCCGAACAATAACATCCTTCCATCCCTCCCCTCCAAATTCAGTCGTCAGTAACTTTCAACATTAGAGGTGAGTTCTAGCGTGTACATAAATTTTCATTTTTTACTGTACATTTTTTGTTAAATCTTCATTTACATTTCTTGTCCTTTTTATCTTTAAACTATTTACAGATTAAACAGTAAGTTAGACATGTAGTGTGTATAAGAAAGGTTAAAACGGAATCATTTGAGGGGTCTGGAATGGATTAATTTATATTATTTCTAATGGGAAAAAATGATTTGGTTTTCAAACACATTAACTTTTCTAATAGCCTCCCTGAATGGGTGAAGTTTGAGAACCAAGGTTCCACTGTATAGGTGTAATTTATATGTTGTACTACAACTTGCTTTTCTCATTGATATATATGTATAGATTATTATATATCAGTATATATCCATCTTCCATTTCAAAAACATGAATATTATTACACAGTACAGATATACCACTCTATTTCATGATTTTTAAAGATATTTAAGTTGTTTCATTTTTTGCTATTTCAAACAATGCTTCATTTAAAAAAAACCCCGATATATGATGTATTTGTATACATACAGGAGTATTTCTCAGGTAAGTACAAAGAAGTAGAATTGCTGGGTGACAGGTACATGTTAGATATTCGGAATTGCCCTATGAAAAAGGCTATTCCAGTTTATCTGCCAACAGTGCAGAATTTCTCATACATTTCTCAAAACATGATATTAGATTGCTCATTTGATGGACAAAACGATATATTGAATTACTTGAGTTTGCATCTCCATGCTTACTAAAGAGTTTGAGCCATCCCTCTATCATGCATATATTGCCCATTTGTGTTTCTTCTTACTGATTGTTTTTAGTTCTTTATACATTCTGAATATTAATACTTGGCTATACATGTTGTAAATGCTGGCTCCTGGTCTCTTGCTTATCTTTTTAAACCTTGTTCATGGTCAAATGGCCAAATGTGTTAGCTTTTCTGTTAATGGTTTTTGTATTTTGTCTATTTAAGAAGGCCTTTCTTCACATTAGAAATATATTGTCATTTTCTTTTTATAGTTATCATTTTGTCTTTTACGTGTAGCTCTTTGATCTACCTGGAATATATTTTGGTGACTGGTTTTAAGTAGGGCCGTAACTGTCCCCCTCAATGGGTAGCCAATTATTCTGACACCATTTATTATTCTATCTGCTCCTCACAAATTTGAAATGCTGTCTTTACCATGGTCTACATCCCCATACATGTGTCTGTTTCTGTCCTGAAACCATACTGTTATTTTACTGTAGTTATATGTAATATCTAGTAAGGCAAGTTCTAGTATTGTTCTCTTATATTATTCTTTTTCAAGATTTTCTTGGATTTCCTCATACTCTTAGAATCAGCTTTGTAATGTTGAACAAAAAATATGTGAGATTTTGATTGGGTTTTCATTGACTTAGGAATAATTGGGATCCAGGAGGGGTATGAAGATGCTGATATTGGATCTTTCTACCAAGGAAAAGTGTATTTCCTGTACTTCAGTAAAATTTTATAGTTTTTGTTATTTATGTGTTGCATATTTCTTAGTGAGTTTATTCCTAGGTGACTATTTTATGGATTTGTTGCTCCTATGAACAGGGTAGAATTTTTAAAAGATTTTTTAAAATTTATTTTTAGGGAGAGGGGAACGGAAGGAAGAAGAGAGGGAGAGAAACATTAATGTATGGTTGCCTCTCATGTGGCCCTCACAGGGCTGAACAGGATAGAATTTTAAAAATGTTTTTTAAAAAAATCACACTGGCCCTGGCTGGCGTAACTCAGTGGATTGAGCACGGGCTGGGAACCAAAGTGTCCCAGGTTCGATTCCCAGCCAGGGTACATTCCTGGGTTGCAGGCCAGAACCCCCAGCAACCGCACAGTGATGTTTCTCTCTCTCTCTCCCTCTCTCTCTCTCCCTCTCCCTTCCCTCTCTAAAAATAAATAAATAAAATCTTTAAAAAAAAAAGAATATTTGTAAAAAAAAAAAAATCACACTGATCCACCCTCCCTCCAGTGTACCCAGTCCTTCCTGCCCCACTCCTGGGGTTGCACCCTCTCCCCATCTTAGCCCTCACCTTAAGATAGTTGTTTCTTTTTTTTTTTCAATTACATTTTATAATTGATTATTGCTGATGTTTAGCAAAGTTGTTGATTTCTGTTTGTTGATTTTGTCTGGCATTTCTGCTGAGCTCTCATTTAGTTTCTATTATAGTTTTTTAGTTGATTTGCTTGGATTTCCTAGGTAGATAATCATATAGTCTGCAATTTCTGCAAGTTTTGAGTTTTGTCTCCAACTTTACAATATTTGTAGGCCTTGTTTTATTTAAGCGGTAGCAGTGATAATAGGGATTCCTGGCTTATTCCTGACTTTTAATTATTGCTGTGTGAAAGATGCTTAACCTCACTCATAAGATAAGTGCTAATTGAAACCATACAGAGATTCCTTTTTAAAACCTATCAAAATGTTGAAAATGAAGAAGTTGATAACACCTTTTCTGTTGTCAAGGCTGTGGTATAAAAGACACTCACATTTCAGGTGGGATTTTAAATTGGTACAATGATCGTGGGAGGCAGTTTGGCAGCATTATATAAAGATACACTTGTATTATGTGTACTGTTCTGGATATATTAGTATGCTTCAATATGAGTTAAATATAGAAATTTTCTTTGATTCAGCTATCCCATTTCAGGAAATTTACATATATGTATACACACATATGCTAAATGAAATATGCAGTGTTATCTGTCATAACAAATAATTGAATACTATATAGTAGTAAAAATAAGAATGAAGAACCTCTATGTACTGACAGGGAAAAAAGTATTGTGACTATAAAAATATTACTATATACTATGATACTTTTTCTGTGGAAAGGGAGAGAACATATATTTATATTTTCTGTTTTGCCTAAAACTCCGGAGAGTTACATAAGAATTTAATGAATGGTTACTTGTTGGGTGAGTGATGGGACCTAAATGGATAGGAAACGGGGTTGGGAATGAACATGTCCATTATATACTTCTTTCTTTGAATCGTATATATTTTTAAAAGATTTTATTTATGTATTTTTAGAGAGGGGGCAGGAAGAAAGAGAGGGAGAGAAACATCAATGTGTGGTTGCCTCTTGTCCACCCCTTACTGGGGACCTGGTCCACAACCCAGGTTTGTGCCTGGACTGGGCATCAAACCGGCGACCCTTTGGTTCACAGGCCAGCACTCAATCCACTGAGCCACACCAGCTAGGGCTATATTTTTAAAAATTAAGTTAAAAATGGTTTCTTCAATTATTTCAGCTTCTCCAGGGACATTTTCCCCCTTCTGTGTTAACAGGTTTTATTCAAATGGCTACCCCCTGATTATTTTCTTACATAAAATGAGCTAGTAGAAGGGCTGACTGGGAAGTTCTGTGTGCCTAGGTAGGCTTTATTTTGGGAGTTAGTGGGTGGGCATCTGGCTATTATATTTGGAGGACCCAAATTCCAGAGAGCAGAGGGCTTTTGCCCTTGGGTGCCTCTGTTCTTCCTGGCTTGTTGATTTTGGTATTCTGCATGCAGGGATTTCTTTATTTCAGGAGGGGAGAGTTCATCAACTGTATCATAATTCAGATCTTCAGTTAATCCTTGTTTTCAGCCCTTTCGTCACTCACCTTGGCCTTTTTTGGCATCAATTTTCTTTGCATGTGGAGCCCCTCTGAGGTTTTGCCTTGTAAATCCGCTTCCTCTTTGGTTGGAACCCTTTCTATTACATACTTTAAGTTATAGCATCCTATGATTTGTATTATCAGCCAGTTCTTTTCTATCTGCTTTTTGTCAGAATCTGTTGAAATCTTGTATTTTTCCATTCATGTCCCCTGACTCATGATTTATACTTTTGTACTCTTTTGCCATCACTTTTTTAGGGTCTTGGAAAGTACAGGTGATAAAAGTGTTCAATTCACCTTATGTAACCAGAAGTCAACAGTAGTATAATTTAAGATTGGATAAATTTAGCCCTGGCTGGCGTAGCTCAGTGGATTGAGCGCGGGCTGGGAACCAAAGTGTCCCAGGTTCGATTCCCAGCCAGGGTACATTCCTGGGTTGCAGGCCATAACCCCCAGCAACCGCACATTGATGTTTCTCTCTCTCTCCCTCTCTTCCTCTCTCCCTCTACCCCTCTACCTCTACCTCTCCCCCTCTCCCTCCCTTCCCTCCCTAAAAATAAATAAATAAAATCTTTAAAAAAAAAAAAAGATTGGATAAATTTGTAGGCTCCTTAAAGACAAGGACTGAATTTTGTTCTTTTATCCCCAGACCCTCACACAGTGCTTGGCACTTGGTAAATTTTTATTAGTGTGAATATGTGTATATGAAAATCTGTGTAATTTTGACTAAGATATGTATTCTTTCAATTGCTGGTTCCAAAAATTGAAGAAATTCTTTATTTTTTTATTTTTGTAATAAAAAATTTTTAAAGGTTTTATATATTCATTTTTAGAGAGAAGGGAAGGAAGGAGGGAGACAGAGGGAGAGAAACATAGATTGGTTGCCTCTCACATGCTCCCCAGTCAGGGACCTGGCTTAGCCCAGCCATGTCCTCTGACTAGGAAGCAAACCTTTCCATTTGCAGGACAACCCCCAAACCCACTGAGCTACATCAGTCAGGGCTGAAGAAATTCTTGAGCCACTGATTAGACAAAGTACTGATTGTATGCTGGATTTCCCATGGAGATAACCATGATAACTGACAGGGGGGAATTATTTTAAACTTTTAACACAACTCAAAGCTTATATATCAAACATGTTCAAGGAGTGGATGTTGGGTAAAAACTAATGAGGTCTTTCCTATAATTTCAGTGTCTGTAGAAGTGCTTTTGTAGTTATCTTTGTATGTATCCATAGGGCTTAGAGCAGTGTGTTACCATTTTATGAAGGAAAATGGCCACACATAGGTTATGATATATAGGTGTTGAACTCAAAAGAGACTTCATGTTTGAGGCCTGATTTTTGTAGACTCACTGACCTATGTTTCTGCATTGCTCAATGTAGAAGAGATATTATTGTGGTTACTGAAGTGTACCTCTTTAGCAATGCCAACACTGTTTATTATTGGAAAGCTTTAAAACAATGTATTACATACTTTTTGACCTTAATAAGTAGAATCTCCTGAAAAATCATTATTTAGTATTGTTGAATAGTGCTTTAATATAGTGCTGCCTCTAGGCTTTTTAAGAAATAAGAAATAAAAACTTCCATTTATTGACTAAAATGTGCCAAACACTATGCTAAGTAGTTTATATGTATATTTTAATATCAGTCCTGGGATATTTCACAAATGCAATCAAAGAATCAATGAGGTTAAGTGATGTGCCTCAAATCTACTCTGAGGAGTGAGAGGGAGAACCAAGATTTGATTCCAGCTTTCTCCCACTCCAGAACCTGTATTCTGAAACTCTGTTTTCTGTTCAAGAAGCTAGTAGATCCACGATGAAAAGGCCCCAGTTATACTATGCTTAGTAAAGTTCTTGCCTAGGTTAAAACTTTTCTCTTTTTCATTTTTTACCCTTAGGCTTCCAGCTATTACATTTTATTGTTGACATGTCTTTTCAGAAACTGATTCTCAACCCAGGAGGTCAGACTGAAGATAAGAAGACTGGACAGAAAGGGGATAGAGAATATAGTTTTAAAAAGTTGTGTTTTATATTTTGTTGGTTTGATTTTGTTTTTTTAAAGATTTTATTTATTTATTTTTAGAGAGAGGGGACGGGAAGGAGAAAGAGAGAAAGGGAAAGATGAATGTGTGGTTGTCTCTCAAGCCCCGCAACCCAGGCATGTGCCCTGACTGGGAATGGAACCTGTGACCCTTTGGTTCTAGGCTGGCTCTCAATCCACTGAGCCACACCAGCCAGGGCTGATAGCTTTGATTTTAGTCAAAATATTTTAAGACCTTAAGGAGGGACATCATATCTTACTGAGATATAATTTACATAACCATAAAACTCACTTATAAATGTCAATGATTTTAGTCAACATATAGAGTTGTATAACTTTGATTACAATCTAAATTTAGAACATTGCCATCACCCCAAAAGATCTCTTGTGCTGGCTTGTAGTCAATGTTGTTCCTGTGCCCCAGCCCCAGTCAACAACTAATCTATTTCCTGTCTTTGTAGATTGGCATATTCTAGACATTTCATATAAATGGAACCATACAGTATGTGATCTTTTCCTCGGGCTTCTTTCACTTAGCATAATATTTTCAAGTTTCATCCCTGTGGTAGGTATTGATAGCTCATTTCTTTATATTGTGAATAATGTTCAATTGCATGGATATAGCACACTTTATTTAGCCATCAATTGATAGATATTTCCACCTTTTGCCTATTGTGACTAGGCTTGCTAGGAACAATTGTGTACAAGTTTTTGCATGGGCATGTGTTTTCATTTCACTTGGGTAAACGATCTCAAATAGTAACACTGTTCACTTGAGGAACTGCCAGATTGTGTTCCAAAGCAGCTGCAATATTTTAGATTCCCACCAGCAATGTATATAAGGTGTCCATTTTCTACATGCTCACCAACACTTTTTACTGTTTACCTTTTTTCATTTTAGACATCCTTGTGAGTATGAAGTGGTATTTCATTTTTGTTTTGTTTTGCATTTCCCCAGTAAGTAGTGATACGGAACATCTTTTCATGTGTTTATTGGTCAGTTGTATATCTTTTTTTAAAAGATTTTTTATTTATTTATTTTTAGAGAGGGAAGGGAGGGAGAAAGAGAGAGAGAGAGAGAAACATCAATGTGCGGTTGCTGGGGGCCGTGGCCTGCAACCCAGGCATGTACCCTGACTGGGAATCGAACCTGCGACACTTTGGTTCGCAGCCTGCGCTCAGTCCACTGAGCTACACCAGGCAGGGCATATATCTTTAGAGAAGTGCCTACTCACATCTTTAGCCCATTGGATTATTTATCTTTTCATTATTGATTCATAAGAATTTTAAAAAATTATCTATTTCTTTATTTTAGAGGGGGGAAGAGAGGGAGAGAAACATCAATGTGTGGTTGCCTCTCACATGTCCCACACTGGAGACCTGGCACACAACCCAGGCATGCACTCCAGACTGGGAATTGAACTGGCGCAGGCTGGCACTCAATCCACTGGGCCACACCAGCCAGGGCTAATTCATAAGAATTTGTATATGTTCTGAACACCAGTCTCTTATCAGATATAGGATTTATACATATTTTCTCCAAGCCTTTTCACTTCTCACTTTCTTGGTAACATCCTCTGAAGCACAAAATTTTAAATTTTGATGAGGTCTAGCTTCTCAGTTTTTTGTTTTATCATTTGTATATTTGTTGTTGTATCTGGAAAATCATTGCTTAATCCAAACTCACTAAGATTTACTTGAGTATTTTCTTGTAAGAATTTTATAGTTCTAGCTCTTGCATTTAGATCTGTGATCTACATTGAGTATATTTCTTTTATGGTGCAAAGTAGGAGTCCAACTTCACTATTTTATGTCTGGATATCCAGTTGTCCCAGCACTTTGGTAAAAGATTCTTTTTGCCATTGAGTGGTCTTGGCATCTTTGTTGAAAATAAATTTATCAAAAATTTTAAGGTTTACTTTTAGAATCTCAATTTTATTGCATTGATCTACATATTTTTCTTCTGTTTATTTCTAATTTAATTCCTTTGTGGTAATAGAATAAAGTTCATATGATTTCAATCATTTTAAATTTATTGAGATTTATTACATAGTATATGATGTGTGCTGGAGATTTTTCTATATGTAATTGAAAAGAATGTATGTTTTGCTCTTGCTGGGTGGAGTGTTCTACTATAGGTGGCAGTTAGATCAAGCTGGTTGATAATATTAGCCAAGTTTTTCAGATTTCTTTCTGGTTTTCTCTAGTTCTCTCCATTACTGAGAGTGGGGTACTATAATCTTCTGTTATTACTGAATTGTCTATTCAGTCTTGTCAGCTTTAATTTAATGTATTTTGGGGCTCTGTTGTTAGATCTATATACTTGTTATATTGTCCTGATGAATTAATCTTTTCATATTTATAAAATGAATACTTTTAAAAGGTCTCGAGTAACAATTTTTTTCTTAGGGTTGGTTTTTTGTTCTTCCCCAAAATAATTTTAATATTTTTTAAAATTGTGCAAGTAATGGTATAAGAAACATGTGCTTTTTTTGAAAAAGCACACTCCTCCACTCTACTTCCTTAACAAATCATTTATATTTTACATCTCCCCCATCTTGTTTGCATGCATACCTAATTTTCTACAGTTGCAATTACATAGTAGATTCAGTTTTGTGTTCTGCCTTTTTCTTTATTTTTTTGTTTATGCTATTATAATTGTACCCACTTTTCCCATTACCACCTATTCCCTGATCCCCCGACTCAGGCCATCACCACACCTCTGTCTTTGTCCATGGGTGTCGTATATATGTTCTTTGGCTAATCCCTTCACCTTCTTCCTTCCAGTCTCCCCCTCCCCTTAAGGTTGTTAGTTTTTGAAGGACTGAGGGAACACTCCTTTCCCTCATCTCTCATTTTCTGCTTCTCATCCTATAGTTTGGGAAACCAGGTGACCAAACATGTTGGTATTATACCAGAGCAGCACTATTTGCCCCTCTTTTTATATTACGGTTCTGAGTAAGATTTTACTTTTTAAAAAAGAGGTTCTTCTGTTCTGGATGGTGTGTGGCTCAGTGGATTGAGCCCCAGCCTGCAAGTGGAAAGGTGGCTGGTTTGATTCCAGTCAGGGCACGTGCCTGGGTTACAGGCTGGGTCCCGAGTTTGGGGGCATGTGAGAGGCAATCTACTTGATGTTATCTCTCGCACAATGATGTTTTTTTTCTTTCCCCCTCTTTCTCCCTTCCTTCCTTTCTCTCTAAAATAAATAAATAAAATGTTTTTAAAAATTAAAAAATAAGAAAGAGGTTCTGCAGTTACTTAAATTATCTGATTTTACCTATTTTTGCCTTTTTTAGAAGTCCTTTTGTCTTATGGATTTCTCCTCTTGAGGTTTCTGGGTACGTGACTTTTAGTCAAGTGAAGTTAATATTGTTCTTAAGAATATCTCAGCCCTGGCGGCATAGCTCAGTGGATTGAGCGCGGGCTGTGAACCAAAGCATCGCAGGTTCAATTCCCAGTCAGGACACATGCCTGGGTTGCAGGCCATGGCCCCCAGCAACCGCACATTGATGTTTCTCTCTCTCTCTCTTTCTCCCTCCCTTCCTTTTCTGAAAGTAAATAAATAAAATCTTTTTTTTTTAAGATTTTATTTATTTATTTATTTTTAGGGAGGGAAGGGAGAGGGGGGAGAGAGAGAGAGAGAGAAACATCAATGTGCGGTTGCTGGGGGTTATGGCCTGCAACCCAGTCATGTACCCTGGCTGGGAATCGAACCTGGGACACTTTGGTTCCCAGCCCGTGCTCAATCCACTGAGCTACGCCAGCTAGGGCTGAAAGTAAATAAATAAAATCTTAAAAAAAAAGAATATCTCACCTAAAATGTTGGCATTTGGGGGGAATTTGAGTGAACGGTACATTGGATTCTTTGTATATTATTTTCCAAGTCCAGATTGTGTCAAAGAAAGTTAAAGAAAAAATCTCCACCGAGTGAGGCATTTTTAGTTAGTTTTTCTTACTTGCAGGCAATACTAGTTTTATTCTGTGACTTTCAAAATAGATTGATTTGGCGATGTAATCTCATAAAGTGGTTCACAAGTCCTTAGTTTGTAGTCATGCACCGTTTAACAACGGATATGTTCTGAGAAATGTCTTCTTAGGCAACTTCATCTATGTGAACATCATAGAGTATACTTACACAAATCTAAATGGCATAGCCTACTAGACACCAAGCCTATATGATGGATGTGGTCTGTCTTTGGTCAAAATGTCATTATGTGGTACATGACTATAATTCTTAGTCTTGGTATTAACACAGGTATGTCCTAGTAGTGCAACTAGATATGCACTAGATGGGCAAATTTCTGGGAGTTACAAATTTTTTTCCTCTCCCCTTGCAACCATATTCATTCGTACAGTAAATCTTGAATTTAGAATTTCCTTTAATGTATCTTGGATCTATTCTTGCCAAAATTTTCATTCATACCTCAGTATCTTCTGGATTATTGCAGTACATCTCTAACTACTCTTCTTATTTTATATTGTATGGCATAGAATTCCTTGGTGACTATCTGTCCTTTTGTCCTCATCTGCCTGCTTCTAATATGCAAGTAAACTGTTCACGGTACCATTCATATATCTACTTCATGCCATTTCATGACTTTGTTATCTTCCCTCTGCTTGAATCAGCTAATTTCTTTATTTGAGAATCAATTCCAGCATTTTGTTCCAGTAGACCTTCATTCTTTTCTTTTAAGATTTTATTTATTTTTAAAGAGAAGGGAGCGGAGGGAGAGAGGGAAGCATCAATATGTGGTTGCCTCTCATGCCCCCTACTGGAGACCTGGCCCGCAACCCAAGCATGTGCCCTGACTGGGAACTGAACCGGCAACCTTTTGGTTTGCAGGCCCTCAGTCAATTCACTGAACTACATCAGCTAGGGCAACCTTCATTCTTTTGCATGTAGATATCCATCCAGTTTCCCAGCACCATGTGTTGAAAAGGATGTTATATCCCCACTCAAATGTCCTGGCACCCTTATTGAAAATCAACTGACAGTAAATATGTTGTTTTATTTCTGGATTCTGTGCTTGTATTTCATTTATTTTTATGCCACTACCACACCATCTTAATACTATAGCTTTGTAGTAAGTTTTATTTTTCTTTATTTAATTAAAAAAATTTAAGTGTGTGTTTTATTGACTATGCTATTACAGTTGTCCCATTTTTTTTCTCCCCTTTACCCCTCCTTCTACCAGCATTACCCCACTTAGTTCATGTCCATGGGTCATATATATAAATTCTTCAACTTCTCCATTTCCTATACTAGTCTTAACCTCCCATTATTTTGTAACTACCATTTATGCTTCTTATTTCCTATACCTTTTCCCCCCATTCTCCCGCCTCCCCCTCCTCGCTGATAACCCTCCATATGATCTCCATTTCAGTGGTTCCGGTCCTGTTCTAGTTGTTTGCTTAGTTTGTTTTTGTTTTTTCCTGTTGAGTTGTTGATAGCTGTGAGTTTGTTGTCATTTTAGTGTTCATAGCTTTGATTTCTTTTCCTAGATAAATCCCTCTAATATTTCATATAATAAGGGCTTGGTGATGATGAACTCCTTTAACTGACCTTATCTGGGAAACACTTTATGTGCCCTTCCATTCTAAATGATAGCTTTGCTGGATAGAATAATCTTGGATGTAGATCCTTGCCTCTCCTGACTTCAAATACTTCTTTCCAGCCCCTTCTTGCCTACAAGGTTTCTTTTAAGATTTGTAGGTAACTCACCGTTTCTCTTGCTGCTTTTAAGACTTTCTCCTTAATTTTAATCTTTGGTAATGTAATTATGATGTGCCTTGGTGTGTTCTTCCTTGGGTCCAACATCTTTGGGATTCTCTGAGCTTCTTGGACTTCCTGAAAATCTATTTCCTTTGCCAGATTGGGGAAATTCTTCACTATTTTTTTTTCAAATATGTTTTCCATTTCTTGGTCTTTGTCTTCTCCTTCTAGAACCCCTATGATTCATATGTTGGAATATTTAAAGTTGTACCAGTGGTTCCTAAGCTTCTCCTAATATTTTTGACTTCCTATTTCTTCATCTGCTTTAGTTGAATGTTTATTTCTTCCTTCTGTTCCAAATCATTGATTTGAGTCTCAGTTTCCTTCCCTTCACTGTTGGCTCCCTGTATATTTTTCTTTATTTCACTTTGCATAGCCTTCACTCTAGCCTTTTTCCTCTATTTTGTGACCATACTCAACCAATTCTGTGAGCATCCTGGTTACCCATGTTTGGACTGTGCATTTGATAGGTTGGCTATCTCTTCATGGCTCAGATGTATTTTTTCTGGAGCTTTGATCTGTTCTTTCATTTGGGGCATTTTTTTTGTCTTGGTGCACTTGTTACTTAGTGAAGGGTGGAGCCTTAGGTTTTCACTCGGGTGGGGCAACCAAAGTCGAGTGTTGTGGCACTGTATGTGGGGGATGGGTCTGAGAGGTAACAATGCCACTTACTCGGCTCTTGCCCCACTTTCAGTGACTTCTCCTATTACCCACAAGCAAATTGGGCCCTTCTGGTGCTGATTCCTGAGTGGGTGTGTTTGTGTACGTTCTAGGACCCTGTGGGTCTCTCCAAGGAACTTTCCAGTGAGGCTGGGTATTTCTCCTGCTCCTGGAACCTCCACAGGTGTTTATAGCCAGAGATTTTGAGGCTTTATTTCTCAGTGCTGGAACCCTGGGTTGCATGATCTGTCTCACTCCTCAGTTGTCCCTCCCAGCTTACCCACACTCGAATGTGGGACCACTTGGTCCACCACCTGCCACCTTGCATGTCCTGTTTGCCACCTTCCTGTGTGTCCTGTCTGCCCCAGTTGCCTTTCTCCGCCTCTCCTACTGGTCTGGGTGAATGCTTCGTTAATTCGTTGGTTGTCAGACTTCTATACAGTTTGATTTCCTGGCAGTGCTAGTTGTTTTTTGGTTTTAAATTTGTTGTTGTCCTTCTTTTGGTTGTGCAAGGAGGCAAAGCGTATCTACCCATGCCTCCATCTTGGTTGGAAGTTTGTTTTGTGGTAGGTTTTAAAATCAGGAAGTGTGATTCCTACCACTTTGTTCTTTTTCAAGATTGTTTTGGCTTTGGCTATTCTGGGTCCCTTGAAGTTTTATGAATTTTCAGATCAGTTTGTTTACTTCTGCAAAGAAACCAGCAGGGATGTTGATAGTAGTTGTACTGAATATGTGGAACAATTTGTCGTATTTCTCCCCATTCTGTTTATTTTAGTTAAGGGTTGTTATTCTTAAATTTTCAAATTTGATATTTCTGTGTATTTTTGATATGAGAAATTATGCCTTCTAAGGTATATAACATAATAACAGCTATACAGACTTAACTTTGTGATGTGCATGTTTGTGGTAAGAGAAGAATTTTCTTATTGGTGGTTTGACCATTCATTTGAGAAACTTTTTCCTTAGGCAATCATATACTTTACAAAGTGATCCCCTCAGTATTTTGCTGTACACTTGAATCTAACATCAAATAATACTGAATGTCAACTGTAATTAAAAAATAAAAATTAAAAAAATTAAAAATAAAAACTTTTTTCCTTATGTCTTCCTACATATTTCCACATGGTTTTTGTGGAAAGCTTTAGAGAATAAATAAAAGCAGAAAGTCTATAATTACACTACACCATTCAGAATTAATATCGTGTGTGTCTGTCTGTCTGTATGTATGTATAGAAGCTTTGTATATATTTTGTTTAGCTCTATAATGTGTAGGGAATGTTTCTTTATCTCACTAAAAACTAGTGTTTTTCTTTCTTTTTTTTAAAGATTTTATTTTTATTTTTTAGAGAGGGAAGGGAGGGAGGGGGAGAGAGAGAGAGAGAGAGAGAAACATCAGTGTGTGGTTGCTGGGGGTTATGGCCTGCAACCCAATAATGTACCCTGGCTGGGAATCGAACCTGGGACACTTTGGTTTCCAGCCCGTGCTCAGTCAACTGAGCTACGCCAGCCAGGGCTTTGTTTTTCTTAAATACTGTATCCTGTCTCATTATGAGATATTTAATGAAATCCCTATTAAACTTGTGTTTAGTTACAGTTTTTCCAAATTATAAGTCTGTAATGAATGTCTTTGTAATTAAGTCTTTGCACAAATTGACTGTTTTCTAAGACAGGTTCCTATAAGTAGAATTGCTGGTTCAAGAGGATGTGTATTTTAATGTTTTCTTAAAAGATTTAGTGTAGTGTGTTAATTTTTTAGTGAAATATGTTTATACTCTAGGTATATGTTTCATATATGAGTATATGACCATATGAGTATATGAAACATATACTCATATATGTTTATATGTTTCTAGAAAGAAATTAGTTTCTTTCTGCCAAAATCTGAAGGCAAGCTTGCAATCAAATAATTTGTTTTATTTAAAACTAGTGGATCTTCATAGCAGCATTATTGATAATAACCAAAAGGTGGAAAAACCTGGTTCATTGACCAGATGAATGGATAAACAAAATGTGGTATATTCATAGAATGTAATATTGTTCAGCCTTAAAAAGGAATGAAATTCTAATACATGCTGCAGCATCAGAGAACCTTGCAAATATTATGTTGAATGAAATAAGCCCAGACCCAAAGGGGAAAATATTGTATGATTCCACTTTTGTGAAGTACCTAGAATAAACATTCATAGAGACAGAAAGTATGATAGAGATTAGTTAGGGACTGGGAAATGAAGAGTTAGTTTTTTAAAGATTTTATTTATTTATTTTTAGACAGAGGGGGAAGGAGGGAGAGAGGGAGAAAAACATCAACTTGTGGTTTGTCTCTCATGAGCCCCCTACTTAGGCACCTGGCCCACAACCAAGTCATGTGCCCAGACTGGGAATGGAAATAACAGCCTTTTGGTTTGCAGGCTGGAGCTCAATCCAGTGAGCCACATCAGGCAGGGCCGAGCTATTGTTTAATGGTTACAAAATCTCAATTTGGAGTGATGAAGCATTCTGGAAATAAATCATGGTGATGATTGCACAACATTGTAGATGTACTTAAAATCACTGAATTGTATGCTGATAATGGGTAAAATAGTAAATTTGATATAAGTATATTTTATTACAATAAAAAAACCTTATCAGGTTAATTCCAGAATTTTAGACAAAAACCACCACTGAGAAATTATGGGCTTGTTTACTTACTGTGTCTGTTACCTTGTAGCTAAGTGAAGTCAGGGCTTAGATACTTGTTTTAAATATGATGGATTGCACTGATAGATAGGACTGAGAACTAGGTTTCTAAGCAACATTCATTCAATATGAAGACTTACTGAGCTATGTGCCAAGTAGCCTGCTGCTAGGCACTGAGGACTAAAGTGGTAAACAAGATAAGACACAGTCCCTGGAGTCTGCTGGTTGCTAAGATTGGGCAGAAAAAAAAAGAACAAACTTCTTATTAAGAAAAAATGGATTAAATAATCAGGTGACTTATTTTCTCCTTAATGATTTCCTTTGTGGGGTGATTTTAAAATATCCTTTTTCCCCCCCTTCAGGTTACTATGGAAACATGACCACATAAAAGGAAGTCCATTCTCATAATTCTGATGCATGAGATGTAACTGGACTAAAGAGTAGAACAGGAAAAAAATTAGTGCCAACCTCAATTACAATGGCTACTGATTCAGGGGAGCCAGCTAGCACAGAAGATTCTGAGAAACCTGATGGAGTTTCATTTGAAAACAGAGTTCATCAGATGGCAACAATTTTGACAGTGGAAGCTAGACGAAAGGAAAAAGACGGTATCATCTCTGCTTCTGGAGAAACTATAGAAAGGAAGAGATTTTTCCGAAAGAGTGTTGACGACAAAGTCATTGAATCTTCCTCCAAAGATCAGAGAACAAAGACCGTAACAAACATTCCAAGAGTAGAAAAGCTTCCCACAAATGTGCTAAGAGGTGAACAAGAAGTTAAGTTCACACAATATTCAAAGGCAGCTTCTGATTCCTCCAAAGATTGTTTCAAGGAGAGAAATGAAAAGGAAATGGAAGAAGAAGCAGAAATGAAGGCCGTAGCTACTTCTCCTAGTGGCAGGTTCCTGAAATTTGACATCGAGTTGGGAAGAGGAGCATTTAAAACAGTATATAAAGGATTGGACACTGAAACATGGGTTGAGGTTGCTTGGTGTGAGTTGCAGGTAGGTATATAATCTTCTTTGTTTTAATAAATTCCAGTTCGAGTTGATTTGGTTTTCTGAATGATCCAGGATTAAAATGTATCACAGATTAAAATAAAGTTAAGGGCTTGTCCCCTCACCTCTCTGAAATTAATGCTCTTGCTAGATCTTAGGAGCTCATACCAACTTTTTTTTTTCCTCTTGCTTTTCCCTCTGTTTTGAGGTAGGGGGACAGTATTGTGGCTTTGTTTGGCAAGACCTCTTAATTTATTAATGTTAGGAAATTCCTGAAACTCTTAAAGTCTCATTTTGAAAACTTTTACTAAATTTATGCCTTATGAGTTGAGTGTTTATATGTCCTTGAGGCTATCATGATATGTTAGAAATACAGGGCCCGGCACAAGTAATGCCTCTTTTTTATTACATAAAAATCTTTTATTACACAATCATAAGCATGTAATTCTGTAACATAATATCACACTCAAGCACACCATATGACATTTTAGGTGAAATGTTCAAATTGCTGTCCATCTCATCTGAAATCCTACCAAACACAGTCAATGGCTTTACTTCTGCCAGACCCTGTATATTGTGTAATATGTTCCTTTTATTTTTTCTTGCAGCAAATTTTGGGGGGTTCATGTAATGTTATTTAGAAAAGGAAATGCTTTTCTTAATTCTTTGAGGACCTGTATTAATAATAGACTCCCACATGCCTTTGAGTTTACGTCAAAGAGGATCTCCAGAAGAAATAATCAGCAGAATATACTGGGGTTAGTCAAATGAAATGTGCTTAGAAAGGAAAAATGAAATCAACAAGACCATAGTTGAGTCACTTAGACATTTAGTTCCATAATAAATATTTATGTGGACTTCTAACTGATGAATGACAAAATGGGGGTCAAGTATTACAGAAGGAGTTATAACAAGAATAGTTTCAGAAAGGTGTAGGTCAAATATAAGGAAAACTTTTGTGACCTCAAATCAGCTTATGAGAAGTGGTCAGTATTCACACGAGATGCTTAAAATTAACATTCAATAAAGCCAGTCATTCAATACAGGTTGTTGTTCAAATTCCAGTGGTCTCTGCTTGTGGGTGTGTAACATCTCACACACTCTGAATATGCTGTAGGTTGCTATTTAGATAGGTTGAAATTTAGTGCAAGTCCCTGCATTTCTAGGAAGCTGTTTTAACACCTGGTTTCCAAACTTTACTTTGTGAAAGTCATTGTTTGCTTCATAAGCAAATTCCAGAGCATATTGTCAGAGATTCAGATTCATTAAGTCTGGATGAGATGCAAAATGACAATTTAACAGGCTTTCAAAGTGCTTTGTATGTAGGAAGTCCCTTGATGAATCTGTGGAATGCAAATTACTTATCACTAGATCCATTCTAGTAGTTCTTGAAAGGTGTGTGCAGGTATGGGATTTGCTTGATTTTCTTCTCAACCCCTTTTTACCCTTTAAGAATCTTAAAAGGTCTGTGTCACAGTAGAAATAATTAGATAATGCAAGAAAACAAACATCAAAACCACTTGAAATTCTACTACTTTGAGGATGCTTTAAACAACTTAGTGTATATCTTTCTGGACTCTTCTGCATATGTGTGTGGGTGTATGACTTTTTGTATCTTTTCTCCCCCACAAAATAGAATCAAACTATAGGGTTTTACAAAACCTTTAAAAAAAAACTTAACCACTAACATCTTTTCATTGCCAGTAATTATCCATTTATATCATTATTTTAAGAGATGCCCTTACAATTTATTTAATCAGTTTTCTATTATTGGACATCTAGATTTTTCTCCAGTGTTTTACTATTATAACCATGGTTGTGAACATCCTTGTATATATATTGAAAATTACGTAAACTTTAATTTCACCTTTGCATCGTGACTGTAGTAACACGTAATTTCCATTCACTTGGTAGTAAGCTCCATAGTCAAGATAGGTCAAGTATCTTACAAATTGTGCACTGTAGCTATGCTAAATTATGCTCAGGTAAAACTTGAAGAAAATATTCTAGTGATAGGATCTGTGTCCTATCATTCACCTTTGGAAAAATTGAAATATCCCATAAGGTTTCACTATGCCAAGTGTAGTCCCTGGACCAGCAGCATGGACCATCACTTGGGAGATTGTTTGAATTGCATGTTCCTAGGCCACATTCTAGACCTACTGAATCAAAATCTGCCTGTTAACATCTGCAGGTGATGTATATGTACAGCAGAGTTGAAAAGCCCTGAAATAAGGGAACAGTCCCAAGAACTAGCTGAACCAGAGGAGGAAGTCCCTGAATACACTAACGTGACCTTTATGTTACATATCATATATACTGATTCCTTCTATTCACTCCAGGCTTTCCAAATCATAATTTCCAGCAAGTGGGACCTAGGAACTTATTTTTTATTAAGGATTTTATTTATTTTGTTTTTTAAAAGATTTTATTTGTTTATTTTCAGAGAGGGAAGGGAGGGAGAAAGAGAGAGAGAAACATCTATATGTAAGGCAAACATCAATCTGTTGCCTGTCTTGATGAGGGACATAACCCAGGCATATGCCCTGACCCAGGCTCTAACCAGTGACCTTTGCTTTGCAGGACTATGCCTAACCAATCAAGCCACATGGATTAAGGCAACTTGTTTTTATAAAGTTCCCCATCACCTTTTTCACCCAGCTCCCAACCCCTTATCCTTCTGACAGCTGTCAGTCTGTTCTCTGTATCTATGAATTTATTTCTATTTTTTTAGTTAATTTTGTTCATTAGATTCTACATATAAGTGAAGTCATATGGTATTTGTCTTTCTCTCTCTGGCTTCAGGGATTAAGCAAAGAGAAAAAAACCTCATAGACACAGAGAACAGTATGGCGATTACCGAGGGGAAAGGAGTGGGGAGGTACAAGAGAGTGAGGGGAGATAAATGGTGATGGAAGGAGACTTGATTTGTGGTGGTGAACACACAATACAATATACAGATGATGTGTTACAGAATTGTACACCTGAAACCTGTATAATTTTATTAAGTATTGTCACTCCAATAAATTCAATTAAAACAAAAGAAAGCAAAGCAAAAAAAAAAAGTTCCCCAGGTACTTGGATACATGGCCAGATTTGGGACTGTCTCATGTGGAGCAAGTGCTGTCAGTTATATTAAGCACATTTTAATTTATACAGAGAACAACAACTGTAATTTTCTATTATGAAAGGAATGTCAGAATTAGTGTACTTAGTTGACATAATTGTTGGATATGGCTTCATTTTCTGAGCATTTGGAATTAAGGAAAACTAACTTATTTAGAATCCCAGAAGGATAAGGGCATCACTGTTTAATTACTTTCCTGTGAGTATTATGCAGTTTCTAATGAGCAACTTCTCATGTTTTTTTTTTCATAAAGTCTTCTTTATTATATAATTAAACAATTTTACAAAAAATCACCCCAACAGGTAGTTTAAATGTTTAAATTATTCTAGATTCTTTCCCAATCTTTGTTTATGTGCATTTATGCAATATATACAATTGATATGTCAGTGCTTCTCTTTTGTTAGTTTGATATGTATTCATTCTATTTATTAACATTAAAATATGTGAACTGTAATGCATTCACACCACCGCTTGCTTAGGCTTCTCCCCTGAAAGTAGGCTGCTCTGTTCTTTTTAAATATTATTTTACATGTTTTATTTGAAATTCACAGCTCAGTAAAAGGTTTTTATACCTTTTTCTCTTGATGGCACCTCCTCTCCCACATCATTGTGGATATTTGAGCCTTGTGTAAACAGTTCTTAAAAACACCATATCCATTTGTTGAGGGTGTTATGGCAGTGCAGAGAACCAGGATAGAGATTTTACTGCTGATACATGATTTTGAAAATGTTAAAACAAACAAACAAACCGTTTGATGATACAGATTAGATTTAGGATTAGGTCATAAATATCTGCATTTCATATTTTATGGTTTCTGTACTTTTTTATGCATTAGTAGAAATATTTTGACCTATTATTCTTTGTAAAGGACTTGGTAAATTAATTGGTAATTCCTTGCTATATTGGTAATTTATTGTGAGTCAGGGCAGTAAGTCATAATTTCTGTTTAAAAGACTTTATTTAATTCATGGTTTTGAAAGACCTGGTCATATGTTACTGAAAGACCTGTTTATTAACTCTTAGAAGTCAATCACAAGAGTTTTTAATAGTTTTCTCCTCCACAAACAACTTCAGAATCAGCAGCACTCTGCTTTTACACATGGAAACATAACCAGGTTTTGCTTGGAAAAATATTTTCACTAGTACATTTGTCATTTGTTTTCTTGATGGAACTGACTTTCATATAATGGGTGTATTTTTAAATGAAGGAACATCATAGGTATCTGCAAATGTTTGTTTCTAAAATGTAACTTAGTGCACCTGCAATAAATTTCACTGTAGGGGCCCATGTGACTATGCTTTCCAGGGTAATTAAACAGGCCTTCTTTAAAAAGTTTAGCTATAGTCTCTGAAATCAACGAAAACATCACTGAAAGAAAGATAAGAAAAAGACATAGTTGCCTGATGAAAGGGGAGAAAATGGGACATATATTAGTGTCAACAATAGAAATAAGGGAAAACGACAAAATTGACTTAGGTTGATATGTTCACACTTTCATTACAATAGTGAATATATTCAAAGCAATGCAATGGAAGAAATAATTTACAAATTCATACTTGTACACTGAAAGCTTCTATTAAAGTCGTGGAGAAGTATATTTTTAAGCATCAAGCCTACATTTAATTGTGAAAGTATAATTTGATAATGTGAAAATAGCTAAGTTTCCAATAAAGGAAAAAGTAATTTAAAAAATATATGCTGGAATTTCTGTTTCTGAATACATATTGTTATTCAGAGTAATCACCCTGGGGTACTTTTTGCTATCAAAATATGTTTGTTATGACCCTCTTGGAAATGTTTCCAGATTCTGTTTGAGCCACACAGGAAAATGCTGGTTACATTTAGTCACACCCCAAAAAGTGTTACTCAGTTTGGATTTCCCACTGTCTTAACCACACCCAGCCTTCAAAGTATAATCTCATTGAAGTGAGGAGGGATAAAATTTGCTTAAATATGTATATTCTAGTATCTGTTCAAAAACTAGTCAAATAACTTTATTAAATATAAACCAAAGGCAGACACTTTCATAAAATGACAGAGTGAGAGCAGCAGGAGATAGACTTGGTTTGAAATATTCATTTTCCTTGTTACTTCAAAGGGTTAGTTTTGAGCTATCTGCTTGATAGATAATAAATTGATATGTAAGTAGGCTGAATAATTGCACCTCAAAGATGACTGTGGCCTAATCTCTGAAAAGCTATGAATATTTTACCTTACATTACAAAAATGGCTTTGAAGATGCTCTAAATTAGTTAAAGATTTTGGTAGATTATCCTGGACTATCTAGGTTGGCCCACTGCAATCACAAGGGTCCTTATAAGAGAGGCAGAAGGATGGCCATAGTCAAAAGGAGATCTGATGATGGAAGTAGAGGTTGGAGTGATGAAATTGTTGCAAGTGGTCAATGAACCAAAGAATGTGAGCAACCTCTAAAAGCTGGAAAAGGCAAAAAAGCAGATTCATTCTTCCCTCAAGTGTACGGTAGGAATAAAGCCTTGCCAACACCTTGATTTTAGTCTTGCGAGTCTCATTTTGGACTTCTGATCTACAGATCTGGAAGGTAATAAATTTGGGTTGTTTTAAGCCACAGAATTCCTGGGAATTTGTTATAATAGCAATAGGAAATGAATACAATATACACAGCTGCCATTCATTCATTTGTTCATTCATTCAACAAATAAATATTTAGTGAGTATAATATGCCAGAACTGTGCTAAGTGATAGGGACATAATGGAGGAAAAGCAGCCACAGGCCCTATTTTCATAAGTAGAGGGAGTTTATAGTCAGTAAGAAGGTTTGGAGATTGGAATTAGTGGAATCAGATGAAAGGGCTGTTAAAACAGGTTTGTTTGAAGGAAATAGTGGGGTTGAGAGTAGCAGGCAACAGGATACCACTCCTTTACTACTTAGTTTTTTCTTTTTAACTTTTAATTCTGAGATAATTTGCTACTAATAGAAGATTTGCAAAGATTACCTAGAAAGTTCCTGTATGCCCTTCACTCAGTTTTCCTTTATGTTGCTATCTTAAACAGAGACTATTTATCAAAACATAAGAAATTATTGTTAGTACAATACTATAAACTAAAGTATAGGGCTTATTTGGATTTCATCAGTTCTTCCACTGGTGTTGTTTTTCACTGCTATGATTCAATACAGGGTTCTACATTGCATTTAGTTATGTCCCCTTAGTCTTTTCCAAGATGTAATAGTTCTTCAGTCTTTCCTTGTTTTCCATAATCTTGAGCTTTTGAAGAGTACTGCTCAGTTATTTTGTAGAATGTTCCTTAATTTGGGTCTGTCGTATGGTTTTTCATGATTTGATTTAGGCTGTGAATTGTGGCAAAGATACTATAGGAGTGGTGCACTCTTCTCAGTTGCATTATAGCAGGGGGTATACATGTTGTCTATATGGATTACTGCTGATTATAACCTTGACCACTTACTTAGGGTAGCATATGACAGGTTTTCTATACTGTTAAATAAATATTTTTTCCCTTTGTAGATTAATGAATATCTTGGGTGTAGATACTTTGAGACTATGCAAATAACTGTTTTGCCTCACACTTTCCCCCACTGTTTTGGCATCAATTGGTATATTTTACCTGTAGTATTGCTGTGGTATTATAATGGTGATTTTCTGTTTTCCCAATTCCTTCTATATTTGTTAATTGGAATTACCTCTTTGTTTTATGTGATCTCTTTATTTTTTTAAAGATTTTATTTATTTATTTATTTTTAGAGAGGGAAGGGAGGGAGAAAGAGAGAGAGAGAAACATCAATGTGCGGTTGCTGGGGGCCGTGGCCTGGCAACCCAGGCATGTGCCCTGATTGAGAATTGAACCTGCGATGCTTTGGTTCACAGCCTGCACTCAATCCACTGAGCTATGCCAGCCAGGGCATGATCTCTTTCTAAATATGACTGGTGAGTTTCTGAAAACCCCCAAATTGGGCAATTTGTGGTTGAGGAATTTTAGTGCATCTTAAGTTATTAATAATAGTACCATATACTTTCCTTTTATCAAAATTAATATTAATTGAACACTTATACAGGTATTTAATTTGAATATTTTGTTTAATCCTTGCAATAATTACATTAGGTAAGGGGTGATTAGTTTTCAGATGGTAGAACTGAGGTTTTTTTTTTTAATTTTTTATATTTTTAAGAGCATTTGACATATTTTACTGAGGTTACCTCATTATTTCTTTTTTTTAAAGATTTTATTTATTTTTTTAGAGAGGGAAGGGAGGGAGGGAAGGAGAGAGAGAGAGAGAGAGAGAGAGAGAGAGAGAGAGAGAAACACATCAATGTGCTGTTGCTGGGGGTTATGGCCTGCAACCCAGGAATGTACCCTGGCTGGGAATCGAACCTGGGACACTTTGGTTCCCAGCCCGCGCTCAATCCACTGAGCTATGCCAGCCAGGGCTCAGAACTGAGGTTTAGATACATTAAGTAACTTGCCCAGAGGGGCAGAACAGGAATTTATATTCCATCAGTTATATATAAAATATTTGCATAGATGACTTAAGAAATTCCCTCTCATTAGTTATTTCAGTAGATCATTCTTTTATGTTTTTAAACCACTTTTGAACACATTATTTCTTAAATGGACTCTGTTTAAAATAAGCTTTTTTTTTAATCCTCACCCAAGGACATTTTTTTTCATTGTTCTTAGAGAGAGGAAGCTGGGAGAGTGGGGAGACAAACAGAGAAACATTGCTTGCCTGCCTCCTCTATACTCCTGGACCCGGTATGGAACCCACAATTTTTTGGTATACAGGATGATGCTCTAATCAACTGAGCCACACTGGCCAGGGCTAGAATAAGGATCTTAACATTAAACTGGTGAATCTCAAGGGGTACAAATTAATAATGTCATTTAAGGACATTCCATGGCTTGAGGAACAGTTCCTTACTGTGTTACCGTGGTTCAAAGTCTGGCCTTCACCTTTTATCAGTGTTGGACACATTGGGGGATGCTGACTCATGCTAACTTAAATGCCTAAATCTAGGACACAAGTTTATTAATTCAGAGTGAAGAATATAGTTGTCAGGTCAAATGCTTTAGTTGATCTCTAGGCTATATACATGGGAAATTAAATTACAACCAGAAGCTGGCTTGGTAAATATAGGAAATACATGTTCCTCTGTGTCCTCCTGCTAATACAATAGACCAACCAAATGAACGGAAGGGTCAGGTCTTCACTGCATGAGGACATATTCTTTCTTCAACAGTACTGGAAACAAAGGAACCTGATTCTGTATGAGTTTCATTCCCTTTTCCATGTATTATCCTGATCACTGCCAATGAGCATTTTTCTTTATGTATTAATACCATGGCTATCTAAAGCTATCTAAAAGCTTTAACATGCTAATATTGCCAGATTATGACCATTATATGTTGATTTAATTAAAAAAAATATTTTTACTTATTTATTTTTAGAGAGGGAAAGGGAGAGAGAGGGAGAGAAACATTGATGTGTGAGAGAAACTTCAGTTGGTTGCGTGTTGCGCACTCCCAACTGGGGAAGTGGCATACAACCCAGGCATGTGCCCTGACCAGGAGTCCAACAGGCAACTTTTCGGTTTGCAGGCCACAGCAGCCAGGCCTATATTTTGATTTCTTGATTACTTCTTTGATGTTGCAATTTACTAATTGCCATTGCCCTAGTGTGTGTTTATTTTATTTAGCTGTAGTTCTGGGGTGCTGCACAATCTCTCCATGGGAAGTGGCTTGTCACTGAGGTATCTGCAGTCATCACTGTGAATATTGTTTCTGAGAGGCAGAGTGATAAATTGGAGAGTGCTTGGGTATCAGAATACAGCAAACCTGGGTACAATGTTGCCTGTGCCAGTTAGGTACCTTGGGTAAACTAAGCTACTTTATACTTTGAAGGTGTAGTTTTTCACTTAAAAAAATCCTCCCCCAAGGATATGTTTATTTATTTTAGAGAGAGTGAGACAGACAGACAGATATCGATATGAGAGAAACATCTATTGGTTGCTTCCCATACATGCGCAGACTAGGGATTTGAACTGGCAACCTAAGTATGTGTCTTGAACACGGATTGAACCTGCAACCTTTTGGTGCACAGGAGAACACTCCAACAAACTGAGCCACACTGTCCAGGGCTAAGTTTTCACTTTTAAAAAATATGGTAAAAAACCCTGGCTGATGTAGCTCAGTGGATTGAGCATGGGCTGCGAATCAAAGTGTCGCAGGTTCAATTCCCAGTCAGGGCACATGCCTGGGTTGCAGGCCACAGCCCTCAGCAACTGCACATTGATGTTTCTCTCTTTCTTTCTCCCTCCCTTCCCTCTCTAAAAATAAATAAATAAAATCCTTAAAAATATATAGTAAATATTTCTGATACATAAAAAATAATAAGGAGTAACACAAGGAACCTGTGTACGCACTACTCAGCTTGAGAAACAAAACGCTGATTAGAGATAATACCTATAAAGGATGTGGTACATGTTTAGGTGTTCATTAAATAATTGTGATAAAATACTGATCAACCTCATAATTATCCAGAATAGTAATTGATAGACTGCTTTGTAAAGGATGCACCATTATGAAACCTTCATGGTGTTCATCCTTACATGAGCAAGTTATTTTATAATACAGCTTTTATAACATTGTTGATTTCTTCCTACTTTCACATTTGCAGAAACAGATCCATATATCCTCTGACCTGATTCTGTACTTCATTGTTGGTGTTTGCATTAGGAGACATAGCTGATAAGGCCATAGTTTACCTTTTGGAAGTGAAATGCCTCTTATCTTGAGTAAATACATATGCAGGTTAGTCATGTTGGTATTGTGCCTTGTCTTAGGAAAGGATTTGTGGACATTTTTAGCATGCCGTATATTATAATAGATTGTGTTTAGTTAACATTCATAAAAGGACCGTAAATCTTTTTAAAGTAGTATTGCAGTGGTTGGAAACTATTTGGTAAATTTGTATTTGATCTCTATTATATTTATCATCCATGTAAATTAATGTTTATAACACTTAAAATTTGATATTTGATTTTTTTGAGGGGAGGTGCACTTACCTAGAGACAGTAAGATTAATGGATCATTTTTGTGGACTATCACTTTCCTGGCTTCTGACTATGTCAACTCCATTAGCTGTCACTCTCTCTTGTTTGCCATTTGTGGTTCATCATCCCTTTGTTGTGTAAGAGCTCTTCATTGGCAATGTGTGAAAGTTACCTTATCAAAGTGATTATCATTTATACAACAGTGTATGTGTGTGTGTCTGTCTGTGTTTAAAGGAGGGTTATTCAGTAGCTGAAAGCTCTCCTGTGGGTTCAGGTGCTACATTGACAGGTTTACTTGCGACTCACTGAATTAGAAATGGACCTTTGAAGACTTTGGCTATACCTTTTTAGTGGATTTTTACCTCTAGCAATACATCTAGGATAGCAGTTGTAACTTTTTAGAGTTGTTTATTCCCAGTGCTATTTTTAATACATAGGATCAAAGGGTAAAGTGAAATAGTTTATCTATTGCCACATGAAAGACTTGCATTTACCAACTTAATCAGAGGGCATCAAAATTTATTCATTATTCTTGAGAGGAGATCTGTTGATCTACCACAAAGAGAGGACTGCTAGCTAATTACAGGGACATTTAGGACTTAATGTTCATCTTAGGTTAGACAGAAAATCATAAACACTTGTCTTTAAATCTCTTCTAAATTTAGCATTTCTTGCTTTTGTTCTTTGAGTTCCTCAACTCTTTTTAAGCCTTTTTAATAGAGATATAACTGACATATAACATTGTGTAACTTAAAAGTATATACTGTGTTGATTTGATATATTTTATCTATTGCTATATGATTACCAACATAGCATTAGCTAGCACCTCCATCATGTCATATAATTATAATTTTTTTGTGTGTTGGGAACAGTTAAGATTTAGTCTCTTAGCAACTTTGAAGTTTATAATACAGTATTGTTGACTATAATCATTATGTGGTACATGAGATCTCCAGAACTTATTTATCGGCTACAGTGGAACCTTGGTTCTTGAATTTAATTTGTTCTAGAAGGCTGTTGTTCAGTAAGTGATTTGTTTGAAAACTGAATCTCCTTTGTTACCTCAGAGACACATAACTAATCATACAGGTATCAGTACAAAAGGGATATCAGGTTGAGAACCAAGTTTGTTCAACAATTGAGGCATTTTTTCTGTGAACAACTTGATTGAGAACCTAATAGTTCGAGATGGGAGACATTCAATAACTGAGGGTTTGACTGTAGTTATAAGTTTGTATGTACCCCTAAACATCTCCCAAATCCCCCACTCTACAGCCCCTGGTAAGTACTATTCTACTTTGTTTTTAAAATTTCAGTTTTTTAAGATTTCACAGATAAATATCATATAGTATTTTTATATCAAAGGGATACTTTCCCACTTATGTTCATTGCAGTATTATTCATAATAGCCAAGATATGGAAACAACCTAAGTGTCCATCAATGGATTAATGGATAAAGAAGATGTCCCTCTCTCTCTCTCTCTCTCTCTCTCTCTCTCTCACACACACACACACATACACACACACATGAACATTATTCAGCTATTAGAAAGAAGGAAATCCTGCCATTTGCGACAACATGGATAAATCTTGAAGGCAGGCTAAGTGAGATAAGTCCCACAGAGAAAGACAAGTACTGTGTGAGTTCCTTAGTGTACTGTGTGAGTTCCTTAGTTCCCCCCTTTTTTTAAATCCTTACCTGAGGACATTTTTATCCTTGCTTTTAGAGAGAGAAAGGGAGAGAGACAAGCATCAGTGTGAGAGAAATATTGATCGGTTGCTTCCCATATATGCCTGGACTGGTGATTGTACGCATCTGGACTTGGAGTTGAACCTGCAACCTAGGCACATGCCCTGACTAGGAATCGAACCTTCAATCTTGTGCTTAGGGAACATTGCTCCAGCCAACTGAGCCACACAAGCTAGGGCCTCAACTCTTTTATTTTTATTGTGTCAAATGTACATAATATAAAATATACCATTTGAGCCATTTTAATTGTACAATTCAGTGGCATTAAGTACATTGACATTGTTGTACAACCATCACCACCATTCATCTTCAGAATTTTTTCATCATTACAAGCTGAAACTCTGAATCCATTAAATAACAACTCTCATTTCTTCACTTTCCCCAGCCCCTGGTAACCGCTATTCTACTTTCTATCTCTGTGAGTTTGTTTGTTCTAGGTGTTTCATGTAAGTATAGCCATACAATATTTGTTCTTTTGTCTGTGGGTTATTTCATTTAACAAAATATTTTCAGGATTCATTCATGTAGTGGCATGTATCAGAATTCCATTCTTTTTTAAGGCTGAATTATATTCCATTTTATGTATATACCACATATTTTTATCCATCCACTGATGGACATTTGTATTATTTCCACTTTTTGACTATTGTAAATAATGCTGCTATGAACATTGGTGCAAAAATACATGTTCAAGTCCCTTTTAATTCTTTATGGCATATACCTTTAAGTGAAATTGCTAGATTATATGGTAATTCTATGTTTAAGTTTTTAGGAATTACTACACTGTTTTCCACAGTGGCTATACCATTTTACGTTCCCACCGGTAATACACAAGGGTTCCAGTTTCTGCACATCATTGTCAGCACTTGTTATTTTGTTGTTTTTTTTTTTCATAGCCATCCTAAGTGGTGTGAAGTGATATCTCATCCTGGTTTTAATTTACATTTACCTACTTCTTAACGAAGTTGAACCTCTTTTCATTTGTTTATTGACCACTTGTATTTCTTCTTTGGAGATATATTTATTCAAGTCTTTTGCCAATTGTTGAATTTGGTTGTTTGTCTTTTTGTTGTTGAGTTGTAGTCATTTTTATATATGTATTCTGAGTATTAATGACTTATCAGATAGGAATTGCAAATATTTGCTCCCATTTTATGGATTGCCTTTTCACTTTCTTAATATGCCTTTGATGCCCAAAAGTTTTTAATTTTGATTAGGTCCAGTTTATCTATATGCTTTTGGTGTCATATCAAAAAATTCATTGCTAAATCCAGTGTCATGAAGCTTTTCTCCTATGTTTTCTTCTAAAAGTTTTACAAAATTAGCTCTTATATTTAGGTCTTTGATTCACTTTGACTTAATTTTTGTATATAGTATAAAGTAAGTTTCCAACTTATTGTTTTGCATGAGGGTACTCAGTTTATTCCACCATTTGTTGAAAAGAATATCTTTTCCCCATCAAATGTTCTTGGTATCCTTGTCAGAAAGAATTTGATGATATGTGTGAAGGTTTATTTCAGCCTCTCTAGTCTATTTCGTTGATCTTTTTGTCTGTCTTTATGCCAGTATCATACTATTTTGATTATTATACCTTTGTAGTATGTTTTGAAATCAGGAACTTGAAGTTTCTTCTTTTTCAAGATTGTTTTGGGTATTTGATATTTTTTGACATTCCATATGAATTTTAGGATTTTTTTTTATTTGTGAGAAAAATGTCACTGGGAGTTTGATAAGGATTGAACTGAATCTGTAGGTCTTTTTTTGATGTTGACATCTGAACAATATTAAGTCTTGCAATCTATAAATACAAGATGTGTTTCCATTTATTTCTCTTTTATTTTAGCAATGTTTTGTAATTTTCAGTGTTACACATCTTTTGTCTCCTTAATTAACCTTGTTCTTTTGATGCAATTGTAGATGGAGTTGTTTCCTTAATTTCCTTGTTGGATTATTTATTTCAGTGTATAGAAATACAGCTGACTTTTAAATGTTAAGTGTTGACGTGGTTTACTGCAACTTTGCTGAATTAGTTTATTAGTGTTTGATTTTGAATATCAGAAAAAGAAGGTAAACACTAGTAAAAAGGAAAAATATGATATAATTCTACATTAACAGGAACAAAGAACCTAAAATAAGATGGAAGTAGTAAAATTAAATACTCAGGGCTGGGAACCAAAGTGTCCCAGGTTCAATTCCCAGCCAGGGTACATTCCTGGGTTGCAGGCCATAACCCCCAGCAACCGCACATTGATGTTTCTCCCTCTCTCTCTCTCCCTCTCTCTCTCTCTCTCTCTCTCTCTCTCTCTCTCTCTCCCTCCCTCCCTCCCTTCCCTTTCTAGAAATGGATGAATAAAATCTTAAAAAAAAATTAAATACTCAAATGAATAATCATTTGCTTATATCACATTTGGACATATTGCACTTGCTTGTTAAAAGAAGTTAGAATGTCAGATGGGGTTAGAGGACAAAAGCCACGTGTGTTGTTTATAAAGACATACTTAAAACAGTGATAAAGAAAAGCTAAGATAAAGGTATAAGCAAGCAAAGAGCAAGCAGGAATGGCAATATTAATATCTATCTCAGAAGGAAGAAGATAAAGTTAAAGCATCAAACAGGATATTATGAAGTTACTTCACATATTAAGAAGTTATGTCAAAGAATTGTAGGCACTAAAAATATTTTTGCTAATAATTTAAACTCAGAACTTCTAATAGATTCGAGGAAAAGGGATAAATATTAGGTATAATAGAGAATTTCAGGTGCCTTTCTTTCCAAATAGTACAGATCTAACAAACAATAAGTGAATAAATATAGAGGAATTGGATAATAGAATCCATAAAATCCATTTGATTTATATGTGTGGATATATTTACAAATAGGGAACATATATTTTTATAGTCTACAAGCCATTAAGAAAGTTGGTTGCATATATGGCTCAAAGAAAACCTTTGGTTAAAGAAAAGCAATTTTATATTCTGTATGTCTCAATAAAATTGGAAATAATAAACAAATGGCCAAAATACTATTTTTGCTTTTTTAAAATTTATTGATTTTATAGAGAGAGAAAGAAATGTTGAGAGAGAGAAAGAAACGTTGAGAGAGACACTTGTTGTGCCACTTATTGATACATGTCATTGGTTGATTCTTGTATGTGCCATGACTGGGGAGGTGACCCAACCTGCAACCTTAGCATTATTGGAGACAATGCTCTTACAACTGAGCTACCTGGCCAGAGCCAGATATTCTTAATTGGAGATTAGAAACCACACTCCTAGATAAATTTTGGGTCAAGGAGATAAAACTGAAATTACAAACTACCTAGAAAGCAATAAAAAAAGAAGACATCATAACAAAACTTATTGGTCATTGTAAAAGCTATAATCCAAAGAAAATATATCCCCTAAAATGTCTTCATTACTAATTAATAACAATTAGGATGAATTTAGTGTTCATTTTATGACATTAAGGCAATAACAGGAAAATAAAGCAAAATAAAGGAAGAGGGAATAAAGAAAGATAACTGAAATTGCCCTAGTTGGTGTGGCTCAGTGGATTGAGCATCAGACTTCTAAACAAAGGCTTGTCAGTTCTGTTATCTGTCAGGGCACATGCCTGGGTTGTGGGCCAGGTCCCCAGTATAGAGGACACACAAGAGGCAACAACACATTAATTGTTTCTCTCGCTCTCCTTCCCTTCTCCTCTCTCTAAAAATAAATAAATAAAATCTTTTAAAAAGATAACAAATTAGTAAAAATTATAAACAAAAATAGGATAAATCTACTCTTTTTGGCTTGCTGTTAAATGATTAATGAACCTGATGAAGAAAAATAAAGGCAAAAAAATGAGAGAAGAAATGAGAAATGAAATATAGCTATGCTCTAGAAAAGAATAAGAGAATACCATCTGCAACCTTGACAACATAGTTTTTCCCAGCATTTTAAGTATGAAACACTTCAAATATAGAGCAAAGTTGAAAGATTTGCTGAGAACGTCCTTAATACTCACCATCTAGATTTTACTTTTAACATCGAAAACACATTTAAAATCTTAAGTAATGGATTATTCCTAAGCAAAATATAAATAAAAATGTGCACAAGAAAAAGAAAAAATTACTAGGCCATTTTAAATAAAAGATATAATGAGATGATTTAAGTTTTTTTCTTGACACCAAAACAGGGAGGCATCCAAGAATATGTAGTGTATAGCATTGTTTATAATAGAGAAAACATGGAGCAACCTAAACGTTCATCAATAGATAAAGGTATAAATTGTAGTAGAACTATATGGTAAGATACTGAACAATAGTTAAAATAAAGTATAACTATACATATAAAAGAAGTAAGCATTAAAATATAATATTGAACAAAATAATTTGCAAATGAACACATATTCTTTATGCCTGATTTTTTAAATAGTTTAAAAAGAGGAAAAAAAACACCCAGGAACAAGTGGATTCAGAGCTTGATTTCCAAGTAACCTTTAAATGACAAAGATTCCAGTGTTAAAACTTCTTAACCCCAATTAATTTCATGAAGTCAGTATAATCTTAATACCAAATCTTTATATCATACAAAAAAAGAATTGCACATATAAATATAGATATTAAAATCCTTAGTAAAGGATTTTACTATCAACAGAATTCACCAATGGATCAAAAGAATAATATCCTGCTACTAGTTTGGCTTTGTTTTAAGATTTTAAGAATAGTTCTGTATCAATTACCTATCAGTAAACCATATGATCATATCAGTAGGTACTGAGAAAACATTTGATAAAAATTAATAGCCATTCTTCATTAAAAGTAAAAGTAAAGTAGGAATATGAGAAAATGACCTCAACATGTTAAACTATTTTTGAAAACACAAAACTCAGTAAACATTCTAAGATATGAGATAATATAGCTATTTTTATTAAAATACAATGAACAGTGGTGACTTATTTTTTTCAGTCACCATTATTGCAAATATCTACTATATTGCATATAGTGAATATCTTAGCAAAATCAATAAATGAGAAAATTAACAGTATAAACATTGAGAAAGATAACTTTATATCTTCTGTGCTGATGATAAAATGTAATTACTGGAATATCTCAGTCTCTCATAGCTCCTTTCTAGAAGATTCCTGGGGAGGAATTAGGAAGGTAGAGGATGACAAAGTGGGCCCCAAGCCATCTTCTCTAACTTTTTCAGAGAAGTGATTGACTGAAAATAGCAGGGCAAAAATCAAGCCAGAGCCCATTCACTTGATGTCAAAACTGTATAAAGACATTATAAGAAAATAAAACTGCAGACCAATATCCCTTATGAACATAGATGAAAAAATGTTTGACATAATATTAGCAATCAAATCCAGCAATATATAAAAAGGACAACATGTGATGACTGTGTGGGCTTTTTCCAGGAATGCAAAGATTGTTCAACATTTAAAGTTAATGTAATTTGACATATTAACAGACTACAGAAGAAACAACATTTCCATATTTGCAGAAAAAAGCATTTGAAGATATTCAGTATCCACTTATGATTTTAAAAAATCTCAGCAAACTTGCAATAGAAGGGAACCTCCTTAAACTGGTAAAGGGCATCTGTTTTTTTAAAGACCTACAACCAACATCAAGTTAAGTAAATGGTGACGACGACTGAATGCTTTTTCTCTTAACAAGGCACGAATGTCTACTTTTAACTACTTTCAGTATGATGTTTTCAATATTGTATTGGGAGTTATAGTCAATGAAATCAGGCATAAAAAAGAAATAAAAGGAATATAGATTGCAAAGGAAGAAATAAAACTGTCTTTACTTATTGATGACATGATTATCTACATAGAAAATCCCAAGGAATTAAAAAACCATCCTGGAATTATTAAGTGAGTTTAACAAAGTTGCAGGATACATGGTTAATATACAAAAACCAATTATATCTCTAATCACTAGCAATGCATAATTGGAAATTGCAATTTTTAATTAAAAAGTACCATTTACAATAGTGCCAAAAATAAAATACTTAAGTATAAATATAACAAAGTATGTGCAGAATCTGCTCAAAACTAAAAAAAACACAACCCACTAATAAATCAAAGAAAACCTGAACTAATGGATTGGTTGTTGGAAGACAATGTTAAGATGTCAGTTCTTTCCACATGACCCAGAAATTCAGGACAATTACATCACAATCATAGTAGGAATTTTTGTAGATGTTAACAGTCTGATTCCATAATTAATATAGAAAAGCAAGGAAGCAGAATAGCTAAACAATTTTGATGAAAACGATCATGGTTAAAGAATTCATATTGTCCGATTTCTGACTTACTCTAAAGGCACAGTAATTAAAATGCATATGGCATTGGCAGAAAGATAGGTACGCAGATCACTGGAACAGAGTTGAGAAATAGATCCAAATGGATATAGTCAAGTGATTTTTAAACACAAAAAAAGGTGTGATGGCAATTCAGTATAAAAAGGGTAATCTTTTCAACAAAAGATGCTGCAAAAATTGGACATACATATTGAAAAAAAAAAGAACCTCAATATAACTCTTACACATATCATAATTTAATTCAAAATATATGATAGACTTAAAAGTATAACATAAAACTGTAAAACTTCTAGAAGAAAACATGAGAAAATTCTTTTGACTTTTGTTTAGGGAAAGAGTTGTTGGATATAGCAACAGAAACATGATCCATAAAAGAAAAAAAAATCAGTAAATAGACAGTATAATATACAGATGATGTATTACAGAATTGTACACCTGAAACCTATATAATTTTATTAACTGATGTCACCCTAATAAGTTCAATAAAATTTAAAAATTTTCATGATGAATGTAATTGCAATTAAAAAATAAATTGTTAAGAAAATGAAAATATAATCCACAGACTAGCAGAGACTATTTTCAGATCACATATGGGACAAAGAACTTATATCCAGAATCTATAAAGAATTCTCAAAACTCAACTGAATAAAACAAGCCAATTTGAAAATCGAGTAAAGATTTGAACAGACATTTCACTAAAAAAGACAGATGTATGGCAAGTAAGCACATGAAAAAAGTGTTCAATATCATAATCCTTAGGGAAGTGGAAATTGAAGCTATAATTTTGTACTCCCAATATACCTATTAGAATGGCTAAAAACCAACCAAACAAACAAATAATAAAAAAAAAAGCTGCTAGTGAGGATGATGTATGTGGAGAAACTCATTTACAAGGTCTGTCCAGAAGGTATTCTGCCATATAATATGAAAAACTGAAGAAAGATAAAAATACAAGAAACATCGTAGATAGGACAGTGATGCCTCAGTCCCCTTCAAAGTAGGCACCTTGGGACCTCACACAGTTCTCCCAATTGCCATTAGTTGCCCTGTCATATTTTTCTGAATCTCATCAACAATCTCTTAACTTTCAAAGGTGATTTTAGTTTTGGGGAACACTGGAAGTCACAGGGTGCCAAATCTGAGCTGTAGGGAGGCTGAGTCACCTGGTTGATTTGATGTTTAACCAAAAAATCCTGCATGAGTTGCAATGCATGAGTGGGTGCATTGAGATGAAGTAGCCAATCATCAGTTGCCCATAGCTGCAGCCTTTTGCATCATCCCAATAGTTTCTGTGGAGGAATGTTCCATCTTAATGCAAAATTTGATGCAGATTCATTGCTCTATTTGCCGTAATTTTGGAGGTGATGGCCATACAGTACACGTGTTCACTTAACGGTGTGTACCGCCCCCACTGACTAGTACAGTGAAATCATCATTGTTCACACATGTTCATTCCAGTCCACTCTCTTTGGCTACCAGGTTACATTACTATCATAGAAACTGTTCTTGTTATATTAACAATGGTGGGACTTTTCCCAGATGCACTTCACGTTGTTGATGAGAAAACAAAATCTAGAACTATTTTTCACTTTGTCAGTTCCCTGAAAGTTAAACATGATCCATCAATCCTACTTGGGATATTTACCCAAGAAAACCTATGTTCACACAAACATCTGTACTTAAATGGTTTATAGTAGCTTTATTGTAATTGCCCCAAACTGGAAACCACCCAAATTCCCTTCATCTGGGGAATGGAAAGGCAGACTGGTGGTACATCTATAGGTGGAATACTGTTCAACAATTAACAGTAACAAACTATTGATACTTGCAGCAGTATCAATCAATTTAAAAGCCATTATGCTAAATGAAAGATGACAGACTCAAAAGGATATATATGTATTTCCCCATTTATAAGACTTTATGGAAAAGGTAAAACTAGGAACTATTTTCCAGGGTGTAAGGGTAAGAAGGGGGTTTGACAAAGGGATGGAGGAACTTTTTGGTATTTTAATTGTAGCAGTGGTTACATGACTTTATGAATTTGCTGAAATTTATGGAACTGTACAACAAAAAGTTAATTTTACTAAATAGAAATTTTAAAGTAAAGAAAAATTAAATACGAGGCTCAGGAGTAAAGAACTTGAGAGAGTATCAGCTCATTTCTCCCTGCCCCTGCTCGCACAAAAAATCTTACTGAAACTGGACAAATGGAAAGATATATTCCAGGTTCTTAGATAGCTTTTAGATGCGACTTTTCTCCAAATTTATATATATAATTAAGGTTGGAAAGTATTCTGTTTTATTTTAATTGGAAAAAGGATTTTAATGTTTGTATTAAATAAAAATAGATAAGAATAGCCAATAAAATAATGAAGACTAGGAAATTTGCTTGCCTGACCAATTATTAAACCTACTGAAGCCCCTGGAGTAGACAGATTTGTGGAAGGAAGCAAAACCCAACATAGGTGGAAGCTTAATATGCAAAAATCATGTTCTTTAAACCAGTGAGAAAATAGTTTTAAGTGGTGGTAGCACAACTGATAAACCATCTAGGTGAAAATACTGCCTGTACAGAACTGAATGGTGCCTGGCATGTAATAAACTTTATTATTGACATTTCGGTTGTTTCTAAGTTTTCACAATTACAAATCATGCTGTACTGAATATCCTTTTACATATTTACTCATACCCATCAAAGAATGAAAAAAATAACCATAACTAAAATTGCCAGAGCTCTGTTATGTTGCTTTATAAAGGTTATTACAATGTCTTCACAACAACAACAAAAAAAACTCTAAGAAGTCTTTAGCCTCTGTCAAGTTGCCATTTCTTTCACTCTCTTGAGTTCCATAAAAATTTCTATCAAGGTATATATTTTTACCTTTAAAAATTGTTTGTTTGAACTCTTATTTTATTGTTACTGTGGATTTATTTATATATTTCTTTTGTCATTTTGGTGGGATTTAGGAAAGGAGGGAAATTAATATGTTGTCAGCCATCTTGAAGTGGAAATCATACCTGAATTTTTAACCTAGTGTAGTTGACTATTTATTAACCTCAAAAATTAAAATAGTTCTATCATCACTCCATTTTCTCCTCCTGCTCCCTTTTGCAGGTGAGAAATTTTATTGTTTCTTGTCTATTATATTTTGATGAAGTAATCTGGAATTTCAATTCCAGACTGTTTCCTTTTCATTATAAATCTTCTGTTTTAATTCCTGTTTAGAATGTTCACTGAAACTTACCAACCACTTGAGCCCCAATTACTTAGACTAAACTCTAAGTAGACTAAACTCTAAGTAAGCATTATTAGAAACATTGTATTACTATTTTTTGTTTGCCACACCCTTCTTTTCTAGGGACTTTATTTGGTAACATTTTAATAGAAATTATTTGACTATTATTTTTAGAAAGGATTTGTGCTCTTATACTTCCTGTGTCCTGGTTTTCACAAAAATGTGTTTAGTTTTCCATTATAAACTTGATTGGTAGCTTATTTGGGTTCAGAATTTTAGTCTTCACCTCAGAATTCTGTAAACGTTACTCTTTTATTTTCAAATTGAAATTTTAAAATTCAATTTAGGGTTCAACCTTAAACCTTCAATTGAAGGTTTAAAAATTCAGTTTAAAAGTTGAATTTATTGTGGTGACATTAGTTCAAACATTACTCTCTTAACTTCTAGTATTTAATATAGCAGATTAGAGGACCAAATCCTCTTAGAAGATCTTTCATTGTTTGGTAACTTTATATTTCTGTCTGGAAATATGTTGGCAATTAATATTTTGAGCGCAATAAATGTTTAGGTGTCTAAAATTTGATTGATTATTCCTGTCCTGACATAGATCCTTTTAATGTGGAAATTTAGGGGTTTCTTAAGGAACCTTTCATATTATTTTTGTTGATTATTACTTTTTCTCATTTTTAGATGATTTTTTTATTGTTCAATTACAGTTGCCCCCATTACTTTCCCCTGCCTTATCCACCCCACATTGCTTTTGTCCATGGGTCCTTTATACATGTTCCTTGACTTGGACCTTCCCTAGATAATGAGTTTCTTTTCAAGCAATGGAAATTTTCTTTATTTTTACAGTTTTATTGGGATATAATTGACATATAACAATGCATAAGTTTGAAGTACACAACATAATGATTTAATATATGTATCAAAATGAGTCCTAGAAAAAGTTAACTTCCGAGATGTTCTTGAAGTTATTGATTTATCATGCAGGTGGGTTTATAACACAGTTACAAAATGTGGAAACTGCTGCATTGCTGTGTGGGAGGAGTCAGAGTAACTAACAAAGACTGTCAGTGATTACATAGGTCCTGAGAAAAGAATTGGCAGGTGTAAATAAATACAACCCAGGAAAGCACTCATTTTAGTGGTATTAGAAATGTGCATGACAATGATTAAAATTTTAAAAAAGAAAAAAAAGAATATACTTAATATGCCGACATACTTTGAAAACATACATAAAGCAGATTTTATTGATATCTGAGAGATTCATTAAATCCAAAATTAAAATTACAATAAGGCAAAAAAAAAAAAAAAGAAATGTGCATGAGAATTTCTATGCTTTAATTTGGAACTTGTTCCATTTCAGGACCGGAAATTAACCAAAGCTGAGCAGCAAAGGTTCAAGGAAGAAGCAGAGATGTTAAAGGGTCTCCAGCATCCCAATATAGTTCGATTTTATGATTCCTGGGAGTCTATATTAAAAGGAAAGAAATGCATTGTATTAGTGACTGAACTTATGACATCAGGAACATTAAAGACGTAAGTTCACCCTGATAGTCCTTGCTACTGGAGTTCTGTTTTGAAATAATTTTCAGCAGTCATAAAAGTTGCTTGTAAAATAACACTACTTGATTAAAGGATTTATAGGATCCTGAATCTTGTGAGATTATTTCAGGGCAGGTTAAAAAATTAAGATGTTAATAAAGTTTGCTAGAAAATACATTGTTGAAGCCTGGCTGAGTAGCTCAGTTGGTAAGAGAATTGTCCTGATACACTAAGGCTGTGGGTTAGATCTCCTCTCAGATCGGGGCACATACAAGAAGCAAGCAATGAATGCATAAATAGGTGGGACAGCAAACTGATGTCTCTTTGTCTCTCTCCCTTTCTCCCTCCTTCCCTTCCCCTCTCTCTCTGTAAAATCAATTTAAAAACACAATGCAGTATTTATAAATTAATATTTGTGGGATAGCATAGGATTTTAGAATTAGAAATTATTATAGAGATAATATAATGTCATTTTGTAAACGACACTGAAAAGGTGGTGTGGCTAGGTTCACATTTATGTAGTCTGTTGTTTTGTTTCTGAAAAGTTTTTCATTTGATGGTATAATCACTTATTTCTAACTGTTAAATGTGAGGTATACATTTAATTTAGTGTAAAGATGGTTTCCTACCATCTTTACACTAAAATTTTACGTAGTTAAACCCTCTGTTGACTTTTTTTTTTAGATTTTTTTTCTTTTTTTAGATTTTATTTATTTATTTTTAGAGAGGGAAGGGAGGTAGATAGAGAGGGAAACATCAATGTGCAGTTGCTGGGGGTCATGGCCTGCAACCCAGGCATGTACCCTGACTGGGAATCGAACCTGTGACGCTTTGGTTCACAGCCCGCGCTCAATCCACTGAGCTACGCCAGCCAGGGTGACTTTGTATTGGGAAGTAGAGAAGGGCTTTTTAAATTGTGCTGCCATTTTGCAGAAGGCCACTCTGATCAGAATGATTTTTGTTTTGAATTAAAAATGCTAAACTTGGTAGGATGTCTTCTCAAATAATGAGTTATTAGATTTCAAGTTGTCTTGCTCTAACAGACAATAAAAAAAAAACAAGTTAGTGATGGCAGTTGTAGTACAGCACATGCAATATCTGCTAGCTTAAATGATTTACCTTCATAGTGATCATACAGTAAGTTTGGTATTTTTATTAATATGTCTTTTTTTCTTTATATAGGTACTTAAAACGATTTAAAGTCATGAAACCAAAGGTCCTAAGGAGCTGGTGCAGGCAAATTTTAAAGGGGTTGCAGTTCTTGCACACTAGGACTCCACCTATTATTCACCGGGATCTGAAGTGTGACAATATTTTCATCACGGGACCTACTGGATCTGTGAAGATTGGTGATCTAGGCCTAGCCACCTTAATGCGCACATCATTTGCTAAGAGTGTCATTGGTGATTAGCATTTTATAGTTTATTAGTTGGGTAAAGAGAGTTGTTAATTGAATATGTCTAGAACAGGGAGCAGCAAACTATAACGCATGGCCAAATGCTGCCTATTTTTGTAAATAAAACTTTATTAGAACACAGCTATACCCACTTGTTCATGTAGTGTCTACAGCTGCTTTTGTGCTATAATGGCAGAGTTGAATAGTTGTGACAGAGAACATATGGATGGCAGAGCCCAAAATATTTACCATCTGGCCCTTTACAGAGAAGTTTGCTGATCCCTGATATGGAATGTAAATTTGCTTTGAAATATCTATTACATATTGCCTTATTTTGGAGAGTCCTCATGTATTTTTTTGTGGGATATATTTAAGATTATTGAAAATTTCTGAGGATTTAAGAAAGAAAATTTACTAATCATGAAAAATTTCAGTAACTAAAAAAAGGATAGAAATAAAAACATTTTAGTGATCATTATCTAATCTTGAACATTATGGATTGTACTTTATCAGTGTGGAAAGTTAAGGAAATTCTTTAAATGCTTTGTATTAGATATAGCAAGTGTTCAACAAATGTTATATTTTTTAATTTCTTTTAGGGAATGGGAATTAACTCAGGTAATCCTTATCACAAAGGGAAAGTAACCTTGGTGAATACAGTTTTCTTTTTAACAAAAATATGGTTGTGGTGTTATTTTGTAGGGACTCCTGAATTTATGGCCCCAGAGATGTATGAAGAGCACTATGATGAATCTGTAGATGTCTATGCTTTTGGAATGTGTATGCTGGAAATGGCAACTTCGGAGTACCCTTATTCTGAGTGCCAAAATGCAGCTCAAATATACCGTAAAGTAACTAGTGTAGGTATACCTTTACTCTTTTTACTTCACAAATTGCCATATTTCATGTTGAAGTTGGTTTAAGTCAACTTAGTAAAACCAATTTTGGTTTAGTTTTGTTTAACAGTGCTAAATTTAACATAATTGTAATGAAACAAGCTTTAGATTTATGTTATATAATACATACCTGTACCCTATTGGGGTCATGTAAAATGCTCTGTATTGGTGTCTTTGGGAAAACAGAGATATCATACATACGCATTTGTTTGTAAAGAAATTTTAAATATTTATTAGATGGGTCTCATTTTCCAAATTTGAATAATAAATATTGGCTAAATGGTTTGAAGGTTTCTTTTAGTTCTAAAAGCCTGATTGTGAAAGGGCATTCAAAATGTAGTTCAACAGATACAGTATTTGATGCTTGCTATGAGTAATTTTTTAGAAATTGAAAGGAATGCATGGATGAATAAAGAAGTGTTTGCTACCCTGAAGAGCTTACATTTTTAGTAGGACAGTAATATAAATTCACAAATAAGCACAGAAATAATAAGAGGATGGGAGTATTGTAAAGGACATGAGGGAAGTAGAAGCAAAATGCTAGGATTATTCAAAAGAGGTTTACTTCATATCTAATTGGGTGGCTCAGATAGGCTGGAGAAAAGATTGTTAGAGTATTTCAGAAAACTAATGCTAAGAGGTACTGTTTTAAATGTATGCTATATGCTGCATGCTTTCATTTTTATATCCTTACAAGATGGTGATATGTTCAGTTTATAAATGATGGGACTGAAACTTAGAGGTTGTGACTTATCCAGGTTCACATAGCTCCTGGTAATGGTGGATTTTGACCCCAAGTCTGACTCCAGAGGTTTGGGTAGGAAGATATAAGAAATAAGGCTGATGTTCAGAATATGGGATATTCTATATGACAGATGACCTAGTTTCCCTAGCAAATCAGTTTGCTCATTTCTTCTAGCCATTCTAAAAGACTTTGAAATAATACTGACTTAGAATGTTTGCAATAGAGGAATACTTCTTAGGAATTTTCAAAAGTTTTTAAATAGCTCTGGCCAGTGTTGCTCAGTGGTTGGAATATCATCCCATAGCTGAACAGGTGTAGTTTGATTCGCAGTCAGGGCATGTACCTGGGTTGTGGGTTCATTCCCATTTCAGGCGCAGGTGCATGTGACCCCATTAGAGATGCTTTCAGTCCCTGGTCCTAGTGTGCATCCTGGGTCTGGGTGTGTGCAGAGGCAAGCAATTGATACATCTCTTACATGAGTGTGTGTGTATGTGTGTGTGTGTCCCTTCTTCTCTCTCTAAAAAAGCAAATGAAGCCCTGGCTGGAGTGGCTCAGTGTATTGAGTGCTGGCCTGCAAACAAAACAGTTGCTGGTTTGATTCCCAGCAGTCAGGGCACATGCCAGGGTTGTGGACCAGGTCCCCAGCCTGGGGCGTGCAAGAGGCAACCACACATTGATGTCTGTCTGTCTCTCTCTCTCTTTCACTCCTTTCCCTCTCTCTGGAAGTAAATAAATAAAATCTTTTTATTTTTTTAAAGATTTTATTTATTTATTTTTAGAGAGGGAAGGGGGGGGAGAGAGAGAGAGAGAGAGAGAGATCAATGTGCGGTTGCTGGGGGTTATGGCCTGCAACCCAGGAATGTACCCTGGCTGGGAATCGAACCTGGGACACTTTGGTTCCCAGCCCGCGCTCAATCCACTGAGCTACGCCAGCCAGGGCAATAAAATCTTTTTAAAAAGCAAATGAAGCCCTGGCTGGCGTGGCTCAGTGGACTGAGCGCGGGCTGCGAACCAAGGCATCACAGGTTTGATTCCGAGTCGGGGCACATGCCTGGGTTGCAGGCCATGGCCCACAGCAACTGCACATTGATGTTTCTCTCTCTCTCTCTCTCTCTTTCTCCCTCCCTTCCCTCTCTAAAAATAAATAAATAAAAATCTTTTTAAAAAAGCAAATGAAAATGTCCTCAGGTGAAGATAAAAAAAGTTTTTAAATAACATTGATGTTTTTTCTGATTTCAAGAAGTACTTGTTTATTATATTTTGCTAACTGGGGTTATACTGTATGTACATTTTAGAAACCTGTTTTTTTTCCGTACTTAATGTTGCACTGTGAGAATTCTCTGTTGTTAATTTGAGAACATTTTTAATTTCTGTATATTATTAGTGTATATTACATGACATAAATTTTACTATGTTGATTTTAGATTATTTACAGTTTTCACTGTTATTTGTAGAACTATGACAAAATTCTTGTCAAAAAAGTTGTTAAACTTACACTATTTATATTTATCTCATTTAAAACTCAAATATGGTCTAATGGTAAAAATCATTATTTTAATAAATGTCATGTTGATTTGGGTTTTCAATTGCTTAATATGTGACTGGAAAACATTTTTATCCTCCTAGGGCATAAAACCAGCCAGCTTTAATAAAGTCACTGATCCTGAAGTGAAAGAAATCATTGAAGGTTGTATTCGTCAAAACAAATCTGAAAGGTGGGTGCAAATGTACTGAAGTGACATAATCGATAGATGCATTTTTCTGTTCGTTTGCACTGGGTCATTTTTTGGCCTTTGAATTATGCTTGGTATGATTTTTGAGTAGAAAACAAACCATACTGGCTTTAGTATACTGTATTGGTGCAATTTGTTTGCCGTTTTAGACTTTGATATCATGTGCTGAATTTTCCTTGAAGCAAAATTTAGGTTGTGTTTGTCTGTGTGTTTTTTGACAAGCTTTTATGATCTTGAGGTGTCAGATGAAGACAGTGGGCCCCTTCCACCTAGGTTAACTTGCTTCTAACAATTGATGAAGTAGAGAGTTTCTGTAGTATCACCTTTAGATAAGTTACTTACATGGTTTTTAATGATAGTTTAAAAAAAAGTAATGATCAACTTGCCAGATGTTTTTGTTTGTTTGTTTGTTTGACCACATGTCCTTGTATTACGATAGTAAAGTTCATTCATTCATAGGGCTATTTTTTGTTCAAGAATTAGTATTCTAGATTATTTGTATCACAATTCATGTTTTTCTTATGGACAAATCATTTGAGTTTTATCTTGTATTTCCCTTTAAGTTGAGCTTTGGACAGGTGCTGACAAGCTGAAGGATTTGCTTTTTACCTTCCTATTGATTATGATTAATAAAGGTGACAGGTCCTTTATAGAAATTATCTCCATCAGCATTTTTTTGACTATCTTCTAGTTTTGTTATTTTTCTGAGTTTAGTGTCGCTTATTCTGAGAATACATAAAGCCACTAAGGTAAGGCCTGTTTTAATTATAGCTTCATTGTAGAACATTCTTAATGTTTGTACCAAAAGGCTATATCTAGGTGTATATTTGTTTTCATTACTGTAAAATTTATATAGCATAAGATTTACCATTTTAGTCTTTTTTATGTGTTACAATTCAGTGGCATTAAGTACTTTCACAGTAAAACTGTCACTGCTATCTATTTCCAGAACTTATTCATCATCTCAAACAGAAACTCTGTACCCATTTAACAACTCCTCATTCCCTCTTTCCATCAGTCCTTGGTAACCTCTATTCTTCTCTCTGTCCCTATGAATTTGCTTATTTTAGGTACCTCATATAAGTGGAATCACACAATATTTCTCCTTTTGTGTCTGGGTTATTTCACTTAGCATAGTTTTCAAGGTTGATCCATGTTGTAGTGTATATCAGAATTTCCTATTTAAGGCTGAATGTTACACACACATATCACATTTTGTTTATTTATTTATCTGTTGATGGATACTTGGGTTATTTCTGCCTTTTGTCAATCATGAATAATGCTGCATGAAAATTGGTGTACAAATATTTGCTTGAATTGCTGCTTTCCATTCTTTTTAGTATCTACCTAGGAGTCGGATTATTGAGCCATATGGTAATACTATGTTGAAACTTTCGAAGAACCACTAAACTTTTCCCACAGTGGCTATACCATTTTGCATTCCTTCCAGCAATATAGGAAGGTTGCAATTTCTCAACATCCTCATCAATGCTTGTTATTTTCTTTTTCTTTCTTTTTTTTTTTGTAATAGCCATCCTAATGGGTGTGAAGTGGTATCTTCTTGTGGTTTTGATTTGCATTTCCCTAATGACTCACGATGTTGAGTATATTTTCGTGTAGTTATTGGCCATTTGTATATTTTTGGAAAAATGTCTACTTAAATCCTTTGCCCTTTAAAAAATTGTTTCATTTATTTTTTGAGTTGTAGGAGTTTAGGCATGCTTTTTAAAAGATTTTATTTATTTTTGGAGAAGAAAGAGAGGAAGAGCAACAGCCATCTGTGGTTGCCGCTCTTGCATCCCCCACTGGGGACCTGGCCTTGCAATCTGGGCATATGCCCCACTGGGAATCAAACCAACAACCCCTTGGTTTGCAGGCCGGCACTCAGTCCACTGAGCCACACCAACCAGGGCTAGTCATGCTTTTTTTAAGCAAGAGTAAAACTACTGTGTTGAAGTAGCCATTTTAGTTTGGATTCTGATTGTTGTTTATATAGTCTTATCACTAATTATGATTTATTACTGAAGAACACTGGAATACTGAACAGGATTCATGCCATATTAGTTTATTGGAAAATGTACAGGCTTCGCTGTGAGAGTAAGATTGAAATTTGGACTCATTTAGCCAGTGTGATATCGAGCAAATTACTTGATTGTTACTCAAAAAGGGTGTTATTTTTATGATTAAAAAGATAATGAGTACATATAAAACACCTAACAGTAATAAGTATTTAATGAATGGTATCTCTAGCTATTGCTATAATTATTCCTTAGTAAAATACTTTGGAAAAATTATTATTGTGAGTCAGAGGGCTTAACTTGGTAGTATCTGATTAAACACATCTCACCTCAACCTTAAAACTAGTCTGAACAAAATTAATCTTTTTTTATAATACTGTCTTAGTTAAGTATTTGTCTCTTGACCACTAAAAATGTAGAAGGTTTAAATCCTTTACTTGCAGGATGACATGTATTATCTGTTACAAATTCTACAGGAGGGGCTTTCTATGTAAACATTATGGAATACATTGTTTTTTTTTCTCCCTGGTCTGTAATACAGATAAGTTAGATATTACATATCTGTTTTAGAAGTTCATTAAAGAAAAGCAAATTAACGGCCCCAGCTTGTAAAAGAATCTTTTGAACCCCTGTACTTTCGTCTCTACAGAGATGGTTAATTTCTGATATTAGGATAGTCCTGTATCTACTGCATGTATACTTTGGACTAAAACACTAGACGTAAATACTTTAAGAAAACCATGGGACTTGGCTGAACTAAATTATAAATTAGCTTCACCCACGGCACTCTGCAAAGAGTGACATACAGTGAGTAGATCAGGCGTGTCAAACTCATTTTCACCGGGGGACATATCAGCCCCGAGGTTGCCTTCAAAGGATGGAAATAATTTTTAAAAAGATTTTATGTATTTATTTATTTATTTTTTAGAGGGGGGGAGGGAGGGAGGGAGGGAGGGAGAGAGATACAGACAGAGACAGAGACACATCAATGTGCAGTTGCTGGGGGCCGTGGCCTGCAACCCAGGCATGTGCCCTGACTGGGAATCGAACCTGTGATGCTTTGGTTTACAGCCCACGCTCAATCCACTGAGCTACGCCAGCCTGGGCTTAGGATGGAAATAATTTTAGGACTGTATAAATGTAACTACTCCTTAACTGTTAAGAAGTTGAAATTACATTCAGCCCTTTGAATGCAACTGCTAGGCTAATGTGGCCCCTGGTGAAAATGAGTTTGATACCTCTGGACTATATTATTCTTAATGAAGTCTTTGACTTCTATTGGTAACATTTACTAACTTAACTTAGAGTTTACATAGCTGGGAAAAGTTTTTCATTTCCTTTGCACATAATCTATTGTTTGAATTTTAGTAACTTAAGGCAGTGGTCTAGGGAAGTTACTCAATCCATGTAACATGTACTGAAGCACTTCTCCAACTCTCTTTAGGTATACTTTAAGGTATGTTAAACTTCAGTGTCTAGATATATTACTACTAGTAATCTTTAATTAATGTCATTACAAATGCATGTTAGTTGGAAATTTTTGCACCCTTGATAGTAATAAGTTAGATACAATATTTTGTTTTTATGACAAACCAGATTAATGGTTTAATTAATAGAATTTTTTAAAATTATTTTTTATTTATTTTAGAGAGGGGACGGGAGGGATAGAAACATAAATGTGTGGTTGCCTCTCATATGCCCCCTACTGGGGCCTTGGCCTGCAATCCTGGCATGTGTCCTGACTGGGAATCAAATTGTGATCCTTTGGTTCTCAATCTGGAGCTCAACCCACTGAGACACAACAGCTAGGGCCATTTAATTAATAGAAAGTTTAAAATAACACTTTTCAGGGGTCCGGCCAAGATGGAAGTATAGGTAGAAATGCTTCGCTTCCTCACACAACCAAAAGGAGGATAACAACCAATCCAAAAACAATTAGCAACCAGAATTGCCAGAAAATCAAATTGTGTGGAACTCTGACAGCTAAGGAATTAAAGAAACAGTCACCCAGACCAGTAGGAGGGGCTGAGCCAGGAGCCATTGGGAGAGAATGCATGACAAGGCAGAACTGTCTGACTGGGAACCTAAAGACAAAGCTAGCTACAAACTACTGTGGGGGATACCACAGCCAGAGAAACTGTCAGTCTCACACGAGAGAGTTCGTTGAAAAGTGAGGCTAAAGCAAGGGAGTCGCATTACTCCCTCTGTGACTCCTCCCTCACAAAGAGCACCACAACTCAGCAAAGAGGGTTTTTCCACCCAGAGGAATACCTAAGGCCCCGCCACCTTATAACATAACAGGTACACCAAGACAAACAAATGCGGCCTAAATGAAAGAACATATCAAAACTCCAGAAAAAGAGCTAAGTGACAAGGAGATAGCCAAGCTATCTGATGCAGAGTTAAAAACATGGGTAATCAGAATGCTCACAGAACTAATTGAGCTTGGTTGCAAAGTGAAGGCTTCCCAAAGTGAAACAAAGCAAAATATACAGGGGACCGACAATAAAGGGAACAAAACTGGGACTCAAACCAACAATTTAGAAGAAAAGAAGGAAATAAACAGCCAAGTGGAATAGAATGAAGAAACAAGAATTCAAAAAAAATGAGGAGAGGCTTAGGAACATCTGGGACAACTTGAAAAACTCTAGCATCAGATTCATAGGGGTGCCAGAAGGAGAAGAACAAGAGTAACAAGTTGAAAAGTTACTTGAACAAATAATAAAGGAAAACTTCCCCAACCTAGCAAAAGAAATAGATTTCCAGGAAATCCAGGAAGCCCAGAGAGAGTCTCAAAGAAATTTGACCCAAAGAGGAACTCACCAAGGCATATCATCATTAAGTTACCCAAGATTAAAGATAAAGATAGAATCTTTAGCAAGAGGAAAGGAGAGAGTTACCTACAAAGGAGTGCCTATAAGACTATCAGCTGATTTCTCTAAAGAAACCCTGCAGCAAGAAAGGGGTGGAAAGAAGTATTCCAAGTCATGAACGGCAAGGACCTATATCCAAGATGACTCTATCCAGCAAAGCTTTCATTTAGAATAAAAGGGCAGATCAAGTGCTTCCCACCTAAGGTCAAGTTAAAGGAGTTCATCATCACCAAGCTTTTATTATATGAAATGTTAAAGGGACTTATCTAAGGAATAGAAGATGATCAAAGACTATGAACAGTGAAATGACTACACTCACAGCTATCAACAACTGAACATAAAAAAATGAAAACAAAAACTAAACAACTAGAACAGGAAGAGAATCACAGAAATGAAGATCACATGGACGGTTTTCAGTGGGGAGGAGGAAGGGAAGAATCGGGGGAAAGGTACAGGAAATAAGAAGCATAATTGGTAGGCATAAAATAGATGGGAACAGGTTAAAATGGTATAGGAAGCAGAAGACAAAGATCTTATATGTACAAGCCATGGACATGATCTAAGTAAGGGGGATGCTGGAGTGTTGGGGTGCGCAGGCCAGAGGGAGGATAAAGGGAAAAATATTTGGTAAACTGAAAAAGCATAATCAATAAAATATACTTAAAATAATAAGACTTTTGACTTCTGGCCATGATGGAGGCTTAGGAAGACACACTGTGCCTCCTCACACAACCAAAAGAAGGGCAACAGCAAATTTAAAAAGAAAAAAACAACTAGAACTGACAGAAAACCAAACTGTGTGGAAGAATGACAACCAAGGATTTAAAGAAGAAACATTCATCCAAACTGGTAGGAGGGGCGGAGAGTAGTCTCAGCAAAGTGGCGGCTGGCAGAGCCCGTGGTCCTAGCCTTCCCACATTTGAATGTAGGTAAACCAGGAGGAACAACTGGGGAGTGAGATAAGCCATGCAACCCGGGGTTCCAGGCAGGGAAATAAAGCCTCGAAACCTCTGACTGAAAAACCCAGTGAGGGTGGAGGCAGTGGGAGAAACTCCCTGCCTCACAGGACAGTTTGTTGGAGAGACCCACAGGGCCCTAAAACCACCCACCTGGGAATCAGCACCAGAAGGGCCCAATTTGCTTGTGGGTAGCGGGGGAAGTGACTGAAAGCCTGCAGAGCGTGGATGAAGCAGCAATATTCCCTGTCAGACCCCTCCCCCACATATAGCGCCACAGTGCAGCGATATGGGTTCCACCACCCTGGTGAACATCTAAGTCTCTTTGTCCATTACTGTGTAGCAGACACGCTGAGAAAAAACCAAACCAAAACAGAAAATAGATCAAAGATCCAGAAAAAATACAACTAAATGACAAAGAGATAGCTAACCTATCAGATGTTCGAACTCTGATTGGTTGAACATCCCTGCATGTTCAAAACACTGGTAATCTGGATGCTCACAGAATTGGTTGAATGTGGTTGCAGAATAGAGGAAAAAAGGAAGAGTATGACAAGTGAAATAAAGGAAAATATATAGGGAACTAACAGTGAAGGGACACAAACCAAACCAGGATTCAAGTCAACGGTTTTGACCAGAAGGAAGAAATAAACATTCAACCAGAACAGAATGCAGAAACAAGAATTCCAAAAAATTAGGTGAGGCATGGGAAACTCCAGGACAACTTTAAACATTCTAACATCGGAATTATATGGGTATGAGAAGAAGAGGAAGAGCAAGAAAATGAAAACTTATTTGGAAAAAAAATGAAGGAGAACTTCCCTAACCTGGCAAAGGAAATAGACTTATAGGAAGTCCAGCAAGCTCAAGAGAGTCCCAAAGAAGTGGGACCCAAGGAAGAACACACCAAGGCACATTATAATTACATTAGCCAAGATTAAAAAAGAGAGAATCTTAAGAGCAGCACAAAGAAAGGAGCCAGTTACCTTCAAAGGAGTGGCATAAGACTATCAGCTGATTTCTCCAAAGAAACCTTGCAAGGAAGAAGTGGCTGGAGAGAAGTATTCAAAATCATGAAAGGGAAGGAACTACATCCAAGATGACTCTATCCAGCAAAGCTATCATTAAGAATGGAAGGGCAGATAATGTGCTTCCCACCTGAGCTTAAGTTAAAGGAGTTCATCATCACCAAGCCCTTATTATATGAAAAGTTAAAGGGACTTATCTAATAAAAAAAGATAAAAAATATGAACAGTAAAATGACAACAAGTTGACAAGTATTAAGAAGTCAACCTAAAAAACAAATACAAAAACAAACTAAGGAAAGAACTCAAACAGGAACAGAATCACAGAAATGGAGACCATGTGGAGGGTTATCAGCCAGAGAGTAGGAGGGGCAGAGAGGGGGACAAAGGTACAGGGAATAAGCATAAATAGTAAGTGCAAAATAGACGGGGATGTTAAGAATAATATAGGAAATGGGGAAGCCAAAAACTTATATGTACAACCCATGGACATGAATTAAAGTGGGAATGTGGCTGGTAGGGGGTATGTAGGGTGGAGAGGCATAAAGGGGGGAAATGGGTCAACTGTAATAGCATAATCAATAAAGTATATAAAAAATAAAACTTTTACTTTGATACAGTTAATTTTAAAGGTTCTCTATCTTGCTTATGATTGGAAGACTTGATAATGAGATGGGTATTTTGTTTATTAGGTTGTCTATCAGGAACCTACTAAACCACACATTTTTTGCTGAGGATACCGGACTGAGAGTGGAGTTAGCAGAGGAAGATGATTGCTCAAATTCATCCCTGGCTTTAAGACTCTGGGTGGAAGACCCTAAAAAATTGAAAGGCAAGCACAAAGACAATGAAGCTATTGAATTCAGTTTTAATGTAGAGACGGATACACCTGAAGAAGTAGCATATGAAATGGTAAGTCAATTCTACTTTTATTTCCCCTGCCCCTATAAGTACCAGGATTGACTTTCTTTTCTTTCTTTTTTTTAAAGATTTTATTTATTTATTTTCAGAGTGCGAAGGGAGGGAGATAGAGAGAGAGAAACATCAATGTGCGGTTGCTGGGGGTTATAGCCTGCAACCCAGGCATGTACCCTGACTGGGAATCGAACCTGCGACACTTTGGTTCGCAGCCCGCGCTCAATCCACTGAGCTTTGCCAGCCAGGGCAGGATTGACTTTCTTATTCTTTGTCATTGCTTTTTATTTTCTCCTTTTCATTATTTAACTTGATATTTTACTATGAAATGTATCTCTACAGCAGAGTATATTAAATTTGTGTGTACTGTACAGAGGCTGATAATACACTACCTTTGTTAAGAAATAGAATGCATAGAATTGTGTACCTGAAATCTGTATAATTTTGTTAACCAGTGTCACTCCAATAACTTCAGTAAAAAGGAAACAGAAGTAGAATGCAGTTGGTTATGTTAGAATCCTCCTGTGTGCCCCTCCCAGTTGTATTCCCCTCCCTCATCACCACAGGCAATATCTATTCTGACTTTTTTGGTATTCATTCCTTTGCTTTTCATTATAGTTTACCTAAGTAATATATTGTTTTATTTTGAAAATGTGAATGACAAGGACACACACACCCTGTTGGTTACTGAAGTTACTCTTAGGTGAAGATACCCAGGAGAGGATGAGCTGAACAGAGTCTGTCAGTCACAGACTGACTTCAATTTCTGGAAGGGTTTGGAAGAGGTGCTTTTGAGAAAGTCAGTGGGTAAGGTCATGTGCGAGTCTAGGGCATGAAATAACCTGGCTCACCGCAGTCAGTGCACCCGCAGGACTGCTGTGTGGACCAGAAATGAGTTGTCCGGTAGCGATACAGTTTGACAGGGAGCAGGCCCCTCTAACTTCTAATCTCCCCATGACCCCCTCTCCCCCAAGAGTAGATGGCAGCAGATAACTTCTGTGGGGTGGAATGCATGTCCACCCCTGACCCAGGCTGCAGCCGTGCTTAAAGGGAGGGGTTGCAGGAGCTTCAGCAGCATGTGGTCAGGTTTAGCCCAATACAGGCACCGTGAAGCAGGCTCATCTGGGAATTCTGTCCTGAGGCTAAAAGGAAAAATTGGACAATGGAAATGGGGATCTTGGAAATGAAAGTCTTTAATATTACCTTTTTTGTAGTCACACTCTTCTAATTTGGAATGATTATCTTGAACATCTGATGCGTAACTATCAACTTGATATTTCCCTTCTCTGTCTTCATAGACTCCTCTGCCTCTCTCCTGTATTGGACTTAATATTTCCTAAATTCCATGTTTTTTTCTTTCTTGGCTTACTCTCTTATTTTAGTGTCATACTTCCTCTGTTAGCTTCTTTTAAAAAATACTTTTATTTATTTATTTATTTTTAGAGAGATAGGGGAAGGGAGGGAGAAAGAGAGGAAGAAAAACATTGATCTGTGAGAGAAACATCGATTGGTTGCTTCTCCCACGCCCCCCAACCCGGGATTGGTCTGCAGCCTGGGCATGTGTCCTGTCTAGTTAGCTGCCCATTTGCGGGTCAACACTCAACTCCCTGAGCCACACCAGTCATGGCTTCCTTTGTTAGCTTCTAAACAGAGGGTTTGTGGGAGGTAAATTCTTTGATGCTTGCATGTATAAAAAGTGTCTTTATTCTATCTTTATTTTTAACATACTATTTGGCTGAAGGCATTTTAGTTTGGCAATTAAAAAAAAATTAGAGTCTTTACTCCATGCTTTTCTAACTTTCTGTGTTGGTATTGAGAAGTGCAGAGTTGTTCTGTTTTCTGGATCTTTTGCATGTGACCCATTGTTTCCTTTCTGAAAGCTTGTAGCCTTCTTTTTCTCCTCAGTATTTTAAAAATTTCACAGTGATGTGTCTTCATTTCGGTCTGTTTTCATTTTACTGCATTGGACACTCAGTGGACTCTTACAGTCTGTCAACTCACACTCTAGTTTCTGGGAGATTTCTTGAAGTATTTTATTGATGATTTCTTCCCATTTGTTTTCTCTTTCTGGAACTGCTATTATATGGATGTTGGACCTCTTGAACTGTTTCTCCAATTTTGTTATCTTTTCTAATTTTCATCTTTGTCTTTTTATTCTCCTTTTTTGGCAGATATTATCACCTTTATCTTCTAACCCTTCCATTGAGTTTTTCATGTCTGCTATCATGTTTTTAATTCCAAGAGTTCTTAATTTTCATCTGTTTCTTTTTTAGAGTAAAATATCTTGTTCTTTGCTTTCTGGATGCAATATTATTTTTTAACATTCTTAAAGGGAGTGTCTTTGACATTTTTTTCCTCCCTGCAGTCTATTTTCTCCAGGTTGCTGTGTTTTCCTCTGTTACTTTTGTGCTCCCATCTTCTTGTCAAAGGCTTTTTCTCATATTTCTGGTAATTTTTTGCCAGCTGTTTATGATTAATAAAGAGACCGTATTAGTTTTCTATTGCTGTAAGACAAATTACCACAAACTTAGTGGCTTAAAATGACACATTTATTATCTCAGCTCTGTATGTCAGAAGTCCTGGTGGGCTTCACTGGATTCTCTGCTTGGAGTTTGACAGGCTGAAGTCAAGGTATTGGCTGCCTAGTCTCTGATCTTGGGTCTTTGGTAGAGAATCTGCTTTTCGGCTTATCCAGTAATTTCACGCAGTTTTAACACTAAGTTCCCTATTTCTCTACTGGCTGTTAGCTAGGGGGTCACTTTCAGCTCTTAAAGGCTGTTTTTCAGTCATTTCACATGCCCCTACTTAATCTTCAGAGTTAGCAATGGCATGTAAATCCTTCTAGTATCACCACTTGTAAAAGGCTAACCCAAATAATCTTGCTACCTTAAGGTGAACTGTTCATAGTACAGTTATATGTCATCATATTCACAGGTTTAAGTATTTGGATAGGATATCTTTTAGGGGTCATTATTTCACCTACCACAGAGACTAACAAGGCAATTGACTGTATGATTTCTTGTGTCAGAATTACTAACTTTGACTTTTACTGTGGAATATCTGGATGGCTCATTATTTGGCTCTGATATCAATATTTGAAGGTCTTGCCTCTTCGATTGGTCAGATTTCCTAGAGAGGCATCTTTCAATGTCCTTCCTGGAAGGTAATGATCTGATTCCTGATATTTTGGTAGCCAAGTTTGGAAGAGGGCTGGAAGTTTCTGCACTTGGCATTCAACACGCATATGGTCATTTATTATTTTTGTTTTCCACATGGTAGCCATATCCTCTATTGTGCCTGGTGTTCCATAGTCCAGAGATCCTCTCCAGAGAACTAAACTTTAGACTTTCCTGGTAGGGGAGAAGCAGTCATTGAAAGGTGTGGAATGGAAGGTGGGATACAGGGACCTAAATATCTACTTCTCAGAACCCTTTCACTTAGTCTTCCTTGTTTTAGTCATCTCTTTTGACTTTACCCACTTATGGAAATATCTGATAACTACCCGTCCCTGTGTCTCATAACCATTGTTTAGCATGTGGGAATAATTATCAGTTTTCCCTAATTGACCTTTTTCAGGTCTGCTACGTCAGTTTTTAGTTACTCGTTTTTTTTTTCTTATGTTCGAAAGAGTCCAAAATATTGTTGTTGTCTTACAGCTTATTCTCCCTGCCTTTGTAGGTTTATAATTTAAAAATACATTTACTATGGGGTTTCTTTTTTGGCATTTTTGAAGGGAGTCAAATTAAATATATGGACTCTATCTAACATTGTTTTTTAAAGAAAAGTGACCTTTGAAAAAAAGACTGTTTTTAGAGATGTGGGGGAAGGGAGGGAGAAATACAGGGAGAGAAACATCAGTGTGAGAGTGAAACATCGATCAGTGGTCTGTTGTATGTTGTATGTGCCCCAGACTGGCACCCAACCTGCAACCTAGGCAGGGAATGGAAATGGTGATCTCTTCCCTTGTAGAACAACTCCTAACCAAACTGCACCAGTCTGGGCTCCATCTAAAAATCTAATCATTTTTCAACTGCTATGAAATTTCCCCAAGTCTGCAGACCCCCATGACATGGTTTCAAAAACAGATTGTAGTAGGACTGAGAGTGATATGCCATGGCACCTCCTCAAGTCTTTTCTGCTACTCAGCCCTATTTGTCTCAGACAACAAGTTTTTAACTTATCTCTCACTCCACTAATACCTAGTAAGCTATAGTACTTTGCTGTTAGCATACTTCTTTCTGCCTATAGTGTTGCTCTCTAAATGTCTATACTCAATAGCATGTAAGCTCCTTTTTGTTTGTTTGTTTGTTTTAATTTAGGTCAGAGTTTACCTTCCCCTGTGATACTTTCTCTACTTCATCCAGAGAGGCATGTGCTCCTTTAGGACTTTTTGTAAATACTCATTTTTTACCTCTTATTTCCTTTTAAGTTACATTTCTATCCATCCCTCATGACCAGATTGTGTGCTCATAAAGGACAAAGGGCCATCTTATTCACCTGTTTGTCTGTGGAGTCCATTATAGGAACTTAATGTTGCTGAATGAGGGAAACTTTTTAATCTTTCACAAAACTTAATGACAGTCATAAATGGCTGTAATAAGACTGCATGTACTGAAACATAAAGCTATTTGCTTGTTTTAAGGCCAGAGTTATTTCAATAGTGCTTGGTGATATTATTTTTTAAATCCTCATTAAAGTCTCTCACATTTACATATGTCTGATTAAGAAGAGCATAGAAACTAACTGTTATTTAATAACATTTGGAATTTGGGAGCACAAAATAACTCCATGAGTAAAAAAAATGATTAAAGTCTTAAATGTTAAAGCTGTAGTTTGCTTATTATGTTTTATTTGTAGGTCAAGTCAGGATTCTTCCATGAAAGTGATTCCAAAGCTGTTGCTAAGTCCATTAGAGACCGGGTGACCCTGATAAAGAAAATAAGAGAGAAGAAGCCAGCTGGCTGTTTGGAAGAACGCAGGGATTCTCGGTGCAAGTCTGTGAGGAATGTTTTCCCTCAACTCCAGAATACAACTTTGCCCCCTGCTCATGCTCAGCATACTGTGACTGAATGTGAAGAAACTGAAGTCGATCAACAAGTGCGACAACAGTTTCTATTAAGAAAACCACAGCAGTACTGCTCCTCTGTTACAGGTAACACAGTTGTAATTCATGAAAACATATGTGTAATTATGTTCCCTTATTTTTGAATAGTACTTTGCATTTTTCAAAGCATTCTGTTATCTATCATTTTTATCTATTCTTTTACAAAATCTTTGAAATAGACCAGCCAGCTAATTTTTATTTTATACTTTATCTTAGAACCAAAAGGCTGAGAAGAGTGATCAATTAGTTTTATTTTAAAATTAAGAAACTGTCCTGTCTGGTGTGGCTCAGTGGATTGAGTGTTGGCCTGTGAACCAAAAGGTTGTTGGTTTTATTCCCAGTCAGGGCACATGCCTGGGTTGTGGGCCAGGTCCCCAGTAGGGGGCGCATGAGAGGCAACCACACATTGAAGTTTCTCTCCCTCTTTTTCTCCCTCTTCCCCTCTGTCTAAAATTAAATAAATAAAATCTTTTAAAAAGTAAAATAAAAACAAAATAACTTTAAAAAGTAAAATAAAATTAAGAAACTAAGTTCTTAAAATTAAGTTCTGTTAAGTGATTTGTCCAAGGTGCTAGTGGCATAAGGATCATTAATAGTTTTATTTTTACCATTATAAGAGTATAAAATAAGTCCTTTAAAAAATAAAATTAGGAACTAAAGATATGATTTATTTTTCAAGAAGGAATATTTTAGACTTTAAGGCACTTTGTATTTTGGACTGCAGTATAAAATTAACAGTTTCTCTAATTTTTTCTATTGTAATACATTCTCTTCTCTAGAAGTATGTAGTTTTTTCATAGTAATAACTAATTGCTGTATAAGATAGTATTATTTTCTATCCAGGTCCTAGGAGAATGAGAAAAAATATGATATTAGGTTTTACTGAAATCCTAATGCCAAGTATAGATTAATTAGTATATATGAAATGGCCAGCAAATGGAGTTGATTTTTATGTGATTCATTTTTGTTAAGCTTTTGCTATACTAAGAAAATTTTGGTTATACTTTACTGTCAGCATAGAGTTTACATGATAGTTTTTAATTAATTATGCAATATACTTATTTGAAGATGTCTCAGGTTGTCAGTGTAAAAAAATAAACACTTACCCTTTCATGTGCCATTTGGACCTGGTGCTTCATATTTTTACTTCTACCTGTTCCTTATTTTCTTTTTTGTAGGTGACACTTTGTCCGAGGCAGGAGTTGGATCAGTTATACACTCAGATACAAATCAGCCCAGTACAGCCTATTCCTCAGACCAGATGATGGGTTCTCAAATGGTTTCTAACATGCCACCAGCTGAAATAAAAGTTCCTGGGAAAATTTATCCATCCCAGCAGCTCGTAGGACATTACCAGCAGGTTTCACTGGTGAGATGAGCCGTTACATTTTTAAATATATAATCAATATATTTACTGTAAATGGGAGAGTTTATCTTTAATCTCTTTTCTTTATTTAACTGTATTTGCAGAAGCAGCCAAAGCTGACTCAGTCCCAAATTTTGCCTTTGACTCAAGGTCAGTCCACTGTTTTGCCTGTACATGTCCTTGGACCGCCAGTTGTCTCACAACCTCTGGTGTCCCCATTAACTGTCCAGAAGGTCTCACAGATAAAGGTAAGATACACATTATAGGTTATGTATTCAGTTAAATATATCTAACACTCCCTAGACTTTCTGACAGGCAAAGGCTTTTTTAAATAAATTCACCAGAGTTTATATAAAAGTCACTGAAAGATAAAAAGTTATTGATTCTTTCCTTCACCTAAGACATTCTTTTTGAGGATGTACCTAAACTAACATGGTGTAACTAGGCTCTTGAAACACTGCTTGTATAATTGGAAAAGAAACTGTGAACTGCGTATATGGGGTAAAAAATTTTATTTAGGGCTTAGATGTCTTTCTCATGGTAATGATCATTTATTCTTTGTATTGGGCTTTCCCAACCTGGTTTGAATGTGTAAGGATATATTTTATAGATTAAAAATAGTATTGTTAATAGCCTCTTATAATATTTAGCACTTCCATATAAATTCTTGACTTTTTTGATTCATGTTTATTTCTGTAGGAAAAATAAGTGTTTTTGTCTTTTAGACTCTCAAAGTCAATGTTACTCATTTCTGGCAATAAGTAAACAGTCTTTGTGAGAGTTCATATATCAAGACTATATCCTGGTTCTCCCTAGGTTATGGGCCCTGGACACTTGGTTGGGTTTTTCTTTGCCATCACTTCATTTTCTTTCTTCAACCTCACCATCCCCTGTGTGCATGTGCCTTCTGCTTTTGGGAATGAGATGGTCTGAGCTTGTAGGCATTCTCTGTACATGACTTAGTTAGCAGCTGGTTCATCTATTTCTTTTAAAAGATTGATATATAGCCTGTTACAGTTCGTCAATAAACTTAATGACTACCATCTCTGGGGAAATAAAATAAATTAAATTAAATGAAAATAAAATAATTATCCATGTTCTCAAGGAGCTTATAGTCTTGTAGGGGAAAGCATACACGTATTTGACAAATGCCTGATACATTTAAACTCAGCCAGGGGTCGATTTAAATTGATATCTTGACAGTGCCTGGTATTTCATGGTGTTTGTAGGCAATATGGCACATATTTATAACTGAGCTCATGTTGTTGTTTGATTCATCTCTAAGACTATAATGCAAAGTGTGTTGAATGGATATTTAAATGAACTTAGGTTCAACCACTTAAGTATATAGGTATGTGCATTTTAAAATGTGTTTCCAAAATTTAAAAAAATTTAAAAATTATTTCGAAAGTGTTTACTTATTTAAAAATAAAGATCACAAAGTTATAAAGAAGACAATAAAAATCACCTCTTATCCCTCCAGTTACAGACAATTTATTTTTTACATTTTGGGCATAAAGCCTCTAGATTTATCTTTTTCTATGTATACATACATAATTTTGTTAGGCACAAACATCACATACATACTATTTTTTAGCCTGTCCATTTCACCTGAAGCTACATAAGAAAGCACTTTCACCATTGGGGTCTTTTTATTAGTATAATGGTTGAAGTTCTAGGACTTTACAGCTAACCTATATTTATACAGGCTACTTTTTTCTCTCGTCTTAAGAGAGCTTCTATGTTCATTTTAGTTTTTATATTGAATTCTTTTGAGCCTTTTCTTGGAACTTCCACTGTGTGGTGTGTGAAGGTATCAGGTTCAGTTACTCTGAATCTCAGCCAGGTTTTGAATGAGTAATGTGGCAGTTGTAATAAATGGGAATCCATGAACAGCATATTGCTGGCACTGGTCTCAGCTCATTAGTGTATTCAACTAGTATACTCATGGTATTGGGATTTTTATAGGATTAATGTTATACTCAGAGTCTTTTGGTAACTTGATGAAACTTTTGGAAGATAGCATTATTTCACCTATCATTTTGTCTGGGACAGTCCCATTATGATGGGCTTGTTCTATGCATTCATAATTTAAATTTTCCTTGCACCAGCACCAGGAACTACAGCTGAGCTTTGGAGCAGATGGACAAACTTCATCCCAACCTATGATTTTAGACTTGCCCGTTACTGGAGTTCCACAACCAGTCTTTTCTGCAATTTCTCCTCATACATTGCCTGCTTCACATGTTACTTCCCAGCATCCGACAGTTGGTCTGCAACTTGAGCATGGCCCTAGAAATCGGAATCAGGGATTAACCAAATCACCAGATGCCAATCAGACTTCTAATTTCTTACCAGTTAAACACCGTCAAGCTTTGTCAAATCATTCTTCTGCTCAACATGTGAGCAGTGCACGGAATGCTGCTTGTGCAGCACAACTCCTTTCTAGTTCCATTGAGGGCCATTCAGGGGCCCATCAGCCTTCACAAAAGATACACTCAGTATCCCGGCCATACCCAGTGGCACATCAGGAGTCTATAACTCCAGGTTCTTCTGTGCCACAGAGTCAGATTATACTTTTGAAGAAGCCTTGTTGCCAAGCCTCTATTCAGCAGCAGCCATTAATTTTACAACCTAAGATTATGGCATCACCACAAAAAAACGTTCAGCAAGATTGTGTTCTGCGAGAACCTGAAGCTCATGCAAGTCGGCGGCAGCCAAAGGGTGGTACTGAAAATGTGATTCAGCGGCCTGAAGTGGGTCCGCTCCCTGGGGCAGGTGGTAGGTGTGAGGGAGCAGATGTGGAGTTCAACTCATACCAACACTATTTCTATGACTATGACTGTGGGGAAGATTTCTACCGCTCTACATTGCCCAGTGAGGACATCTGGAAGAAATTCGAGCTTGTGCCATCACCCCCTATGTCACTGTGGGGCTCAGGTCCTGGTATCAGGGATCTGACCCCTGGAATTGGTTCCACAGAGCCATGGCCTGCAGGGGGCACAGGGGATGAGGTAGAATCCCGGGGCCACTCAAAAGTTTGGGGCAGGAACTATGCCTCCATCATCCGCCGTGACTGCATGTGGAGTGGCTTCTCAGCCCTGGAACGGCTGGAGAGAGTGGTGAGCAGTCGGCTGACCACTAGTGTGCCCGGGGGGAACCCATCCAAGGTGCCCAGTATCCCGGACCGCACTCCTAGCCTCGAAGTCCGTAACCCGGTGCCTGCTGCCGTCTGTACACTGGGCGAGCCTAAAACCCAGGCCATCTCAGGGTCCGAGAGCCCTAGTGACTTAGAGGGTGAAGAAATTGGTGTTGTGACAGTGAAGAAGAGACAGCCCCTGGGTGTACGGAAACCGGTTACCATCATGGTGCAAGCAGAGTCTTTGGACCCATGCATGAAACACTTCCACGTCGCCGTCCATCAGCAACAACACAACTATGCTGCCCGTTTTCCTCCAGAAAGCTGTTCCCATGGAGGACCTCCAAAGAGAGGTTCCCAAGAAGAGGCTCTGGAGATAGATGATCCAGAGGAGACGGAGGATGAGATACATGAAGTGGTTGTGAGCCCCCCACCTATAGAAAGTGAGGCTCCCCAGTCCTGCCATCCCAAACCTCTTAGTTCTGATACTGAGGATGTGACCAAGAGGGAAAAACACAACCTCCTGGAGCGTAAAAGGCGGAATGATCTCCGTTGGAGGTTCTTGGCCCTGAGGAACCAGATACCTGCCCTGGCCGGCTGCTCTAAGGCCCCCAAAGTGGTGATCCTGAGAAAGGCGTTGGAGTATGTGCAAGCCCTGGTTGGGGCTGAGAAGAGATTGGCTACAGAGAAAAGGCAGCTCCGATCCCGGCAGCAGCAGCTGCAGAAAAGAATTGCATACCTCAGTAGCTACTAACAGACCAAAAAGCCTGACTTCTCTTTCTTACGAGTTTATTTTATTTTTTAATTTTGTTTTTATTTTTTATTACAATTTTTTTTGTCCTCACTCGAGGACGTGATTGTTTTTAGAAAGAGGGGAAGGCGGGGAGATAGAGATGGAAAGAAACAGCAATGTGAGAGAGAAACATTGATTGGTTGCCTTGCGTGTATGTTCCCCAAATAGGGACCGAACTCACAACCTAGACATGTGCCCTGACCAGGAATCAAACCAGTGACCTTTTGGTTTATGGGAGAATGCTGCAACTAACTGAGCTGCACTGGCCAGGGCCGGACTTTATTGTTTAACCTTCCCTCTCCCCTTTAGTAATTTGCACATTTTGGTTATGAGTAGGAATGTCTAGACAGTAGATCTCAGGATACTTTGCAGCCAGTGCACACAATAAGGGCTTGCATTCTTGGAAACCAAGAACCCCAGCTCTCCCTTTCCCCTGACTCATGGGAGCACTGGGTCTTCTCTAGCACCTTTGGCTTCTCAGGCAAATAGCTGACTGAGGAGCCCTGGGGTCTACCTAGTTCACTAGCTTTGGAGAAAAGTCTGACAGATGCTATGCAACGGGTGGTGGATATGGTTGGGGCCTCTAGCCTGCATGAAATGTCACCCTCCAGATGAGCATTAGGCTGGGAAAGGATGCTCATACTGCTGTCTGGGGTGATGATAGGACAGCCGGGCCTGGTTGTTCTCCCTGAGCCTCCTTTTTCCAGGAGACACATGAGCTGTCTTGGGTGAAGACAAGCTCACAGACTTGATCAACATGAACCATTACCTCACTGTCAGACACTTTACAGTAGATGAGGAGTTGGAAACCTTATATATATAAAAAATAATGTTAGATGATACCCTTCCTCCCACTCTCAATGCTGTGACCTTGAGAACATTTAAAGAGCTTAACCTCTAGATTCTTTGTCTCAAAACCCTCTGGGCTCTTTCCTCTGAGGGAGAGACAATTCTGTCCTTATAAGGGACTTTTTTTTTGTTTCTTTCTGCCTTTGTTATTCAATGGGCTCTACATGCAATGGGAAATATTTTTGACCCTTTCTTACAAGTCAAAAATATTTCCCTAAGACACAGGGAAGTGGGTCCTAGCCTGGAGATGGCTTAGAGCCCTGGCTTTGAATTTGTTCCCCACTCAGGTATCTTCTGTCTTGGAATCTTTTCTCAAGGCAGATGTCAGGCTCCTGAAGAGAGAATTGTATGTACCACTTCTTATTTCCCAGCTCCCTCTCATCTCAATCCCTGAGTGCTAAGTTTGAAGTTGTAGTAGAACCATGCAGACCTGTCCTTGCTCTTGCACAACTCCAAGGAGCTTGCTATTTCTCCAGCCACCCTTGGGCCACCTGCCTTCCTGGCATGAGTCAGGATCCTTTTCCCAAAATCTGGGCCTTACTGAAGTTTTTACTGCGAGAGCTGCTGGTACTCATCCAGTCCTCCAAAAGGTGGCCTGGCCTCCTGGTGGGAACTCTTGTTTAATGGATTGTGATGGTTTTTGCCCCAGGTGGGCACCTCCAAGTGGTTTCCAGTGTAGCCTTCAGTCTGTGAAAGGTAGCCAACCCTGTAGTGTCTTGTAGGACACCTCAGGAACCCATAAGCCTAGTCTGTAAGAAGGAACAGCTCCCCTCCAGAACTCTGTCCAGGGCAGCAGGTATCTGCTGGCTGTGGGCTTGAAAGTGGGGGAGGAACAAGGATGGTAGAAGGCTTTATGTGGCTTTGGAAAGCCACCTGCTACTAATAAACCTATTATGCATGATGGTCTATTTCTGAGGTTGTCTCTTGGCACCAGAAAACCCCAGTGCAAATGTGGAAAAAGCCTCTCTACATTTTGGAGCTTGATTTTCAGTAGCCAACTGACTTCTGAAACTGTCTTTGGAGAACAGGTGGGAAGTAGGTTACTGATGTCTCGCCTGAGTAGCTTGTGTTTTTTAGCTGCTTTTGGGTATTATGCTGGCAACAGTTTTTTTCTTTTGCATGCTGTATTTTTGTGTGCCTTTTTACAAACTGCTGGTGTTTGTACAAGAAAAAACTTCTTGGGCAATTTTTTTAAAAAATGTGAATCAGCCCCTTGAACAGCCATCTTACTCTGTTCAACACCTTTATCCAGAACCACCTACAGAACTTCCATCCTTCCCATTGAAGGCTCCTGAGCAGCTGCCTCTTATGATAAATCCCTGAGAACAAGCTTCTTACCCATCACAGTCAACTTCCCCATCTAGACTCTAGCATAGCCTGTTTGTTCACTGCCAGCCCCAGAGCATTCTCTTATACTGTACAACCACTGGGGTGACAGCCAATTTATTCTATGCAGACTTCTTATCAAGTTCCACCCATTACTAAAGCCCTCTTACTCAGCGCCAGTCCAAGGGAAGCCTGCTTATCCAGTGCAATCTCTTGTTTAGTCATCTTTTTCAGACCAGCCAGCATATAGGATCCCAGTAGCTTACCCTGTACAACCTGTGGAACAGCCTGCTTAGAAGGCACTGCATCTGAGGTGTGTCCCTTATTCAGGAGAAACTGTTTCCACCATCCAGACAACTGAATAGACAACCTTTGTAACCTAGCAAATATACACAGTGAACCCTTCCAATACTAATGAAGTACATACTAATTACAAACTCTGCAGATCAGAAGTTTATACTCAGCCCTGGCCACTATGGCTCAGTTGGTTGGAGCATTGTCCCATACACTGAAAGGCTGCAGATTCAATTCCTGGTCAGGGTACACACCTAGGTTGTGGATTTGATCCTTTGTCCTGGTGCGAATGGAAGATAGCACATTGATGTTTCTCTCTCGCATCAATGTGGTCTCTCTTTCTCTGTCTCTCTCCTCCTCCCCCTCCACCCCCCACTGAGAGAAGTGAAAGAATGTCCTCAGGTGAGGAGTAAATTAAAATAATAGAAGTTATACTCAGGTCCACCTTGTGTAGCACAGACGTGAACAACCAGCCTATTTAACACAACCCCAAGGTAATATCTTCAACAAAAGGCGTATTTAACATTAACCTCAGATACACAGACATGTTCTACAGAGCCTTTACTTAATTTCCAGCATTTAGAAGTTCCATCCCAAGCAGATGTCAATCTAGGACTCCGGCAGCTTAAAGTCCAGTCAACCAGCATTACATCTCAGAGGGCCATGGAAAGCCAGTTTCAACACCCTGCACAGATGTCTTTCATTTAGCAGACCCCTTCAAGGCCCAGATCTAGCCGTCATACTTCTCTGCACAGCTTTCCAAGTCACATCTAACACCAAGGCAGGTTTCTCACTCAGCTTTCATTCTGCATCAGCAGATAATTCACTTACCTCATGAACAAACACAGAAAAGCCATCAGTTGTCTACTCAAGAAGGGCACATAAATCAACAGCATTCTCTGTGTAGCCAATATGCTCTTTTCCAACAGCAGGTACCTCATTCACAGGCATCTAACCAAGTTCATCCATTACTAGGTATTCCAAAGGCCATTACAAACATGGTCTAGATTACACCTCCTTTGCAACAATGGTTACAACCAGCAGCAAAAATATGTAATACAATTTTTAGAGCAACTTCAAGTTCTTAGGCATTAGAGAACAGTCTTTTCCCCTGCAGAAAAACCTAGCACAGCAACAGCCAGCATGTATGGATAGCATCATTTTGCTATCTAGCCATAGTGGCAACCATCTTGTTTTTGATTCATCAGAAACAATTACAACAGCAGACCTTCTTTCAAAGCTTTGGGATAGCCCTTCTAAATCAGCCGTCTTCTCTGTTCATCTGTCAACACTTAGAATTCCAGTACAGGCTTCCACTGCCTTTCAAAGCATTTTTTTGTTTCAGACACAGCAGCATTTGCAAAGCCAAGACATTCCAAAGGTAAATTCTCCTGGGGGAAAATGGTGGATGATTGTGATTTTTCTGTAATGTTCAAGGGTCAGGGAGACCATAGGCTATAGTAGAAATGGCACTGAGCTGGGAGTCAGTCCCTGTTTCTAGCACTTTCCTTTACTCACTGGGTGGCATTGATCAAAGTCTCTTTGAATTTTCCTTATTTGTAAAGAGAAGGGATTAGACCCAATGATGACAAAATATTTCAGCACCTACTTGGGATATGTCAGTGAATAAAAAACCAAAGTTAAAATAACAAAAAGTTTATTTGCTTTCTGCCACTGAGTTATGTTGCTTAATCAAGGGGAGACTCAGTAACCATAATAAAAAGTAAATTATATAATACATTACAAGGAGATTGGGGAAATGTAGAGCAGGCTTAAGAAGGAAAGTGGGTTGCAGTTTTCAGTAAGGTTGTGATTAGGTTAGGCCTCATTCAGAAGGTGACTTTGAGCAAACACCTGAAGGTGGTGATTGGGAGCCCATAGTGTACATTCTAGGCAGAGGGAATAACCAGTGGAAAGGTCCTGAGGGAGGAGTATGAGGTACTATATTTTGCCGTGTATAATGTGCACTTTTTTGTCCAAATTTTTTAGGGAAAAATAAGGATGTGCATTATATGTGGGTAGTACTAATTCTGTATCTATATAAATGTTTGTAATTCTTTTATTTATTCTTGTGCATTAAAAGTGTAACTCTGAAAAGCAATATCTGTATGCAAAATAATAACCTGGAATAAGATAATTAGTTTTGTTTCTAAATACAAATAAGTAAAAAATTGAATTAAAAAATAAAATTGAAGATTTTCTTTCCTGAAAATTTGGGCCAAAAATATGGGTACACATTATACACAGGAGCACACATATGGCAAAATACAGTATGTCTGGCATGTTTGAAGAATAGCAAGGAGGCCAGTATATTTGTTAGTCCTAAAATGTTAGGAGCCTATCTTACTGTTCTACATTTGTAATAAAGCATTTGCCTTTATGAAATGATACTAATGATCACTATTGTGTGATTCCTAGGTGCCAAATACTGTTCTCTAACAGCTTGACATGTACTATCGTCACAACAACCCTATGAATAGTAGCTGTCATTACCCCCATTTTACAGGTGAGGAAACGGAGGTTTAGAGAGGTTAAGTTACTTTCCCAATGTCTTACAAGAGGGTCAGGATTTGAACCCAGACTGCCTGGCTGCAGAGGCTGTGCCATTAATCGTTACACCATTCAGCCTCTTTGTAAGATAGCTATGTTATCTTTTCTGCCAGAATTGGAGAAAAAAAGGGTATGATGACTTCAGTGAGATTTCTTTAAATCGTGGGATTGATTTGAAATAATTAAAGGAAGGAACTGAGAATTTAAGTTTACTCTTTTCTTGATCTTCTGTTATGTTTTAGATAACCCAAAAATCCCTGAATTTATTGAGTTTTGCTAATAAAATACTTGAGGTTCTTAGATAAAAGGTATGCTGTACTGTAAGAGTTTTCTAATGATGATATATTGTTATAAAGAGCTATTATCTCAAGTACTGTTTTATAAAATTCCCTCTTTATCAAGGGCATAAATCAGCCATTTTCAACCATTTTCATTTCATGGCATACATAAACTAATTACTAAAGTTTTGTGGTACACCAAAAATATGTTTTTTGCCAACCTGACAGAAAAATAGGTATAATTTTGATTCATTCACACTGGGTGGCTATTGTGTTTGCTGTTGTTATTTTTTTCTTTTGACAATCTAAGGGAAAAGAGGTCAGTGCCACTGACTAAATAGTCAAGTAATGCATGTTTTAAAAATTCTTGCGGTACACCACAGTGGTTGAAAATTGCTGGCATAAATTATAATGAATTCCTGTGTGTGCGTGCTGACTCCTAACGGGGATGAGCAGTTTCTTCAGACAAAGCATGTTAGTCCAGGATTTATTTCTTTTGAATAGAGTTGTTTCACAAAGTATTTTGCTTTGGAAAATTCATTTGTGTGGCCATGTGTTATGTACTTTCCTTATGTAATTAAAAGAATTTCCCCAAGATTTTATTAAGAAAAATTTTAAAGGTACAGAAAACTTGAAAAACATGTAGAGTAAATACCCATATAGCTACCAACTAGATTATACAGGTAGCTTTTCCTGTATTTGCTCCAGCTATCCCTTTATGCATTTATCAATTCATTTTATTTTTCTGGTACATTTCAGAATTAAAGTTGCTGACGTCAGTATTCTTCATCCTGAAATACTTCATATCATTGACTCTAGAACTCAGTATTTGTTTATATTTTTTAGTTTACATTTAAGTGCAGTAAAATGCACAGATTATAATTTACTGTGTTTTGATAAATGATTACACCTGTGTAACCCAAGCCATTATCAATATATAGGACAGAAGTTGTCAAACCTTTTCCGTAATAGTCTAGAATAGTAACTATTTCAGGCTTCATGGGGTATAGAGTCTCTGTGACAAGGACTCAACTTTCCTATTGTATGCATGAAGACAGCCATTGGCAATAATGTAAAAGAATGCGCATGGCTGTGTTCCAATACAACTTTATTCACAAAAACAGGTGGAGGGCCAGATTTGGCCTGTAGGCTGTAGGTAGCCTGCCCACCTGATATAGAATACTGCCATTACTGCAGAAAGTTCCCTCATGCCCCTTCCGCGTCAGTCCCCACCAAAGTCCACCACTGTGGGCTTTTTTCACCATAGGTTAGTCTGTTCTAGACCTTCATATAAATGGAATCATACAATATGCACTCTTGTGTAAGGTTTCTGTCACTCAGTATGTTTTAGATTGATCCATGTTGTGTGTATCAATAGTTTATTTTTTTTACTCTAGAGTACTAGTCCATTGTATGAATATACCAAATTTTCCATCCATTTTACTATTTGTGAACACCTGAGTTTTCTAGTTTTCATCTATTAGGTGCCGCTATGAAAATTCTTTCGTGAGTCTTTTTGTTAACATGTGTTTATTTCTCCTGGATAATACCTAGGAGTAGGTATTGCTGGGTCTTCAGATAGGTATTTAACTTTTAAAGAAATGGCCAGTTTTCCAAATTGGCTGCACCATTTTACACTAACACCAGCAGTATATGGGAGTTCTACACCCTCACCAACATTATCTTAACTGTTTTGGTAGGTGTGTAGTAGTATAGCTCATTGTGGTTTAATTTGCATTTCCCTGATGACGATGATGCTGAGCACTATTTTGTGTATTTATTGGTTTTTGTCTTGCTATATCTTTCTTTCTAAAGTGTCTTTACAGGGTATATGCCCATTTTATTTTGCTTGTTGTTTGCATTGCTATTATTGACTTAAAGGAGTTCTTATATTCTGGATACTAGTCCTTTGTCAGATACATACTTTACAAATATATTCTCCAGTTTGTGAATTGCTCGTTCATTTTTGTAATTTTTTTTTTTTTACCAGACAGAGCACTTTGCCCTGAATTGGTCTACTTAGGGTTAGGGATAGTGTATGGATTCTTGACTTTGTGTAGGAAAGATTTCACAACACCAGTCCAGGTGACTATTAAGGCGACTAATATGTTCCCTATATTAAAGTTGGGGACAGTAAAACGAGGAAGGGCTTATTAGCATAGAAGAAGTAACAGGAGAACCTAGGCTTGGCTGCCTTAACTGATTGGGAGGCCTTGGGCACAGGTTCTTGGGCTTAGTCTGGGAAGAGCTGCTGCTGCCCATTGCTGCCTGATTGAAAGTCTCCGGATCCCTTATTGTTTAGATGTATGCCTTTGTGGGAAGAAGAGGGTGAAGAAGAGGGAAAAGGGATTGGTGCAGGCTATTCCTCAGAGGGAGAGCCTACCTCACCTTGGTGCCTTGCTCTGGGTCCTTTGTCTCGAGGCGTTTATCTCTCTTTTGCAGGTGGGAATCTTAGAGGAGGTCTGGTGAGGGAGGGTTTCAGCAAAATACTCATCAGTTTTGCAGGTGTGCCCTTTCAGGATCATGGTCTCTAGTGATTATTCAGTGACAGGGCAAGAGGTCATTAGTCATTGTAGCTGGTCCTGGAGCTGAAATACAACTGAAGCCTAGATGTTATCATCTCTAGGGAGGTGACCATCTGTACCTGGCTGTAAATTGCTTTGCCATTGTGTTCAGCTACCTATCTCAGTTTCCCAGTTCACTTGTCAAGGAATTTTCCTAGCTTCTTACTATTCTGCCTCAGTTTCATTTGATGACACAGTGTATTTAATCTTGGTGAAGTTTATAATTCATCAAAATTTTCTGTTGTCATCAATGCTTTCTGTGGCTTCAGAAACCTTTGCTTACACCCACATTACATAGATACTATCCTGTTTTAGGTTTTAGGTTCAAGTTTGTAGTCTATTTTTAATTAATTTTTATGAATATTGTGAGGTAGGGGATCAAAAGTTCTTCTTTCTCTCCATATGAACATCCCATTGTTCATGCTTTAGTTGTTGAAAAGGTTTTGTTTTTCCATCAGATTGTTTTGGCAACTTTATCAACAGTAAAATAACCATATATGTGTGGATCTGTTTCTGGACTGTATATCCTGTTGCATTGATTTATTTGTCCATCCATAAGCCAGTATCACAGTGTCTTGATTGCTGTAGCTTTATTGTATGTCTTGAGGTTAGGTAGTAGAAATCTTTCTATTTTGTTTTGCCTTTTCAAGATTTCTTTTGATATTCTAGGTCCTTTGCATTTCCATGCAAATGTTAGAATAAGATGGACAATTTCTATAGAAAGATGTCTGGTGGAATTTTAATAAGGATTATGTAAAATCTGGAGATCAATTGGAGGAGAAATAATATTGTAATAATATTGAAACTTCCAACCCAGGAGCATGGCATATTTCTCCATTTATTTATGTTTTTTTTTTATTTTTCAGCAATGTTTTATAGTATGGAGGTTTTAGCATAGCTCTCTTTTTTGTGTGTATGTATGGAGAGACATCTTTTGTAACCTTATTTCTAAATGTTTTATGTTTTGACATTACTATTACTAATGGAATTGCTTTTGAAGTTATATTTTTCTAGTTTTTTTGGTATTTGTATATAAAATAAAATTGTTTTTTGTTTATTGTTCCTGTATTCTATGACTTTGCTACAGTTCAATGTATGCAATATTACTTTTTGTTATTTTTTTATGCCTAAGGATTTTCAATGTAAATAATTATATAATCTGCAAATACAGGCAGTTGTACTTATTCTTTACCAATCTTTATGCTTTTTATTTTTATTTTTGCCTTGTTTCACTGGTCCAAACTTCAGTACAACGTTAAATAGTAAAGAAGTTACCAGATATTTTTAATTTTTTTAGAGATTTTATTTATTTAGGCGAAAAGAGAAGGAGAAAGGGAGGGAGAGAAACATCAATGTGTGATTGCCTTTCACACATCCCTGACTGGGAATCTAATCAGCGATCCTCTGGTTTGGTGGCCTGCACTCAATCCACTGAGCTACACCAGCCAGATCTATTTTTTATTTTTTTTTACATTTTTGTAATTGTTGTTCAAGTACAGTTGTCTCCATTTTCACCCTCCCCAGCCATCCCCCTCCTACCCTGGATCCTGTCCCCCTTTGGTTTTGTCCATTTGTTCTTTATACATGTTCCTGAAAACCCCTTCCCCTTTTTCCCCCTTTATCCCCTCCCACCTCTCCTCTGGTTACTGTCAGGTCTTAATTTCACTATCTCTGGTTATACTTTGCTCACTTGCTTATTTTGTTGATTAGGTTCCACTTATATGTGAGATCATATAGTATTTGTCCTACCCTTCGAGACAGCATGGATGGATCTGGAGAGCATTATGCTAAGTGAAATAAGCCAGGCTGTGAAAGACAAATACACTCTTGTGTTTTAACAATTTCTATCCAAATTTATCTAGGCAATTTTTTTTATCTAAATATAATTCACACACCATAAAATTCCCCCCTTTAAAGTATACAATTCAGTGGTTTTTCATGTATTTACAAGTTGTGCAACCATCACCACTAATTCTAGTGTATTCAAAACTAGAATACACTAGAATATTCTAGAATATTTGAAACATCGATCAGTTGCCTCTCACTTGCCCCCAGTTGGGGACCAGGCCTGAAACCCGGTTATGTGCCCTGACTGGAAAACATCCAGCAAACTTTCCCATTGCTCAGTCCACTGAGCCACATCAGCCAGGGCTCATTCTTCATTCTTGACCCCTAACTCCCTAGCCTCTCTCTTTCACTTACCTCCTTTCTGTCTATTTATTTGCCTCTTCTAGGCATTTTATGTTAATGGAATCATATGGCGTATGGCCTTTTCTGTCTGGCTTCTTTCACTTATAACTATGTTTTCAAGTTTTATCTATGTAGTAGCATGTATCAGTACTTTATTCCTTTTTATTGCCAAATAATATTCCATTGAATAGATTATGATACCCATTTTTCAGTTGATCGTATTTGGGAATGTTCTACTTTTTTGTTGTTATGAATAATGCTTCTGTGAATATTTGTGTACAAGCTTGTGTGTGAACATTTATTTCCGTGGTGAAATCCTGGGCCGTTTGGCAACTCTATGTTTAACTTTTTGAGGAACTGCCAAATTTCCCAAAGCAGCTTGTCCACATCTTTATCATAAACACTTGTTATTTGTCTTTCTCATTGTTGCATCCCTAGTGGGTGTGAAGTGGTATATCTTTGTGATTTTTATTTGCATTTCCATGAAGGCTAATGATATTGAACATCGTTTCATGTGCTTATGGATCCTTTGTATCTTTTATCCTCTCAGAAGAAATAGGTATTCAAATCCTTGCCATTTTTTTTTTGTCTTTTTATTATTGAAGTTGTATTCTGGATGCTAGACCCTTATCAGGTATGTGATTTGCAAATATTTTCTCCCCTTTTGTGGCTTATCTTTGCACTTACTTGATAGTGTCCTTGCAGCATAAATTTTTTAAAAATGTGATAAAGTCCATTTATCTATATTTTCTTTTCTTGTTTACTCTGCTTTTGTGGTTATATGTAAGAAACCATTGCCTAATTCACTGTCATATAAATTTTCTCCTGTTTCCTTCTGAGAGTTTTAAGTTTTAGGTGTTTATTTGGAGTTATTTTTTATGTAAAGTTTGAGATAGGTGTCCAATTTCATTCTTTTCATGTTGCTATCCAGTTTTCCCAGCTCTATTTATTAAAGACCATTGAATAGACTTGACATCCATATTGCACATTAACTGACCATAGAAGTATGAGATCTTTGACTCTATTTTCCTTTTTTAAGACTATTTTGGTTCTTCCTGATCACTTCAGTTCTCATATGATTTTAGGATCATCTTATTACATTTTTTCTAAAAGGCTTCCTGGGAGTTAAAAAAATTTTTTTTAAAGATTTTATGTATTTTTTAGAGAGGAGAAGGGAGGGGTGGGGGAGAAACGTTAGTGTGTGGTTGGGGGCCTCTTGCATGCCCCCTACCAGGGATCTGGTCCACAACCCAGGCATGTGCCCTAGTCTGGAAATCGAACCAGCAACCCTTCGATTCACAGGCAGCACTCAACCACTGAGCCACACTAGCCAAGGTAGGTTAGCCGAGATTTTAATAAAGATAGTGTAAACTTTGAATATTACTTTGGGTAATATTGTATCTGAATAATAGTCTTCCAATCCATGAATATCGGATTTTCTTTAATTTCTTGTAGCAACTTTTCTTACTTTTCAGTATAGAAACCCATATTGCTGTGTTATGTTTATTCCTCAATTATACTTTTTATATTATTGTAAATGGAGTCTTGTTTTAATTTTATTTTTGGATTCTTCATTGCTAATGTACAGAAGTATAAATTATATTTGTGTGTTGCACTTGTACTCTGAAACTTTGCTAAACTAGTTTATTAGCTCTAATACTTTTGGGAGGATTCTTCAGAATTTTCTGTGTCATATCATCTGGTAAATGACATTTGTCTTTCGCCAACTGGTTTATTGCACTTTCAGTTTTTGGTATTGATTGTTCCTTTAATATGAAATCTTAACTCTGCCTAGCCTTGGATCCTGGAGATTTTATTCTATTTTTTTAAAGTTTAATAATTTTATAGTTTTTCATTTATGATCTCTGTGACCTATGTTAATTTGTAATTTTTGTATAGGATGTGAGATTTAGATTAAGGGTTTTTCTTTTTCTTTTTCTTTCCTTTGTCTGTCTATGTACAATTGTTCTAGTGCCATGCCATTTGGTGATAAGACTATCCTTTTGTTGAATTCCTTTTTACATCTTTGTGAAAAGTCAGTGGGGCATATTTTTTGTGGATTTTTGATAAGAATTATATTCTATATATAAAGTGGGGAGAATTGACATGTTGACAATGTTGAGTCTTTCAGTATATGAACATGGTATGTCTCTCCATTTATTTAGGTCTACTTTCATTGCTTTTATTAGCTAAGTTTATCCCTAATTATTTAATTTTCTTTGGAGGGATTGTAAAATTTGAATTTCCACATGTTCATTGTTAATACATAGAAATGCAATTGATTTGTATGGGTATGTCCTATAGCCTTGTTGAACTTATTGTTAGTTCTAGGAGAGTTTTGTTTTTCCTAGTATAATCCTTGGGACTTCTTCATACAGACAATCATGTAATCTCCAAAGTAGAGATAGTTTAATCTCTTTCTAATTTATATGCCATTTAGTTCTTACTTTTGTTTTATTGTGCTGGCTAGAATTTCAGTTACTGTGTAGAATAAGAATGGCAAGAATGAATATGCTTACTTTGTTCCAAGGCTTAGGGGAATATATTAAGTCTTTCACCATTAGGATGATAAAAGGTATAGATTTTTCAAACATGCCCTTTATCAAGTTGAGGTAGTACCCCACTATTCCTGACTCTTGGAGAAATGCCTTTTCTGAGTTAATATCATCATATGATTTTTATTTTACCTATTAATAAGTGGATTACACTAAATGATTTTGAATGTTGAACCAGCCTTGCATCCTTGGAATAAACCCACTTAGTCATAATATGTCATTGTTTGTATACATTGCTAGATTCAATTTACTAAAATTTTTGAAGATTTTTTTCAATCTTAAATTCATGAGAGAAATGTCTATTTCTCAGTAGTATCTATTATGTTAGTCAGTGGTTTATTTCTTCTGTGTGTTTGCTAATTTTCTGTCTAGAGGTTCAATCAATTGTTGAGAGTAGGATTGAAGTTCCTAACTATAATTGTGGATTTATGTATTTCTCCTTTTAGGTCAGTTGTTTTTTTCCCGCTTGTTTGAAGGTCTTTTGTTTGGTGCATCCATACTTAAGATGCTATGTGTTTTTGGTGGATTGATCTTTTTATCACTATGTTATGTCCTTCTTCATCCTTAGTAATTTTCTTTCCTCTGAAGTCTACATTATCTGATATTATAGATATACTCCTGCTTTCTTTTGATTAATATTAGCATATCTTTTTCTGTTCTTCTACTTTGAACCTGTGTATCTTGTGTTTGAAGTTAGTTTTTTGTAGACAGCCCATAGTTGGTTTTTATCCACTCTACCAGTATCTCCTGTTAATTTGTATATTTAGACCATTTACATTTAAAATAATTTTTGGTATCTTAGGACTAAGTCTGTCATTTTAGTGGTTTTTTTTTTAATTCCCTATGTTTCTTTCCTCTGTTTTCTTCTATTCTTGCTTTCCTGTGAAGTACTTGAAAGTTTTTTAGGATTTCTTCTTGTTATATTTATACTGTTTTGAGTATATTGTATTGCATAGTTTACATAGTAGTTGCCCTAGGTATAACTTAACACGCTCCACTGGTATGGACATTTTACCACTTCATGTTAAGTATTGAAACATTACTTTCATTAGACACTTTTACCCTTTCCACTTTTAAAATATATAATTATTTGAAGTATTTCTTTTATATATTTATGCACACTATACAAGGGGGGACCCCCAAAATGGAGGTATCTTCTGGAAGGCGGGCCCCTTGTAGTTCAGACAGTCCATGCTAGGTGAGTGTTCTAGGAACCCATCTCTAGCAGTGTACCTGCTGGTGTTGGTGTGAGGGGCTGTGTTTGGCTTCAGTGAAATTTTGGGGAGTAGATTCTTTCAGTGTATTTGCTCACTTCATGATAGGTGATTTAGGAGCCCACTGTCCCACACCAAGCTGAGGGTTCAGCAGTTTTTGACCAAAAATGGCATGATACCCATTGCCCACCCTCCCTACCCTGGCTTCTCTGAAGCTTTGAAGGAAAAAAAATCCTCAAAGGGAAACGTTTTGCCAATGTAGAAAATGTGAAAGAAAAAGCGGCAGAAACACTTAAAAGACATCAAAATTAATGAGTTCAAAGACTGTTTTGAGCAGTGGAAAAAACGTCTTGATAAGTATATAGAATCAAATGGAAGGTCCTTTCATGGTGACTGAAGTTTAAACATGTAAGAATAAATACACAATTTTTTGAATATAAATTCTGGGGTTTTTTTTGGTTCTCCATTTGTAGATGTTATAAATTTTGTCTTCACCATTAAATATGATTTAAGAAACTTACAAAGAAAATAACCTACTACACTTTACCCTCATTTTTACACATTGCATTGTTTTTCTTTCCTTTCTGAAATTCCAAGCCTCCTCCTATTGTTTCCTTTCTTTTTGGAATACCTCCTTTCAGTCATTCTTTAAGGATAAATCTGATAGCAATGGATTATTCTAGTTTTCTTATGTCTGAGCATGTGTTTTATTATTTATTTCCTAATATATATTTTGCTTGATATAGAATTCATGGTTAACATTTTTTTCCTTTCAGAACTTGAAAAATGTTTTGCCACTTCCTTCTGGTCTCTGTTTGCAGATAAGGAATTTTACTGTCATTCAAATTAGTGTTTCCCTATCAGTTATATGTTGTTACCTCATACTTTCTGTTAAAATTTGATTTTCAAAAGTTTACTTGTGCTATATCTTGCCCTGGATTTCTTTGGATTTATACTGTTTAAATTTTGCTCAGCTTTATGAATCTGTTTTATGCCTTTAGCCAGATTTGGGGAGTTTTCAGTCATTATTTCTTTGAATTTGTTTTTGCTCCACATTCTTCCTAGTCTACTTCCAAGGCTCCGGTTATATGAATTTTCAGCCTTTTTCTGTTCACAAGTTTGAGGCCCTGTTCATTTTCTTTGAATCTTTCTGTTGTTCAAACTGATCAAAAGAGTGTATTTGTCCTCCAGTTTACTGGTTCTCTTTCCTGTCATTCTCAGTCTTCTATTTAGTCCACCCAGTTACTTTTTTTTTTAGGATTTTATTTATTTATTTTTAGAGAGAGGGGAAGGGAGATAGAAAAAGAGGGAGAGGAACATCAATATGTGGTTGCCTCTCACGTGCCCCCTACTGGGGTGGAGACCTGGCTCACAACCCAGGCATGTGCCCTGATTGGGAATCAAACCAGCAATCCTTTGCTTCACAGGCCAGCACTCAACCCATTGAGCACACCAGCCAGGGCAGTTTTTAATTTACATTATTATATTTCTCAGTTTAATTATTCCTATTTGGTTTTTATAATTTCACTTTTTCTTGAGGTTTTCTATTTTTCTTTTGTTTCCCGATAAATAATAACTACTACTGAGCCTTTTTTTGTAATGTTTGCTGTATAATCCTTGTCAGATAATTCCAACATCTGAATCATCTTGGTATTAGTGTGAGTTGATACTCTTTACTCATTTGGGTTCTGGTTTTTCTTTTTCTTGGTATGACAAGTGACTTTTTTATTGTATCCTGAACATTTTGGATATAGTTAGAGATTTTTTATCATATTTAAATCTATTTTAGCAGACACTTGCCCTGTTAAATTTAGCCTGTAGGTTCTATCCTACTTTGTGGGCTGTAGTTCTAATGCTAATTTAGTTTTCTGGGCTCTTGTAAGGTTATTTAGGTCTTCTCTGTCTTCTGGTTCTGGCTATGCACTTGCTGGATCCTGTTGGTACTTCCTGCAGGATTGGAGGTGGTCCTGTGGGCTTCCAAGTGTTAAATATGGGGAGTAGGACTATGGAAGTAATGAAAGTACTAACCTGGCCTCCATCTAATACTGTTTTAGTAGAAGGTCAGCAGCTGTGGGGTCTGAATGGCTCTTCACTACTGGGTAGAGGTTTGGGACATAATGCCCTTAGTTGCCTTTTGCCCTTGGGTAAAAGGGTCAAGGGATGCCTGGCCTGGACCTTTCTCTACCGAATGGTGGTACACCATAGCTTCCTGAGTCTGGAAAGCTCTGTGTTATCATAGTGCTTCCTCTTTTTCTTCAGTCTTGTAAGACTATGGGCTTTATTCTGAGTTTCAGCTTTTATAGGGCTTGCCTCCAGGAGAAAAGAGTGAAAATAGTAAACTCATCCACTGTCCAAGTAGTGCCCTCCTACCAGTTTCTGTCTGCTTTTGTTTGCTTTCTTATGCCTTCAGGCAGTTTTTAAAAAATACTTGTCCAGCACTTTTTGTTGGTGTCTAGAGGGAGTTTGATTTGATGTAGAACCTTTCTTTCCTAATTTTTGTTGTTGGAAAATATCATCCCTGGCTTAATTGAGGTAACCGCTATATGCCCATCAGTAAACCCTGAAGAGTAGATGATGGAAGAATGGAGTTTCTGCTTTTTTTTTTTCTGCCTAGGGAAAGGTGAGAGGACTCTTGAGCTGAAATAGCAAGCTGTGCTTGTATTTTGTGTCTGTGTCCCAATAAAACTGAAAATTCTTTGTAGCAAGATCTGTACCTGATTTATTTTTATTCCTAGTATCTAGCACACTGTTTGACATAAATAGTTACTTGTTGAGATGTTTGTTGAATAAATTAATAAATAAGAATGGCTGTATATATTACTATCAACCTGCTGTCAGTGAGAAAAGGATCCTTTGGTTGATGTTTATCATTCTTGCTGCTTAGTCAGGACTTCTAAATTGGTAATGAACCTGTATAGGTGGACAACTTAAGATCTGTTTGTATTGCTCCATTTTATTGCCCCATGTGGCAAAGGGCTAGTGAATATAAGAGACAGAAAATGAATCATGAGTTCAGATGTGTCAGTCGTGGTTTTGATTTATTTGTTCAATAATATGGAAAACCACTTATTCTGATATTTTTATCTACCACTGAGGTCAGCATTTCTAACCTATCTGTGATGTATTAGTACTAATGCATTAGTACTTTTGATGGTTGAGGTTGATTCCATTTCAGTTGACATTGTGGTCTAACCAAACATTTGTTCAGAAGGTTTCATTTTCAGCCTCTGGAGAGAAATACTAAACCTCAGCAATTTTCCATGCACAGTACAGTGTTTGAGTTATCTCTATACAGTACAGTGTTTGAGTATCACTTTAATTCTCAATCACACTATTTGTATTATTTTTAAAAATCTTTTTCTCATTACTTTAATTACCTAGGTAATATGCCACTATATATTCCTGGTAAAAACTTAAAACAATGCAGAGAAGTCTTATTTGACCCTTTTCTTCCCTGTGTCCTCCTACTGCCTTCTGTCATCAGTTTGTTGTGTCTCATTTCAAATTTTGTTTCACTGTGGTTACATATGTAGTTATGTACCCTTAAACTGTACAGTATTGTTTTCTGGTTTGGTGTTTGTCTTTAAGCACTTAAAAAAGATCTTATTGTATATGTCACTTTGTATTTTTTTAAGATTTTATTTATTTATTTTTAGAGTGGGAAGGGAGGGAGATAGAGGGAGAGAGAAACATCAATGTGCGGTTGCTAGGGGTTATAGCCTGCAACCCAGGCATGTACCCGGGCTGGGAATTGAACCTGCGACACTTTGGTTCACAGCCCGCGCCCAATTCACTGAGCTACGCCAGCCAGGGCTACTATTTTTTTTGTTTGTTTTTATTTTACTGTCATGATTTTTTATTTATTGTATTTTTAGACAGAGGGGAAGGGAGGTAGAAAGGGAGAGAAACATCAATGTGTGTTTTCCTCTCACATGCCCCCTACTGAGGACCTGGCTTGCAACCCAGGCCTGTGCCCTGACTGGGAATGAATCGGTGACTTTTGGGTGTGCAGGATGGCACTGAATCCACTGAGCCACACCAGCCAGGGCCCTTTGTCTATTTTTTAATTGTATTATTTGTCTTCCTGGTGTTGAGTCCTATGAGTTCTTTATATCTTTTGGGGATCACACCCTTTTCTGAGGTGTCATTGGCAAATGTTTTTTCCAAATATGGTTGGTTCCCTTTTCATTTTGATGATGTTTTCTTTAGCCATACAGAAGCTTTTTAATTTGATGGCACTGTTCTTTAATGTAGAGTAAGATGTGTGTGTTCCTTGTTACCATGTTAATTCAGTGTCTTAGAATTGTTTTATCTGCATGAATAATGTGCATTAGCACTATAAAGGAAAGGTGACTGATTTTTATTATTGCTAATATTTTGCATTGACAACTAGGAACAAGTGTTTCTTCCTTCAGGGTTTTGTTGATAATTGTTTTTAGAAGCACTTACAGGATTGTACAGGTATCAGACTTTGAAGGCATCAGGAGTCAGTAAAATATATCATATATTTATTGTTTTCACAGATAAATGTATATATTAGAATATCTGAATTGTGTATTTTAAGATTACTCTGGAAATTGTGGTTCTTTTTTTTTACATTGATTTTATTTTTTTATTGTTTTTCAAGTACAGTTTTCTGCCTTTTCCCCCCACACCTCCTTACTATCCCACCCTCCTGGCCTCCCTCTCCCATTTCAACCCCCCCTCCCTTGTTATTGTCCACATGTCCTTTATAATTTGTCCTGTAAACCCTTCACCCTTTTCCCCCTTTACCCCCTCCCCTCTCCCTTCTCATCAGTGTCAGCCTGTTCTCAATTTCAATGTCTTTGGCTATACTTTGCTTGCTTGTTCCTTTTGTTGATTAGGTTCATGTTAATGGTGAGATCGTATGGAAATTGTGGTTCTTATTAGCATTTTCTATTTTACTACTGTTTCATAGCCGATCTAAGTAAAATAATTTCAGCTCCACATTTTTAATCAGTGAAGTAATTAATAACTTTATGCTTCAGACTTAGTGATTTTAATTCTAACCAAAGTATGTTTCACACCCAGAGAGGTAGTTACTGAAGATATCAGTGCCTTTGAAATGTTTACTTTGTCTCTGGTTATGTTTCTATTCTGTTTTTAAGACAGTACAGAAACTATATGAAGAATGGACTTTGTTGATGTTTATAATGCTGATATTAATTGGCAAAAGAATCACTATGTTTATTTTGTTGAGAAATAGCCATAGGCCTACTGTGTATGAATACGATTAAAACAATCAAGTTTATTCTGGCAAAGACAGTTTAAAGATATCATGCACCCATTTTTCTGAGATATTCTAAAGGCATAAATCTTCTATTTAGGGAGCTGACATTGAGGACCAAACAGTGTCACCTTATTTAATCTTCACTGTAACTTCTTCTATAAAATAGTTAATTCCATTAAATGAAAATCTTTGTGTAAAAATTGAGAATTAAAGTTATGTCTGGTTTCTCTAGAGAGAATGATTCTGGCTTCCATGATATTAGGCCATTTATGTAAAAATGCTATTTAGTACAATTATGTTTTTATATGAAATTAATTTACTCTAATTGAAGGGAACTTGGTCTAAGTGTTGGGTATGTTTGCTGAACATTGTCACAAAAATGTTCCCAAAAGGCACATTTACTTAGTATAACTTTATAATTGCAGGGGACATTAGTCATTTCGATTGATTTGCAGGGACATTATTCAGCTTTCTTTCTTTTGTAATGTAAATTAGTCAAAACATTGAGGATCTTTAAGGAATGGGGGCCTTTCTGGTTGATTTCATTGTCCAGGAAGGAACCAATCTCTGAAATAGCACATTTGAAATCTTCAATTTGGGAGATTGGTGGAATGAGATAAGAGACTGATTATTTGTGGGTTACTATTATAAGGTATTTAAGATAAAGGGAAACAGTTGTTTTGGGGGATAGTATGAAAGATGTTTTTTATTTTATACTATATATGCAACATTCTCAGTTTTTATGTGTACAGTTAATTTTGAAACACAGTTTTAACAATTTGGACAATACCGATTGCTGGTTTTAGTATACAACACCAGTTTTTATATCAAAACTTTCCTATTTTTGATTCTTAAGTTTTGCTAAGTGACTCTGTAGTTTACAAAATGGCTTTGTATAATTTTTCAGTATTACTTTGATGTGCAGTTTTTGATTCTTTGGGTATCTGAAACTTACCTTTCATATACATTCAGAAATTAAATTTAATTTGGCTGGGTAGAAAAAATATCAGTTGACCACCTTTTGTTTCCTCTTACAAGATACTTTGTACTGTTGACTTCTAGTTAATTCTGGAGAAACCAGCCAGCCAGAATTTTGGTTGCTTTTTCCTCCCAAGTGTTTATATGTGGCATTCGTTTTCCTCATAAGTGAAAAATTTGTTGTATATCTTTTACATGTCTTATTATTGTTCTTTTATTTCCTCTTATGCCAGTAGATTTTAAAAACAACTTCTTAGAAGATTTTATTTATTTTTAGAGAGGGGAAGGGAGGGAGAGAGGGAAAGAAACATCAATGTGTAGTTGCCTCTCGAGCGCCCCCTATTGGGCACCTGGCCCACAGCCCAGGCATGCTCCCTGAGTGGAAATCAAAGCAGTGACTCTTTGGTTTGGAGTCTGGCCCTCAATACACTGGGCCATAGCAAGGAAGGCTAAATAAGTTTTAAAAATACATAAAAGTAGAAATTTGAAATTATCTGTTATCCCACCTCTCAGAAACAAAACGTTTGTTTTTTCAGACATTTTTCTATGCATGTATTTACACAAATACATTTTTTGTATTTATTTCGTCAGAATAAGATCATACTAGCTTTTTAAAAGAATTTCCTTTTTATTGGGAATTTGGCTTTATTTATGGGAAGTATATTTCCCAGAATACTGAATGGCTCAGTTAATTCCCTCTTTTTCATTTCCAATATACGTTGTCACTCCTGATACTTAAAAAAATTTTCGTTGTTCTCCCTAAATTGCTGTAGAAAGCTTGCAGGGCTATGACAGTAGCAGTGCCTAATCAATTTGCTGGTTGCTACAGACCCTTGATAACTCAACTGAGGGCAGATATTATGGGGAAAGTGTGAAGTGTAAGTCTCCTTTCAGTTAAGTTCCCTTTCATAAGGTGATTCCTAGGGAGACCTTGGAGTTAAGCCAAGTAATTTTTTCCCTTCTATTCAGTTCTACCTGCCTTATAATTAATGTTGTAGTTTCTGTCCCTCTTTACTGTCAGTACCTGTGGTGCTAGTGTGTTTCCCTTTTTTCTTTTTCTCCTGTTTAATAGCCTTGGTATCATTATGTGAATCTATCTGAGGAACTCTGGTGTGGATAAGTTATTTCTTAGGATATATTCATTATTCAGAATCTAAGGTTGGCTAAGAACTAGGCTTAGATAAGCAGTGACTTCATAGACGAAATGTTCTGTTTAAATAAGATTTTATTTATTAATTTTTAGAAGGGAAGGGAGAGAGAAGGAGACAGAGAGAAACATCAATGTGTGATTGCCTCTCACATGCCCCCTACTGGGGACATGGCCTGTGACCCAGGCATGTGCCCTGACTGGGCATCGAACCAGTGACCCTTTACTTTGCAGGCCGGCACTCAATCCACTGACCCACACAAGCCAGTGCTGAAGGGTTCTTTATAAATATAGAGCTGTAAAAGTGGGCATTCATGCACAGTGATAATTTTCTTTAATTAAATAAGCAATACTTTCATTGTTAAACAGTATACATAGCATACATATAGGTTTGAGTCAGTTTGTATCTTTAGTTAGATCTGAGTTTGACGTCTGACTCTTTGAAAGGTATTAAGTTATTTTAGCCTTGGCTCTTTCAATTTATAAAATGAAGTTTTAATATGTCTATCTTTCATTTGCAACTTCCTTTGAGAAATGCATTATATGTAAGATGTGTTCATAGATAAACACATTAATACAAATTTAGTAAAATGCTATAGTCTGTTGGTGGTAGATATATGAGTTTTCATTGAAGAGTTATTCAACTTCTCTGTCAGGAAAAAAAAATGCCTGTCTTACAGGTTTATTAGAGTTAGATGAGATATATGTGAGAAATGCCTGGAATGCAATAAGTGCTCAGTAAATAGTGGTTGTCTCTTCATGGGAGAGACAGGTTTTTGGGATGTTGATAATACAATACTGTAGTTGATGAAATGTTTAAAAATACTTCCTAATCTCACTGGTCTACTTCACTGCAGAATAATTGAATGAGAATCCCTGGAACATTGTTCATGAGCTTAGATTTTCTTTTTTTCTATTTCCTTCTCCCCTTCTCCATTTCTTGTTTCTTTGCCTCAATTTTATAAAGTATATCTAGGGTAGAGAACCATTGATAGGAGGACAACAATAATAATAAAGGAGAAGGAGGAGTTAGGAACTGTGATTAAAAGAAAAGCCCCCACTTTGCTTCAGTACTCTTTGAAGTTGTTTATCTATTCATTCATTTTCTTCTACAGACTCAGTTTTTGCCTCCATCAATTACAGCCTCAGCTTTGTTGTTGGAAAAATGAAGATAATACCTACTGTCTAGAGTTGTCATTCAGTTGTTGAATTTAGTTAAATAATGCATATAAGTTCTTAACACTTAATAAATGCTCAAAATAGTGTTTGTTTTGTTGCTATAATAAAAATAAAAATTATAAAAATGAGAACATAATAGTGAAAGCTATTGTTGAGCAGCCAGTTTCTCCTTAGATATTGGCAAGGCACTAGAAATATTGTGATAAATCTTACAGGTATGGTCTCTTCCCTCCAAGAGCTCACAGTATCGTTGGGAGAAGGATCTAGAAACAAGTTCAAGAGAGAGCTTCAATTGCCAATATAGAGAGGAGAGAATGGTATGGCCCATGGAATCTAGGCCTAGTTTTGCTTCTCATTTTGGCTTTGTCCCGGTCTGCAAGTGTCCAGAGGTACTTTAGTTGAATTGAACTTTTTGCTAGGAAGTTATCAAGGTCTCAGGTGTCCTAATATCAAGGTCTTCTTTGGAAAATGGATTAGTGCCTTTCATTTGGATTTCAAGGTGAGGGGTAGGGCAGAGATGAACACAGCATACCATTTCTACCTTCTACTTTCTCTTCCATCCTAGTGAACTCATACTGAGGGGTGTTTTAATAGATAAATTATATTAGCTTCTAATTATAGATTAGGTAGTTAGCTCTTAAGTATAATCACTGTTTGAACATTGAAAATAAATACTTTGGCAAAGAGATTTCTTTTTTTTTGTACATGCAAGAGTCAACATAATGTAGCCAATAGAACAAATGTTTATTACAGAATTTTAAAAGAATTATGGTGGGTACTAGCAAGATAGACCAGTAACATTGTGCCCTGAAGCATAAATCGGGAGGCAAAGCCTATGCATTAAGAGAAACAAAACATAGATGTTATGACAACAATCTGGAATTATATTTTATAATTTCTTGTAATTATTAACAGGATTATTAATCCTTGTGGTAGCCCACAGAATCATGGCTAATGGTTTGGCTCATCTGCTTTTTTACATGATAGTTTTATATCAATTTCTGTCATAATATTTCTAGAAGTTTGAAAACTAACATTTATAAATATGCAGGGCCATTTTTATACATGTGTTTCAATTTTAGGGAAATGCTTCATTCTTTATTTTGTCTAAAACTACTATAATGTGCATTGAAATAATGAAGAGATGTTTCAAGATGGCTGTAGAGTAGCTAGAAGCTCTGTTCCCTTCCTTCCAGACCTGGATTGGACTTGCAGACAAACTACAGAGTATTCATTTATGAAAAGAATCAGTTGCAGTGTAGTTGATCTGGAAATTTATAAATAGGAGAACGGAGAAAGATGGAAAGAGACAAGGACAGGATGAGCCCCCTCACACAAGTATAAAGAAAGACTAAGAAGCTAGAGCAAGGGTGTGAAACTCATTTTCACTGGGGGCCACATTAGCCTCACAGTTGCCTTCAAAGGGCCAAATGTAATTTTAGGACTGTATAAATGGAACTACTCCTTAACTAGGGGCAAGGAAGGAGCTCAGCACTGCTGCCAGGTAGAAACAAGGTGCTGGGCCAGATAAAACGAGGTGGAGGGCTAGATTCAGCCCCGTAGGCCTTATGTTTGCTACCTATGCGCTAGGGGATACTTTGGAGGGGAAACTCTGTTCCCCTGGCAGTGTGGGCTCTCAGCCCCACACAGGGTCACCAAACCAGAGCAACCAGAAACGGGAAGGAGAGCTTGTGTAGGGAGCAATGGGGATTCAATCCACCTGGGAGACTCTGAGTGCACCATCCCAGGAAAGGAGAGAACCCATTGTTATGACACCAGTGTGGGAAGTTTGCATCATCTGACTGCTGGAGGGGTGGGGCAACATTTTGGAAGTTATGGAAGAGGGGTCTGATCAATATACCCAGCAATAATTTGAAGGGCCTTCTGTTCTCTTGAAGGAATTTGGGCAGAAAACCCGTCAGAGTCTGGGCATTGAGGCTTGAGGAAGAGGACTGCTCAAATGCTGAGGGAGACATAGTGTCTCCCACCTGGTGTGACACTAGGTCATCCCCAAGTCAAAGGAATATGATGGTGCTGGACTGGAAATTTGGTCCTGTTTTGCTCAATTAGACTGTGTGGAAGAGTGGTACATTTGTCCCTGAGACTGGTTGGAGCTGGACGTTTTGGACAACCCTTTTGTGGCTGACCACATGAAGAGATTTTCTTTCCTTCCTTTTCTCCCCTCCCCTCCTCCTTCCCCTCTCCCCTTTTCCTTTGTTTTCCTTCATCTCCACCTACTTGGATGGGCAGTATGCAGGTGCCAGCAAGATACACAGAGCCTGGTTTCTGAGATTGCATCTTACAGGTTATCTGTGAGTCAGATGGTCAGGGGCTGGGCACTGTCATTTCAATATGGGGGAGCAGAGCCAGCTCCCCAGTGAGGTCAACATTTGTAGTCACATGATGGAGAAGAAATGCCCACCCCTGCCTCCTCCTGAGGGAGGGTACCAATCTCAAGTCTGAATCACCCCTGCTAGGCCCTGATTATCTCCCCATTCAGCACATTTGAGTGGGGAATGGACAGCAACTCAGACTGGGAAGGTACTAAGGGTGAGACCCAAGGCACACCCAACTTCTGGGCTCTAGAACCCCTACCTGCTGGTCTACTTGAAACTTTTCCTTGAAAAACTTGCAGAGGGCAGGGTAGTAGGGACAGCATTTGACATTGACTTGCTACAGAACACCTGTTGGACAGCCTTGGACTGCTCCAACAAGTGGCCAGCTCCTGAAAACCACACAGCAAAATTGAAGGAGCTCTAAATTCAGCATGTCCAGAGACTAATGGCTCCATGCACAACGAACTGCTGAGGCAAATGACAGCTTTTTGTTTTTCAATCCTTTTTTTTTATTTTCTTTTTTACCTCATTTTTTTGTTCTTTTTTTTTTCTTTCATAATTCTTACTCTATTTTTTCTATTCTCGCCGTATTTTTTCTATTCTATTTTTATTCTTCCCATTTTCCTTTCATATTCTTTATTTTAGTTCATTCTTTTCTTATATATTTTAAGATTTTATTTATTCTTATAGAGAGGGGAAGGGGGGGGGACAAAGAGAGGGAAAGAAATACCACCATGTGGTTGCCTCTTGCATGTCCCCTCCTGGAGACCTGACCTACAGCCCAGGCATGTGTGTGAATGGGAATCGAATCAGTGAGCTTTCAGTTTCCAGGCCAGCACTCAATCCATGATCCACACCAGCCAGGGTTATTTCCCTATATTTTTATTTATTTTTATCTATATTTTCTTTCTTTTCCTTCATATTCTCTTTCCTGTTTCTTTTTTCTTCTCAAATTCTTTTTGGTTTTTTTTATTATTATTTTACTTTTCTCCTTATTTTTTGTCTTTTTTCTTGGTTTTTCTTTTTCCTTTTTTGCCTCTGTTTTCATTTCTTATTGTCGTTGTTGTTTTTGTTGTTGATGTTTGTTTCTGTTTTGTTGAGATTTTTTGGTTTTGGTTTTGTTTGGTTTGTACCTGGACAACAACAATTTGGTGAGCCTCACAGTCAACCAGCCTGAGGGTGGAGATATCCCTTGAACAGGACAATGGCAATCATGAACCAATTACAACAGGAGGTCCCACATAACTCACACAATGGTCATTTCTAGAGCACCTAGTTCAGGTGACCAAGGAGAGTGCACCACTGGGTCCCAGAAGACACCTACCACAGAAGGTCCCCCCACCAAGACTGGGAGTCATAGAAGTTCTATTTAATACATAGTAACAAACACACAGAGACAGCTAAAATGGGGAAGTACAGAAACATCTTAAATGAAAGAACAGTAGAACTATTTAGTAAAAAAAAACTAAATGAAATTAAGAGAAGCAGCTTAACGTACAGAGTTCAGAGTAGTATTTATAAAGATGCTCAATAGCAAGAAACAGTACATAAGAACCATGAAGAATATCCAGGGAGAAAAAAGAATATGTCTGAAATGAATACAGTGTAAGGAATAATCAGGTTAGATGAAGCAGAGGATCAAATTAGCAAATTAGAAGATGCAGGAGACAGAACCACTCAATCAGAGCAGCAGAAAGAAAAAAGAATTAGAAAACACAGGATAGTTGAAGTGACCTTTGGAACAACATGAAATGTAACATCTATATCATAGGGTTACCAGAAGGAAAAGAAAGAGAGCAAGGGATAGAGAAACTTTGAAAAATAACAGCAGAAATCTTCCCTAATCTAATGAAGAAAAAAGTCACACAAGTTGAGGAAGAACAAAGAGTCCAAATCAAGATGAACCCAAAGAGACCCCCACCAAGATATGTCCTAATTACAATGGCAAAGGGAAAAGAAAAAATCTTAAAGTCAGTAAGAGAAGAGACAGTTAGCTAAAAGGAGCTGCCATAAGGCTGTCATGCGATTTCTCAATAGAAGCTCTTCAGGCCAAGTCCTATGTGGTGTGGGTCAGTGTATTGAGCACAAGCCTGTGAAGAAAAGGGTTGCTGGTTCAGGGCACATGTCTGGGTTGTAGGCCAGGTCCCCAGAAGGGGCATGTGAGAGGCAAGCACACATTAATTTCCTCTCTTCCTTCCCCTCTGTAAAAATAAAACACTTCAGGCCAGAAGGGATTGGCATGAAGTATTAAATGTGATGAAAAACAAGGACTTGTCACCAAGAATACCCATGCAGCAAGGCTATCATTTAAAATTGAAGGAGAAATAAAGAGCTTCCCAGATCACAAAAAGCTTAAAGCTTTGTTCATTATGACAAAACCAGCATTGCAAGAAATGTTTAAAGGACCTGCTTTAAGAAAAAGAAATAGAAGATCATAGGCAAAATGAAAAAAAGTGATAATAAATAAGTACATGTTTATAATCACCTGAAATGTAAATGGATTAAATGCTCCAATCAAAAGACATAGAGTAACTGAATGGGTAATAAATGTGACCCGTATATGTGGCGTCTACAAGTAACCCACCTGAAAACAAAAGCTTTACACAGGCTGAAAGTGAAGTGTGGAGGAAACTATTCCATGAAATGGAAACAAAAATAAAAGGCTGGGGTAGCAATACTCTGTCTGACAAAATAGACTTCAAAATAAAGTCCATAACAAGTTACAAAAAAGGTCACTACGTAATAGTGAAGGTGCCTGTCCAACAAGAGGATATAACCCTTGTAAATATGTATGCACTGGATATAGGAGCACCTACATATATAAAGAAAATCTTGGTGGACATAAAGGGAGATTAACAGCAATATAGTCATGGCAGTGGATTTTAACACTCCACTGTCATTAATGGATAGATCTTCCCCATAAAAAATCAGGAAGGAAACAGTGACCTTTTCACAACATAGTAGTTCAAATGGATTTAATTGATATTTACAGAACATTTCATCCCAAGCAGCAGAACATACATTCTTCTCAAGTACACATGGAATATTCTCAAAGAAAGGCTACATAGTAGGACACAAAATAATTGTTAACAAATTCAAGAAGATTGCATTCAGATGAAGCATTTTCTCAGATCACAATGGCATAAAAATTGAAATCAACATCAATGAAGAAATGCAAAAATATTCAATACATGGAAGCTAAATAACATGTTATGAAATAATAAATAGATTATAAATGAGATCAAGGAAACGAACATTACCTGGAAACAAATGAAATTTAACACACAAGAAGCCAAATTATATGGGACACAGTGCATGTAGTGGTAATAGGAAAGTTAATAGCACTATTGACCTACCTCAAGAAGCAAGAGAAATGTCAAATGATCTAACCCTATCCCTAAAAGAACTAGGAAACAACTAATGAAGCCCAGATTAAGGAGAAGAAAGGACATAATCAAGATCAAAGAGGAAATAACAGGTAGGGCAAAATTGTTGAAAAGATCAATGGACTGAGGGATTATCATGCTAAGTGAAATAAACCATTTAGTGAAAGACAAGAAATACCATGTATCCCTTTTATATGTGGAATGTAATGAATAAAATAAATGGTAAACTAATGGACAAAATAGAAACAGGCATAGTTACATTGAAGAGACTGGCAGCTGTTGCAGCCCAAAGGGGAGATGGAGATTGGATGAAGGAAGGTGAAGGGAATAATGGAAGAACATATGTACATGACTCAAAGACATGGAGAATGATTTGGGGATTATCTGGGGGGTGGGCTCATTAGAGGTAGGCTGACTGGGAAAAGTTCAGAGAAGTGCAGTAGCATAAACAATTTGTGCTAACTTTTAAAAAGATAAATGAAATTAGGAGCTATTTATTTGAAAAGGTAAATAAGATTGACAAACATTTAACCACACTCGAAGAAAAAAAGGGTACTCAAAATTAGAAATGAAAGAAGGGTAATAACAACTGATATCACAGAAATACAAAGGATTGTAAGAAAATATTGTGAACAAGGATATAGCAAGAAATTGGACGACCTTAGAGAAATGGATAAATATCTAAAAACACAATCTTCCAAAACTGAATCAGGAAGAATCAGAAAACCTGAATAGACCGATAACTAATGAAATTAAAGCAGTAATTTAAAAAAAAAAAAAAAAAAAAACTCCCAGCAAACCAAAGTCCTGGACCTGATGCCTTGATGGAGAAATTTTCCCAATCATTCAAAGAAGTAATGCTTATCCTTTTGAAACTATTCCAAAAAAATTAAGAGGAGGGAAGACTTCCAAGCTCTTTTTTATGACACCAGTATTATCCTAATTCAAAAACCACATAGATATAACAAAGAAAGAAAATTATAGGAATATATCCCTGGTGAACATAGATACTGAAATGCTTAATGAAATATTATTAGATTGGATCCTGCAATACATTAAAACAACATGAAGTGTGATCAAGTGGGGTTTATCCCATGGGTGCAAGGTTGTTACAATATTTGCAAATCAAATGTGGTATATCACATAAGGAAAATGAAAGACAAAAGTCACATGAACATGTCAATAGATGTAGAAAAAGCATTCAATAAAATCCAGCACCCACTACAGTAAGTATTCATAATTAATTATCTCTTGCCCCACTCCTGGACAACTAACTTGCTATCAGTTTTTTTCTTTCAATTTTATTTTTTATTGGTTGCCAGTGTACAGCTTAGTGGTTAGACAGTCATATAGTTTGCATAGTGTTCCCCTCAATATTTCTCATAGCCATCTGTTACCATATATAGACATTGCAATAGTATTGACTATATTCCCCATGCTTTGCTTTACATCCCCATAACTGTTTTTTAACCTAGCAGTCTGTAGTTCTTTTTTTTAAAGATTTTATTTATTTTATTTTTAGAGAGGGAAAGGGGTGGGGGAGAAACATCAATGTGTGGTTGCTGGGGGCCGTGGCCTGGAATCCAGGCATGTGCCCTGACTGGGAATTGAACCTGGGACACTTTGGTTCGCAGCCCATGCTCAATGAACTGAGCTATGCCAGCCAGGGCCAGTCTGTACTTCTTAATCCCTGCGCCTCTTCTACCCAAGCCACCAGATTCCTTCTCCTCTGGCAACCATAAGTCTGCTCTGTATTACTCTTTCAATTTTATTCATATATTTTGTTCTTTAGATTCTACATATAAATGAAATCACATGGTTTTTGTCTTTTTCTGACTGACTTAATTCAGTGAGTGTAATACCCTCTAGGTTTAGCCATGCTGTCACAAATGGTGAGATTTTTTTTTGTGGCTGATTAATATTCTCTGTGTACAGAATATCACAAAAACAGAAACATAGCTGCCGTTTACAATGAACCTTTATACTATGTCCTTTTTTCTTTGTATTTCTTTCAAATTGATGTCTGCAGTTGGTAATACTGGGTCACAAACATTTTTATGGCACAGTCTTTTTATGACACAGTTTTCTTATTTCTTTGTACCCTCTAACATTTATTGGAAGCCTAAAATGTGTTAGGCACTGTGTTTAGAGGCACTGAGAATACAAAGAAAAATCATACAGAATCCCTTGATCAGCAATAATGAAGATGGACGTGATAAAAGGCATTACTGAATGGTGATCTGTCTATTGGTGTGTGTCCATCCATCCATCCATCCATCCATAAATTGATACATTTATTATTCATCCATATATTGCTTTCCCTCTGAAGCATGGGAGAACTAATTGCAAACAGGATGCTTTTTACATGTAAATATTTCTATAAGAATAAGGACATTTTCTTAGTACAACACAATGACCAAGTTTAGGTAGTTGTCATACTTACAATATCTGTAAAGTAACATGAGTAAAATATTATTATTCAACCTGTTGTTCACATGAGAATTCTACCAATTATCCAAATAATGTCCTTAATGGCAACCCCTCCAATCCAGGATCTAATTGAAAGATCATTCCCTTTAGTTTGTAATGTTCTTGCAGTTGTATTGCATTTCCTTTAGTTGTGTTGTTTGTCTATTTCATGTCCTTTAATCTGGGACAGTTTCTCAGCCTTTCTTTGTCTTTCATAGCATTGATATGTTTGGAAAATAAAGGATAGTTGTTTTATACAATGTTCTTCAAGTTCAAATTCAGATCATGCATTTTTATCAGGAATAACATGTAAGGAATTTGTGTTATTTGCATATTTTATCATATCAGGAGGCATGTGGTGTCAATTTGTCCCAATATTGCTGAGGTTTAATTTGATTATTTGGTTAAGGTATGGCCTGCCAAGTTCTGCTGTAAAGTGATTGGTTTTTTTTTTTGCTTTTGCAATTAATAAGTTATCTGTGAGGAGATATTTTGAAACTGTGTAAATACCCTGTTCCTCATCCATTTACTCATTGGTTTTATCATCCATTGATGATTTTCTAACTTTTTCAGTCCTTATATTTATTACTTGGCCTTGTACCATAAGACCTTTCCTTTATTTGTATAAGTATGACTTCATGTATTCTTATTTTATTGAATGGGTTATATTGTGTTGCTATCATTATTTATTCTGATGCTGAAATTGTGGGCAGTTGGAACCCCATCAATCTGGCTTCTGTCTGCCTTTGATACATTCCCATTATTCTTTGAGCAGTTCCCTTACTTTTTGGGACAACAAGGTGATCTAGGTTCATCTAGTACTTTCTTTGTCCCAGGGCCAAAATCGACCATTTGTCTAAGAAACCTTCATCCCCTTTAGTTTAGAAAACAAGACATGAATTAAGGCATATGTTTTTTAGAGTACCCAAGGTGATTTTGTTGGTGTCCGGAACCCACTTTAGTACAGGCTTTTTTTGTATAGGAGTTCTGTCTAGATATTTGCTAAATGGACAGGACTTATGGAGGAGTTGTAGTAATCCAGGGAGATAATAGGAGCATAAGTAGAGTCACAGTATATGGGAAACTCCAGCTCCTTTATTGTGGCTTTGAGCAGAGAACGGGCTACAGAATGAGGCAGAGACTAGTTCACTGAGGACTTTTATGTGCCATCTGAAAGAACTTAACCTTAAAGAAAATGGCAAACCATCACAGGGGGTTTAAACTGGGTAGGGAAGAAATCATTTCTGATAGATTTGCATTTTAAGATCACTCTGCTATCTCCAGTGGTAATGCATAGGATGGATTATATAAATGTTTAAAATTGTTGGCATTTGCCTGTTTAGGAGGCTTATACTTTCCTCCTAGAAATCTGTATTGTACCTTCCCAATACTAACACTTCAAAGGGATAATTGGCAGTAGTTTTGTGGAAAAAAAGAGGAAGAATGATGAGACCACACAGTATGTTAAAGCTTGTGTCATTGATTTATCTATTTGTATAATGGCAATAACTCTTCCTTTAGGAGTAATTTTACAACCAGGACTGGAAGCTGAATGTCAGTGTTCTCTGCTGAAAAAATAACACAAGCAAAATCATATAAAACTAAACGCTCTCTTTTCTTAATGAAAAATGTTAATGAGTATTGCTACAATTTAGTTTTCTTTTTCTTTGGTAGTAAAATTAATAAGATTTAAAGAGATTTTTGATAGTGTGGATGTTCTGCTTGGTTTGTGAGGTAACCAAAACATGATATGTAACAAGTGCGTTTCCCAAAATAATACCCAATTCCGTCTTTGGCTTGAAGTTTCATGTTATCGTAACAAGTTTTATTTCTATATTATTTACAGCCTATATCCCAACCAGTTGGAGTTGAACAGCAAGCAACTCTTCTAAAACCAGATTTAGTTAGAAGGTAAGTATCTTCAAATTTTATACCATGGAAATGGTAAGTGTATGTTGAAAGTATTTGCATTAATTGGGGCTGATTGTATCTTAATTAGAGAAGATGTTTCATTTTTGTACTTATGTGTATGTTCAATAAAAATAGTAGGTATTATTTTGCTTTTTTATTTTAATAAAGATCATATAGATTGTGAAATTATTCATCATTTCTTTTTCTCATCATAACATTCTGTTTTTAAGAAAAGCTCAGAAGGATTTAAAGAAGGAAAAAAATACTGTAATTTAGAATAAAATTCCACCTAATCTAAACAAATAAATTATAACTAGATTTAAGTATAATTATGCTATTATTTGGTAATTATAAACTAATATTTTTCTGTTATTCATATTGGGTAATTCCTATTCTGTTTTCAAGTTCACTAGTCCTTTCCTCTTTCCTGTGTTATTCTATTATGTCCATTCATTGAATTATTTTTAATTATTGTTCCTTGTAGTTCTATAATTTCCATTTTTTTTCTTTTTTAATATCTTCTATTTTCATTTTTTAAAAGATTTTATTTGCTTATTTTTAGAGAGGGAAAGGGAGGGAGTAAGAGAGGGAGAGAAACATCAATCTGTGGTTGCCTCTCATGTGTCCCCCACTGGGGACCTAGACTGCAACTCAGGCATGTGCCCTGACTGGGAATTGAACAGGTGAGCCTTTGATTCACAGGCCAGCATCCAGTCCACTGAGCTACACCAGCCAGGGCTAATATTTTCTATTTTTAATGAGTTTTTTGTTTGTTTGTTTGTTTGTTTGTTTTGCTTCATTTGCTTCAAGAGTATTTGTAATTGCTTATTGAGTCATTTTGATGATGGCTGCTTTAAAATCCCTTTCAGTTAATTCCAATATCTGATTCATCCTGGTGTTGACATCAATTGATTGTATTTCCACATTCAAATTGTGATTTTCCTGGGTTTTGGTATGACGAGGAACTTTCATTTGTCTCCTGGACCTTTTGAATACTGTGTTAGGAGACTCTGGGTCCTATTTAAATATTGTGGTTTATCTGGCAGTCCCCCTGTTCTAATGAGAATTTAGTTTTTAGAGTACTTGTATGACTGTGGTTTCTTTAGAACACCTTGCATATTTGGGCTCCACCTCTGTTTGGAAGGGGTGAAGAACACTATTCTAGGCTTGCTGCCTCAGTATAGCTCTCTAAGTTGGTCACATGCTACTGCCGGGGTTAACACCACAGTTACCAGGGGGAGGCAAGGGCTGGCCTGAACCACTTTCTCCTGCAGGGTTGAGGGTAATGAAACCACTGAGCATGGACTGCCTAGGCCTATGGGTGCAGATTCTGGACTGCCTTCTGTCACTGTTGTGGGTAATTGGGAGTTGCTAAGCTGTTATCTTTTTCTTTAATTATTAGGGATTCCCTAGCAAGTGTTACTTCATCTTTTCACCCGTCAGTGCCCTCCTGTGATTGTCTACTGTCATATTTTCATATTTTTTAATTATACTTTGAGGAGAGAAATAGGGAGAGTTGAATTTCTACCACCTTGTCCTAAACACTAATTAGTGTTTTAAGATAAATCTGCAATGTGAATGAATGATACAACCTCACTGAGTAGTATTATATCACTTTTAACTGTTGAAGGTGTTATTTATTATTGCTATTTCTCTGTGTATTAAAAAAACTAAGCAGTATTAATTGCATCTTCTACCACCACTTGTGTTTATACAAAATGTTTTTTTATGTGAAAATAGAAAGAAATTTAGGAGTTATTTGTATTTTTTCTTATATATATTTATACAGATACTTTATGAGTAGTTTTAAGAGGAGTTTACCTAAAAATTAATTTAAAATATCTGTTTGGTACTTATAGATCTTAGCATTTGTTTCAATTGTATTTACTGTAAATTTTATATTTATTGAAGCATCTTCAAAGGTATAAAAAAAAAACAACTGAAAAGTGTTCTTGACATGGATAAATGGAAAGTTAATCAACCCTTTCATAATCATTGATTTGAATCTGCAAAATACAACTAGTTAGAATTAATCATGTTGAAACTTTTTCACATCATGTGTTTTCATTTTTTAAGCAAAATTTTGGTGTATTTGATTGATTGATAAGGAGGTATAACTGACTCAACTTTATATTTCAAGTATACAGTGTAATGATTCGATATTGTATATATTGTGAAGTGATTGCCACAATAAATCCATCCATCATTTCACATAGTTAAATAATTTTTTCTTTGTGATAAGAATTTTTAAGGTCTTCTCTCTTAGCAACTTTGAAATATGCAGCATAGTTTTATTGACTATACTCTCCATGCTGCACATTATATCATGATTTACTTATTTATTTTATATCTGGAAGTTTGTACCTTTTTTACTCCTTTCACCTATTTTGCCTGCCTCTGACCCTCGCCACTCCTGCCCCCACTTCTGACAACCAATAATCTGTTCTCTGTATCTGAACTTGGATTTTGTTTTAGTTCGTAGATTCTGCATATAAGTGAGATTATATGTACTTGTCTTTCTTAGTTCACATTTATTTCCCTTACCATACTGCCCTCTAAGCCTACCCATGCTGTTGCAAATGCCAAGATTGCATTCTTTTTCATCAGTAGCTATTTCATTCTATAACATACACCATATTTTCTTCATATTTTTTCCATTTGTTGTTTTGCCCTCCTGCACTATTACTGTGTTTCACACCCCATCTTTCTGTCCCCTATTTAGTTCATTGCATAGAAAGGTATATTTTGAGTGAGAATTGATTTCTAGATGTTTTAATTGAACATATTAATAAGAAAACACAAACAGGATAAAATTAATAAAGAGGGTCCTCTGATAAAAGGTTCCATAGAGGCCAGTCACTGTTAGTGTTTTTCTTTCTCTTCCACTACTGTGAGAAAATGTTTCTCAAATAAATACAACATGATCTCAGTGTTTTATAACTTATAAAACAGCTTTATTGTGATATAGTTCACATACCATGAAATTCACCCATTAAATGTATACAGTTCAGTGACTTTAAGTATATTCACAGTTATAAAATCATAACTTAAAATTTTTTTATGTACTGGTTTGAAGGACACAGAGATGAAAGATATCAAGTTGTTGTTCTACTTATTTATGTATTCAGTGGTTGATTCTTACACGTGTCCTATCAAACCCTTAACCATGGAGTATCAGGACAATGCTCTACCCAACTAAGCTACTACTTATTTATTTTCCATAAATTCTGATTTTATACTTGGGAAGTTTTCTTAGAATTATGTCATCATAATTAAATGATTGTAGCCATGAAGAGATTTCAGATGTTAACTGATTTGGGTTAAATATTGGGCTTTGAGAATCACAGAATAATGTGTTCCCTGAGAAATTGAATAGAAGTTGCTTTTGTGTTTTTAATTACTAGTTTGCAACATGATATGGCAGCTGTGAAGGAAAACACCAATGCCTCTGACAACCCAAGTGGAAATGGCAAACAAGATCGGATCAAACAGAGAAGAGCTTCCTGTCTTAGACCAGAGAAAGGGACTAAATTTCAGCTTACTGTTCTTCAGGTCAGTGTGTAAATATGGGTTAAGAGTGTGTGCAGAGATCTGTGCGGGGGCGGGGGGCAGGAGGTGGGGGTTAGGGAGGGGTAATGTTACTCGGGAAGTAGAGTATTGTGAAACTCAAAATTAACTTTTCCTTTATTAACAAACTGTTCCAGGTAAGAATATTATGCATTAATTGTTAAACTTAGGAAAGATAAGGAAGAAAATAAAAATCACTTGTACCCTCAGATATAGTTCCTGTTACTGTTTTAGTTTGTTTGATGTGTTATTTTGTACCTATGTGTAGTATTCTACATAAAGATGAGAGGACTAGTAATAGTGAAAATTTACTGAATTATTTTGTGCTAGATAGCCTACATGTTGTTTTTACCATTTAATCATTTTAAGTTCTTGTTTTTTATATTATTATCATTTGATCTTTTAATAACTTTATACGATTGATCGTAGTATACTTCCTTTTAAAAATGAGAATTAGAGAGGTAATTTGCCTAAGGTCATTGAACTACAGAGCCATAATCAGATCTGAGTCAAGATCAACTTTCAATTCCATATCTAACCGATATAGTAGAAGTTTCAAATGAATGCTAAACCTTATATATAATTTTATATGCTGCCTTTTTTTTTTTCAGAATGAAATAAATCGCTCTCTCTTTTAAAAGATTTTATACATTTATCTTTAAACAAGGAAGAGAGGGAGACAAATACCAAAGTGTGGTTGCCTCTCCCATACCCCCTACTGGGGACCTGGCCCACAAGCCAGGCATGTGCCCTAAATGGGAATTGAACCAGTGACCCTTCGGTATGCAGGACAACACTCAGTCCACTGAGCCACACCAGGCAGGTCTATATCCTGCCTTTTAAAAAATTAATGTATTACATATATTTTACTTTGTCAGTAATTTTTTAAAAAAACACATTTTATTCATTATGCTATTACACTTGTCCCATTTCCTCCCCTTTATTCTCCTCTGCCCTCCACACACCCTCCCACCTGCATCTCCTCCGCCCCTTTAGTTCATATTGATGGGTCATACGTATAAGTTCTTTGGTTTCTCCATTTCCTATACTATTCTTAACCTCCCCCTGTCTATTTTGTTCCTACCATGTATGTTTCTTATTCCCCATACCTTCTTCCCCCATTCTTTCTCCCACCCCATGCCTCCTGATAACCCTCCATGTGATCTCCATTTCTATGATTCTGTTCCTGTTCTAGTTGTTTGCTGGGCTTGTTTTGTTTTCTAGGTTTGGTTGTTGGTAGTTGTGAGTTTGTTGTTATTTTTCTGTTCATATTTTTTATCTTCTCCTTCTTAGATAAGTCCCTTTAACACTTCATATAATAAGGGCTTGGTGATGATGGACTCCTTTAACTTGACCTTATCTAGGAAGCACTTTATCTGCCCTTCCATTCTATATGATAGCTTTGTTGGATAGAATCATCTTGGATGTAGGCCCTTGCCTTTCATGACTTCCAATACTTCTTTCCAGCCCCTTCTTGCCTGCAAGGCTTCTTGGGAGAAATCAGCTGACAGTTTTATGGGAACTCCTTTGTAGGTAACTATCTCCTTTTCTCTTGCTGCTTTTAAGATTTTCTCCTTAATTTTAATCTTTGGAAATGTAATTATGATATGCCTTCATGTGTTCCTCCTTAGGTCCAGCGTCTTTGGGTCTCTCTGAGCTTCTTGGACTTCATGAAAGTCTATTTACTTTGCCAGATTGGGGAAGTTTTCTTCATTATTTTTGAAAATAAGCTTTCAGTTTGTTGCTCTTCCTCATGTCCTTCTAGCACCCGTATGATTCAGATGTTACAACGTTTAAAGATGTCCTGGAGGTTCCTAAGCATCTCCTAATTTTTTTTGAATTGTTTCTTCATTCTGTTCTGGTTGAATGTTTATTTCTTCTGTATGCTTCAAACCGTTGATTTGAGTCCTGGTTTCCTTCCTGTCACTTTTGGTTCTCTGCATATTTTGCTTTACTTTACTTTGGGTAGCCTTCATTTGTTCCTTCCTTTTGCCACCAAGCTCAGTCAGTTCTGTGAGCATTGTGATTACCCATGTTTTAAACTGGGCATCTGATAGGTTGGCCATCTATTTGTCACTTAGTTGTATTTTTTCTGGAGCTTTGTTCTTTCATTTGGACCTTTTTTTTCTCTCAATGGGCTTGTTACGTAGTAAGGGACAGAGCCTTAGGTGTTTACCAGGGCGGGGCAACCCATGTTGCTGTGTTGTGAAGCTGTATGTAGGGAAGGGGTCTGAGAGGGAACAGTGCTGCTTTCTCCGCTCCCTACCAGTTTTTAGTCACTTCCCTTACTACCCACAATCAAATTCTGCCCTTCTGGTGGGTGGGTTTATGTATGTTCCAGGCCCTTGTAGGTCTCTCCAAGGAATTCTCCCTTGAAGCTGGGAGTTTCTCCTGCCTCCTCAGCCCCCACAGGTGTTTTCAGTCAGAGGCTTAGAGTCTTTATTTCCCCACAGTGGAATCCTGGGTTGTATAGTCTAACTTCCTCCCCAGTTGTTCCTCCAAGTTTGTCTGCATGCGAATATGGGACCTACAAGGTCAGAAGCCTCCGCCTAAAGGGTGCACCAGCTGCCGCCTTGCCCGCCCCGGTCCTCCATCCGCTGCCTTGCTGCGAGTCCTCTCAGTCCGGCGGCCCATCTCCTCCCCTCCTACTGGTCTGGATGAATGTTTCTCCCTTAATTCCTTGGTTGCTGAACTTCTATATAGTTCGATTTTCTATCAGTTCTGGGTTTTTTATGTTTGTAAATACGTTGCACTTTTGGTTGTGTGAGGAAGTACAGTTTATCTTAAGTACGTCTCCATCTTGGCCAGATGTCCTGTCAGTAATTTTTTAATAACATACTTAAAATGGCTTCTCGGGATAGTCCCTTTATAGAGATATAATGATTTAATCATTCCTTCTCTTCTTTTTTTCAAATTTTATTTTAATCACTGTTTAAGTACAGTTTTCTCCCTTTTACTCCCAATCCAGGCCCCCCACCCAACCCTCCCCTCTTCCCTCCCATTACCACCCTCCCCCTAGTATTTGTCCACGTGTCCTTTAACTTTGTTCCTGTAAACCCTTCCCATTGTCCCCTGAAATTCCCTCTTCTCTCCCCTGTGGTCCCTGTCAGCCTGTCCTCTATTTCAGTGTCTTAGGTTATATTTTGCTTGTTTCTTTGTTTTGTTGTTTAGGTTCCTGTTAAAGGTGAGATCATATGTTATTTGTCTTTCACTGCCTGGCTTATTTCACTTAGCATAATGCTTTCCAGCTCCATCCAAGCTGTTGCAAAGGCTAGGAGCTCTTTCGTTCTTTCTGCTGCATAGAATTACATTGTGTAAATGTACCATAGTTTTTTGATCCATTCATTTAATGATGAGCATCTAGGTTGCTTCTAGCATCTAACTATTATAAATTGTGCTGCTATGAATATTGGGATGCATAGGTTCTTTTGGATTGGTGTTTTAGTGTTCTTAGGATATAGTTCCAGCAGTGGAATTGCTGGGTCAAAAGGTAGCTCCATTTTTAGTTTTCTGAGGAAGTTCCATACTGCTTTCCATAGTGGTTGTACCAGTCTGCAGTTCCACCAACAGGGCACTAGGGACCCCTTTTCTCCACAACCTCTCCAACACTTGTTGTTTGTTGCTTTGTTTATGATGGCCATTCTGACTGGTGTGAAGTGGTATCTCATTGTGGTTTTAATTTGCATCTCTCTGATAGCTAGCAATATTGAACATCATTTCATGTGTCTTTGGATTTTCTGTATGTCCTCCTTGGAGACGTGTCTGTTCAAGTCCTTTGCCCATTTTTTAATTGGGTTGCTTGTCTTCTTAGAGTGGAGTCGTGTAAGTTCTTTATATATTTTGGAGATTAAACCCTTGTCTGAGGTATCATTGGCAAATATGTTTTCCCATATAGTTGGTTCTCTTTTAATTTTGATACTGTTTTCTTTAGCTGTGTAGAAGCTTTTAATTTTGATGAGGTCCCATTTGTTTATTCTTTCCTTTATGTCCCTTCCTCTAGGGGACACGTCAGTAACAAAGTTTCTGCGTGAAATATCTGAGATTTTCCTACCTACGTTCTCCTCTAGGACTTTAATGGTGTCATGTTTTATATTTAAGTCTTTCATACACTTGAATTTATTTTTGTAAGGTGTAAGTTGGTGCTTGAGTTTCATTTTTTTGCACGTGGTTGTCCAGTTCTCCCAACACCATTTGTTGAAGAGGCTATTTTTACTCCATTTTATGTTGCTGCCTCCTTTGTCAAATATTAATTGACCATAGAGATTTGGGTTTATTTCTGGGCTCTCTGTTCTGTTCCATTGGTCCATGTGCCTGTTTTTATGCCAGTACCAGGCTGTTTTGATGACAGTGGCCTTGTAGTATAGTTTAGTGTCAGGTATTGTGATCCCTCCTACTTTACTCTTCTTTCTCAAAATTGCAGCAGCTATTCGGGGTCATTTATGATTCCATATAAATTGTTGAAGTGTTTGTTCTATGTCTGTGAAATAAGCCATTGGTACTTTAATAGGTATTGCATTGAATGTATAATTGCTTTGGGTAGTATGGACATTTTGATGATATTAATTCTTCCAATCCATGAACACAGTATATGTTTCCATTTGTTTGGGTCTTCCTTGATTTCTTTCCGCACAGTTATGTAGTTTCTGACTACAGGTCGTTTACCTCTTTGGTTAGGTTTATTCCTAGGTATTTTATTTTTGTTTTTGCTATTTCAAATGGGATTTTTTCTTTGATTTCTGCTTCTGCTATTTCATTGTTGGTGTAAAGAAATGCCTTTGATTTCTGGATATTGACTTTGTATCCCGCTATTTTGCCAAATTCATTTATTAGGTCAAGCAGTTTTGTGGTGGAAGCTATAAGATTTTCTATGTACACTATCATGTCATCTGCAAATAGTGACAGTTTTGTCTCCTCCTTTCCAATTTGGATGTCATTTATTTCTTTCTCTTGTCTGATCACTGTGGCTAAAACGTCCAGTACTATAGTGAATAGAAGTTGTGAAAGTGGATAGCCTTATCTTGTTCCTGATCTTAGTGGAAAAGATTTCAGTTTTTGCCCATTGAGAATGCTGTTGGCTGTAGGTCTGTCATATATGGCCTTTATTATGTTGAGGAATGCTCCCTCTATTCCCACTTTGCCGAGTGTTTTTATCATAAATGGGTGCTGTACCTTATCAGATGCTTTTTCTGCATCTATTGATATGATCATGTGGTTTTTGTCTTTGCTTTTGTTTACGTGATGTATTACATTTACTGATTTGCGAATATTGTACCATCCTTTCATCCCTGGAATGAATCCCACTTGGTCATGGTGTATGATCGTTTTAATGTACTGTTGGATCTGGTTAGCCCATATTTTGTTGATTTTAGCGTCAGTGTTCATCAGCGATATTGGTCTGAAGTTTTCTTTCTTTGTTGTGTCTTTATCTTGTTTTGGAATTAGGATGATGTTGGCGACATAAAAAGAGTTTGGGAATCTCCCATCTTTTTGGATTTTTTGGAATAGTCTGTGAAGGATAGGGGTTAGCTCTTCCTTAAATGCTTCATACAATTCTCCTGTGAAACCATCTGGTCCAGGGCTTTTATGTGCTGAGCGTTTTTTTTTTATTACTGCTTCAATTTCTTTTGCTGTTATTGGTTTGTTCATGCTTTCTGCTTCTTTTTCATTGCGTTTTGGAAGATTATATTTTTCTAGAAATTTGGCCATTTCACCTAGGTTTTCAAATTTTTTGGCATACAGTTCTTTGGAGTAATTTCTTACAGCCCTTTGTATTTCTGTGGTATCTGTTGTAATCTCTCCTCTTTCATTTCTGATTGTGTTTATTTGGGTCTTCTCTCTTTTTTTCTTGATAGTGTGCTTAAAGGCTTCTCGATTTTATCTTTTCAGAGAACCAGCTCCTGAATTCATTGATCCTTAGAATTGTGCTTTTAGTCTGTGTCATTTAATTCTGCTCTGATCTTGGTTATTTCCTTCCTTCTGCATGCTCTGGGCTGTCTTTGTTGTTGTTCCTCCAGTTCTTGTAGGCATAATGTTAGGTTGTTTGTTTGGAATGTTTCTAACCTTTTTAGGTGGGCCTGTATCGCTATGAACTTCCCTCTCAGGATTTCCTTGGCTGTGTCCCATAAGCTTTGGGTTGTTGTGAGTTCGTTTTCATTTGTTTCCAGAAACCTTTTGATTTCTTCCCTAATATCATTCTTGACCCATTCATTGTTTAATAGCATGGTGTTTAATCTCCATGATTTTGAGTGTTTTGGGTGTTTTTCCTTGGGGTTGATGTCTAGCTTCAGTCCCTTGTGATCCGAGAAAATGCTTGGTATGATTTCAGTTTTCTTGAAATTGTTGAGACTTGTTTTGAGTCCTGTCATGTGGTCAGTCTTTGAAAATGTTACATTTGAGAAGAATGTATTTAGCTTCTTTTGGATGGAGGGCTGTGTATATACCAGTAAAGTCCATTTCATCAAGGGTATTGTTCAATGCCACAATATCTCTGTTGATATTATGTTTGGAAGATCTGTCCATTTTTGATAGTGGGGTGTTAAAATCCTCCATTATAATTGTGTTGCTCTCCATATCTTTCGTGAAGTCCTCTAAGATTTTCTTCGTGTATTTGAGTGCTCCTATGTTGGGTCCATACATTTTAATATTATAAATGTATAATATTTATGTCTTCTTGGTGGATTCTTCCCTTGAGTAGTATGAAATGGCCTTCTGGGTCTCTCTTTATGGCCCTTTTGTGGAAGTCTGTTTTGTCTGATATGAGTATTGCTACCCCAGCTTTTTTTTCCTGTCCATTTGCCTGGAATATTTGTTTCCAGCCCTTCAGTTTCAGCCTGTGTAGGTCTTTTATCCTGAGGTGGGTCTCTTGTAGGCAGCATGTGTGTGGGTCATTTTTTCTTATCCATTCAGCTATTCTATGTCTTTTGATTGGAGCATTTAATCCGTTTACGTTTAAGGTTATTATTGATAGGTACTTATTCATTGCCTTTTATGTATGTGTGTTCCTCTCTGTCTCTCTCTCTCTTTTCCTTCCTTCCTTAAAGCAGTCCCTTTAGAATCTCTTGCAGAGCTGGTTTGATGGAGGTGTATTCTTTTAGATTTCTTTTGTCTGGGAAGCTTCTTATTTGGCCTTCTATCTTGATTGAGAGCCTTGCTGGTTAAAGTAGTCTTGGATGCAGACCTCTGGTTCTCAATAGTTGTAATATTTCTTGCCATGCTCTTCTGGCTTGGAGTGTTTCCATTGAGAAGTCAGCTGTTATCCGTATTGGGGCGCCCTTGTATGTTACTTCCTGTTTCTCCAGTGCTGCCTTTGAGATTCTCTCTTTGTCTTGAAATTTTGCCATTTTAATTATGATGTGTCTTGAGGTGGGCCTCTTTGGGTTCCTCTTGATTGGGACTCTCTGTGTTTCCTGGATTTGTGTGACTTTTTTCTCTCATCAAATTAGGGAAGTTCTCCTTCCTTACTTGTTCAACTAGGTTTTCGATCCCTTGCTCTTCTTCTTCTTCTGGTATCCCTATTATATGGATATTATTACGTTTCATATTGTCTTGCATTTCTCTTAATCCCTCTTCATTCTTTCTGAGCCTCTTTTCCTTTTCTTGCTCTTTCTGGGTGTTCTTTTTTACTTTGTCCTCTAGCTCGCTGATCCGATCTTCTGCTTCATCATTCCTGCTTTTCATTCCTTCCACTGTGTCACTCAGTTTAGAAATGGCATTCTTCATTTCCTCTTGGCCCTTGTTGAGAGTTTCTATTTCCTTTTTCATGTTTATATAGTTTGCAGTGAGATCGTTGTAGCTTCCCTCTAGTTTCTGGTAGCTCATTGTGAGTTCATTGATTTTCCTGATAATCATTGTTTTGAACTCACTATCTGATAGTTGAGTTGCTTCTATTTCATTTAGCATTTTTTCTGAGGCTTCCTCCTTTCCCTTCAATTGGGGATTGTTTTTTTGTTTTCTAATTGTTCGTGGTATTCTTCTTGTTAGCCTCTGTTTCTTAAATTGATCTGTTCTAGTTCCCTGTGATTATGGTGTGAACTTCTGTGGTAGAATACCTGTGAAATTCAGTGGTGCAGTCTTCTTCGTGTATCCTGCTGTTCACAACTTCCTCCTACTCTTTTTTTGTGATCAGTTGGAGGTGTAAGGCAAAATGGTTTAAGACAGCAAGACAGTATACTATGATATTTACATTAGCAGCCAGTAGAGAAGAGATGGGATATCCTTTGGCTACTTATAGTGTTAACCATGGTCCTCCACCCCACTATCCATGTTTTAGAAAGGATGGAAAGAACATAAGACTCTTATTGGGGATGAAAGGATTGTTAGTTGGATTTAGAAAGGTGTGAGGCTGTGGGAGGTCAGATTCTGAGGTAGGGTGGGAATAAAGATTAGTAAATAGGAGTAGTGTGTAAAAGAATAGAGACAATCCCCACCATAGTATTGTTCAGGAAATTGCAAGGTGGGCTGAGATCAGGTAGGGGTGTTGAGTGGTATTTACAATTGTATGAACTAGGTCTTATTTACAGTAATATTAAAGCAACAATCTTGTGGCAGAATTTGTGAGATCTAGATAACAAGAATAAGGAGTATAGAACCTTGAGAGGTGTACTATTGGAACACAGATGAATGATAGTATATTATCAACAGACTGTGACTGAGATATCAGGGGGAACCTATCAAATGACAGTATAACCAGCCAAGCAAAGAAGATTATACAGAAAGAAAAAGAATACCAAAATAATATTAAAATTAAAAATGTCACAGAAGTGAGAAAAAGATAATACAAATTTGCAGTAACTTGCAAGCTCAGAAAAAAAATGGAAAAAAAAGCAGAAGATGGAGTGCAGGAGAGATAAATTTGGAGTGGAAGGAATAATACTAGGATGAATGGAAGAGAAACATTAAGGGATTGAGAGATATAAAAATAATAAGAATTGAAAAATAAAAAGTCACTTAAAACACAAGATACAATCAACCAACAACAGCCAACAAAACAAAACAAAACAAAACAACCTCTTGTTGGTTTCTAACTGGCCAGACCAGTTTTTCTGGTCTTGCTGGCTGCAGCAGGCTGAGGGGCGTTTGAAATGCTTATCATTCTTCCCAGTCAAATCTCAGTAAGTCTCTCAGGTTATATTCCCAGGGCCAGCAGGGTTCTCTCCCCAGGGCCAATCGGACTTTCCCCTACAGGGCCCCGTTAGCTCACTGCCGAGGTCTCCCGGGCTCTGGGGCCCACAGGGCTCCTTCGTCTTTTCGGTTTCATGATGCAAGCTCTGGGAATTGCAGGTAGATGTGCCCTTCCCCAAATTCCACCGCAGTGGTTGCTATGTTCTCGGGAAGCACCTGCGACTTTCTTGGATTCACGGTACAATCTCTAGGGATCGTAACAGGGCACGCCCATCCACCAAATTTTTGAGTTTCTGGCACTAGGAACACTCTAAGTGCTGTGTCCCTTCTGGTTTCTCGGTGCGAAAGTCTAGATTCCCGAGGGGGCGCACGCTTCCACAGTTCACCACCACAGGCTCCAGAAACCCAAGAACACTGGCGCCCTTTCCTTGAGCTGGGCTACGAGGTGTGGGTTTTCCATCGATCCACACTCCCACTGGGCTATGGGTGTGGGTGCACTTCCAGGCCACCCCTGGTCGTGCTGGCTGGAGGCACTCACTTCTCCCAGGGCTATGGGTGGGTGCTGACAGCCCCTGGGCGATTGTCTCCCAGTCCAACTGCCCTCTCTGTGCCTTCAAGCCACAAGGTCTCCCCTGGTGTTGCTCAACCCCCATAGTCTGGGGAGGGAGCAGCGACTCCCTTCTCTTGGGTGCCCTGAGGCAGACCCGGGCGCACCGGGCCTGGGGACAGCTATCCCCCTGGTCCCCGCGCTGATCCCTGGCTCCCTTTTGCCCTGAAGAAGTCTCCTTACCGTCTGGTTTTTCAATGATCGCTATAATTTTTGATGTACTGTTTTCAAAAATGTTTCGGTAACCTAGGTCACTTGCTCTGTTCTTCCACCAATCCTCGAGTTTCCTTCCTCTTTACAGAAGCCGAGAATTATGCTGCCTGGAGCACAGTTGCCATCTCCTTTCTGTTCTTTATTTAGGTTTTTTATTTAGGTTGTTTCTTTCTTCATATTTGTCTGCCTCTTTCTATCAGTCTGTCATTTTTCTAAATTCTTCTCTCTCTCTTTGTGCCTGTCTCTCCATCTCCATCTCTGCAACAAACACCATTGAGCACGAATCTTTGTACATATCCCTGATTTTTTCCTTATGTTAGATGTCTAGAAGTAAAATTAGTGGGTCAAAGAGTATAAAGATTACACGTTCCTATATCACTGTCCAGGAAGTTTGGACCAGCTTACATTTCCAGTAGCAGTACATTGTCTTTTGATTAAAAGAGTCAATTTGAAGCCCTGGCTGATGTGGCTCAGTGGATTGAGTGTGGGCTTGCAAACCAGAGAGTTGCTGGTTTGATTCTCTGTCAGGGCACATATCTGGGTTTCAGGCCACATCCCAAGTAGGGGGTGAGCAAGAGGTAACAACACATTGATGTTTCTCTCTTTTTCCCACCCCTCCCCTCTCTCCAAAGATAAGTAAAATGAAATTGTTTAAAAAAGAATGAAAACAAAATGTAACCAGAGTCATTGAAATTAAGCATAGTCTAACAATAGCCAGAGGGGAGCGGGGAGGGGACAGTGGGGAGAAGGGTTTTCAGGAACTACTATAAGGGACACATGGACAAAACCAAGGGGGAGGGTGGAAGCAAGGGAGGGAGGGAGGCTTGGAGAGGGTAGGGGGAAGGGTGGGGAGAAAATATAGACAACTGTAATTGAACACCAACAAAATTTATGTATATATAAAAAAGAACCACTTTGGATGGGATTAAGAGAATTTTGGAAATGAATAACCAAATTTAAATATCTGCATTGCAGATGGCTTTAGTGACTATTCTTTTCTTTTCTTTTCTTTTCTTTTTTTGCCCTTTTATAAAAGTTGTGTTCCCTTTTCTTCCCCACTGGTCACATTTGTAACTTATTTTTTCCTGAGTAATTTGAGCCTTAGATATTTCATAAAATGGTTATGTAGCCAGTGTTTCAGGAAGGGAAAAACAATCTTTTTAGATTCTGAGCAACTTAAACCATTTCCCCATGTAATGTACATGAGGTCATCTAGATGTTCCCTGTAACATTTGTAATGAGAAGAGAATGATTGACTCTTTTGAAAAATTTTTCATTACATTCATAGGGGTGACATTGGTTAATAAAATTATGTAGGTGTAAGGTATGCAATTCTATAGTACGTCATCTGTATATTGCTTTGTATGTTTACTACCCAAAGTGAGATCTCCTTCCATCACAGTATATTTGATCCCTTTTACCCTTTACTACCTCTCCCCATCCACTTTCCCTTTGGTAACTACCATATTGTGGGCTATATCTATGAGTTATTGTTTGTCTTGTTTGTTCACTTTGTTGCTTTTAGTTTTTTATGCCACATATGAGTGAAATCATATGGTTCTTGGCTTTTTCCATGTGACTTATTTCACTTAGCATGGTATCATATGTTGTCTCAAAATGCAGCATTTCATCTTTTTTTATGGCTGGGTATTATTTCATTGTCTGTGTGTATGTCTTCATCCAATCATTTACTTGGGTACACATCAATTGTTTCCATCTCTTGGCTATCATGAATAATGCTATAATGAACATAGGGATACCATATATCTTTGTGAATAAATGTTTCCAAATTTTTGAGTAGATACCCAGAGGGATACCATAGCTCTGTTCTTAATTTTTTTTTAGCAATTTTCATAATGTTCTTTCATAGTTGCTGTAGTAGTTTACATTACAACCCTCAGTGAATGAGGGTTGCTTTTCTTCCACAACCTCTCCAACATTTGTTATTACTTGTCTTGTTGATAATAGCCATCCTAAGAGGTGTGAGCTGGTATCTTATTGTAGTTTTGATTGGCATTGCCATTATAGCTAGTGAAGTTGAATATCCTTTCAGATGTCTTTTGGCCAATTGTATGTCTTCTTAGGATACAAGTGAGTGTTTAGGTCCTCTGCCCATTTTTTAATTTGATTGTTTCTGTTGTTGTTTGTTTAGTTGTATGAGTTTTTTATGTATTTTGAATATAAACCCCTTATCAGAGGTATTGCTCGCAAAGCTATACTTTCGGTCATTTTGGTTTCCTTTTTGTTTTGCTGATGGTGTCCTTTGCTATCCAGAAGCTTTTTAGTTTGAAATAATCCCATTCATTTATTTCTGCTTTTATTTCACTGGCCTATGAAATCAAATTCATAAAATCCTCTCTAAGACCAAGGTCCCTAAGTTTAATACCTATGTTGTTTTTGTATGTAACTTATTTTCTCAGGTCTTATATGTATGTCTTTGATCTGTTTTGAGTTAATTTTTGTGTGTGGTGACAATCTATAGTCTAGTTTAATTTTTTTTGTATGTGGCTTTCCAATTTTCCCAGCACCGTTCATGGAAGAAGCTCTCTTTTTTCTGTTGTATGTTTTTGGCTTATTTGTTGGAAATTATTTTCCCATATGCATGTCGGTTTGTTTCTAGGCCCTCAATTCTATTCTATTGGTCTGTGTGTCTGTTTTTTCCCCCAATACCGTGTTGTTTTGGTTATTTTCATTTTGTTAGTATAATTTGAAGTCAGGGAGTGTGATAGCTCCAGCCTTGTTCTTTTTTTGTCAAGATTGTTATGGCTACTCAAGGTCTTTGTGGTTCCATAAAAATCTTGGGATTTTTTTGTTCTATTTCATTAAAAAATGCCATTGGGATTTTAATCGGGGTCACATTAAATATGTATATTACTTTGGGGACGAGGGCTCTTTTAACTATGTTGATTATTACAACAATGATTGATTCTTAATCTGGTGGTGAAATGTTTATGCCTAGGTGTCAACCTCTGGAGACAACATGGTGGAATGTCAACTGGAGACACACAATAACAAGATGGTGACTTTCAAGTTTGATGTTGATGGTGATACACCAGAGGATATAGCAGACTATATGGTAAGTACAATAAGTCTAAATCATTTTCATTTCAGTGTTTACTGTTTTTTTTTTCTTTCTAATTCCTCTCCCATTTATTCAGAGCCATCTTCTATTTAGGGTATTTTTTAAAAAATTGGACAGAACTAAATTGGTTGTGATCAAGATGAAGTCAGTGTTTTTTCTCTGGTTTCAGTATATTTATCTGCAGAATATGAAGGTGTTTCATTAAAAGATGTTTTAGGTCAGTGGTTCTTATCCCTGGATGCATGTTAAAATTACCTGAAGAACTTTTGAAAAATAATTCCCTGGGCCCTTAAGTAAAACAGAATCTTTGGACATGAGGCCTAAGCATCAACTATTTGTAAAGTTACCCAGGTAATTCTAGTATGTTAGCTACTGATAGAATATCTTATATCTGGTTGTTTAAGTAATGTTCATTATTTCATTCAGTTTTCATATTTCTTTGAATTAATAGAATTAAGTTACAATTTTCCACTTTTAAAAAGTGGGGATAGGTTAGGGTGGCAGAAAGACTATATACTGTGTACTTTTTAATTTTATTTTAGAGAAAGATGAAAGGAGACAGAGAAACATCAGTTTGTTGTTGTACTTATTTATGAATTCATTGGTTGCTTCTTGTATGTGTCCTGACCAGGGATCAAACCCATAACCTTGGCATATCGGAACAATGCTCCAACAAACTCAGCTACGTGGCTAGAGCCATAATTCTTTTGTTTCTGCCACATTTATTTGGAGATACATTTTTTTGGCCAAGCAGTAGTAAACATTTTAAAAATTAAACATACTACCCCTGGCTGGTGTGGCTCAGTGGATTTAGCATCAACCTGTGAGCCCAAAGGGTCACCAGTTAGATTCCTAGTTAGGGCTCAGGCCTGGGTTGTGGGCCAGGTCCCCAGTAGTGGGGATGGAAGATGCAATCACACATTGATGTTTCTATTCCTCTCTTTTGCCCTCTTCCCCCCTCTCTAAAAATGAATGAATGAATGAATAATCTTTGTTAGAAAATCCTAGATTAAAAAAAATTAAACATTTTGTCAGTTCTCCATCTTGTCTGACATAGTATTTTCTGAACGGTCTCTAGTCTGTTCTTTATCATCTTCAGAGATGCTTCATTTTGCAATTAATGAGTTAAAAGCTTTTGGGTTTGGACATCTAATTTTAAACATAAGCAATACCTTGGTTATGTCCTTCAAATGACAATCAGTTAATAGAATGCCCGATCATTTTTTAAATGGTGGCTTCTTCTCTTGTGGGTAATGCAAACCTGACAAATGTCAGTAGTCTGAAAATAGAAAGAATAATTTAATATGTTGTGTTGCTTTCTAATCCTGGTCTTTGTTAATTCTCTTGAGGCACCTGTATATAAATATTTAATTTTAATTTATTTTTCTTAAGGGTTGTCATTGATATTATAATTTTGAAGAAACTAATTTCACTCTCATAAATAGACTTACTTTTACTTTTGGACAGGTGGAAGATAACTTTGTGCTGGAAAGTGAGAAAGAAAAATTTGTAGAAGAATTGAGGGCTATTGTAGGTCAAGCCCAGGAGATTCTTCATGTCCACTCTGCTGCAGAAAAAACCACTGGAGTCGACTCTGTTAATGTGGAATCCAACAGTAACCAAGTAAGATCAATTGCTTAGTAAATACGCGTTCTGGGATACGTATCAGGAACTTCTTCATTTATCTATTCATTTTTAATTCAGACAGGATCATGTGAACAAGTACAGATAAATTCTGCATCCACTCAAACCAGCAGTAAGTATATTTAATAAAATTTACCATTTGGCATTGGAATTGAGACATTTGGAACTTTGAATTTATACGTCTTCATTTGCAAAGGTGTTAGCCAATAAAAGAATTTGATAAGTTGTTAATGTAGGTTTTCCCACAGTCTGAAAGGACTTTATATCCCAGAAGAAAGTATAGAAGAATTAAAACCATTCTCCAAATTTTCTTCAAGTCTTGGTTCTTTATGTGATCAACTTATTTCTGAGTTGCTGCATAGTATGTTACCCAAAAAGTAGTCACAGTACTGATGTGCCTTAACGGCTTTCATGTTTGAACTTTAGTGGTAAGTTTTTTTCCTCCCTAATAGGAGATAGATAGAAAGAAACATTCTGGTTTTTTTTTTTTTGTATCCTCACCCAAGGACATGCTTACTGGTTTTAGAGAGAGACAGGAAGGGGGGCGGGAGGCAGAGAAAGACAGACATTGATGTGAGAGGGAAACATCAATGAATTGCGTCTCTTAGGTGTCCTAACTGGGAACTGAACCTACAAACCAGGCCTGTGCCCTGACCACAGGTTGAACCTGCAATTTTTTTTATTTGTGAGATGGTGCTCCAGTTAATTGAGCCACCCTGGCCAGGGTGGACAAAAATATTAACTCAGATCATTATGTTCTAAGTTTACCTCATGTTCTTTTTTTTTTTTCAGTCTACCTCATGTTCTAATAGTCATTGGTATGATTTTATTCCAACAGCTATATGTTTCTCCTTGCTCTGATCGCTAAGTTTTGTAAGTCAGATACCAGATAAAAATACAAGGACTAAAAATGGGATCCTCTCTTTCTCTCTGATGGCTTTATCTCTCCATTCTTCTCAGCTCTGATCATAGATATATTTAGAGTATCTGGGAGGGGGAGAAGAGCCATAAAGAATGAGGACCTCTGAAGAAATTATAACAACATGAAGAAGCAACATGTGGTGTGGGAGTCATGGAAGCAGATACCATTACCCTGAAATTTGGTTTGTGTTAGAATGCCAGGGTCTTCCTCTATGTTCTTTTTCTCATTAGCATGAGTCTGAGTGGATATTTGACTGACAAACCATGGCATCTTTTAAAAAAGAATTACTTATCTGAATAAGTTTACAAAGTAGGAGTAAAGACATAGGGGCTTATTTTACTTTACTTTTTAAGTTGTCATACAGTAAGATTTGACTTTTTTCTTTTGGTGTACAGTTCTGTACATTTTAATACTCATGTAGATTTCTGCAGGCATCACCATGGTCAACATAAAGAACAGGAAATGTAGGTCTTAATGGTAAAAGAACTTTCCATTTTTCTCCCTAAAAATGTCTTGCTTCTAACTCCTATTGATATAATGTTTGTTTTAGTAGAATCTAAAACCCTTCTTTAACAACATCTTATGTTTACTTAGTTCTTTAGAGTATTTGTCAGGATTGCAGTTCTGTTCTTAAAAAAATTACATCCTAGTGCTGTTAGAAATGGAGATACAAGAGAAATTGGTATTTTAACCTAGTTTCCTTAATCAATAAGGTAAACATACTGACAACTGCTTAGCATACTAAATTTTACTAATTCTTTCTACAGATGAATCTGTTCCTCAGTCATCCCCAGTTGGTCGGTGGCGATTCTGTATCAATCAAACAATAAGAAACCGTGAAGCTCAATCCCCTCCTTCTCTTCAGCAGTCCATGTCTACAGTTCCTGGGCTGTATCCACTTTCTAGTAAGCGTTTATTTTCTGTCAACTTTATCCAGACTTGGAGGGTGGGGTTGCAAAATGTGGACTATATCTTCAACTTGTTTATATGGGAATTTTGTGCTTAAGAGAATTTTCATAAGCATTTTCTGGATGTTAATGCCAGGGTATATCTTAAACCATTTTTATTTACTACTTATGAAAAAAAGAAAAGGGTTTTTTTTTTTTCTTTGACAGGTTCAATTCTGTGCATTGTGAGACCTAGTTACAACTAGGTACTTTGACATAATTTCTCTTTTGTCCTTTGGTCTTCCTGTCCCCTTTGAGTTTGTGTAGCAGTCCATGCTTTGTGCTTACTAATATATGCTCAGCCATTCTTTGTTACTGTTCCAGGTCCAAGAAAAATAAATAATAAGGATTTATCACAGGATACACTGCTCACTCTAGAAAATAATCCATCCCAGCGTGTACTTTTCACCTCCAAGTCAGAACACAAGGATGTAGTTGATGGTAAGATTTCTGAATGTGCCAGTGTAGAAACTAAGCAACCAGCTATACTTTATCAAGTGGAAGATGACAGGCATATAATGACACCTGTTGCTAGTAGTTCCACTTACACTGCTACTTCAGTTCATACTGTTCCAGTTGAATGTGAGGGACTCACCAACCAAGCAGGAATATTTCTACCTGTGAATCCATGTCACCAAGCTTCCAGTCAGGCTAATGTACTTATGGCACCTCCTGGCGAGTCAACTCATATTGCTGGTAACTCTCTTAGAACTTCAGCATTTATGTCTGATCAGAAGCCTCTGTCCTTATCAGTGCAGCAGCCAACCATAGATGCAGAGTTTATATCCCAAGAAGGAGAAACCACAGTGAACACTGAAGCAAGTTCTCCTAAGATGGTTGTTTCCACTCAGACCCCCAGCCTTGAACCGACTACCCTTCTACCCACTACTGTCCTGGAATCAGATGGGGAAAGACCTCCAAAAATGGAGTTTGCAGATAACCGAATTAAAACTCTGGATGAAAAATTAAGAAACTTGCTCTATCAGGAGCATAGCATAACTAGTGTCTATCCCGAGAGCCAGAAGGATACCCAAAACATAGACTCTCCAGTTTCTTCCTGTGCTGAAGATGTACTCTCATGTCCAGTGTCAGAAGTCATAGCCATCAGTCACTGTGGAATTCAAGACAGTTCTGCACAGTCCCCTAATTTTCAGCAGACAGGCTCTAAGATTCTGTCCAATGTGGCTGCCAGTCAGCCTGCTATCATGTCAGTGTTCAAAAGGGACCTGAATGTGATAACTTCTGTACCCAGCGAATTATGTTTACATGTAAGTATACTTCTTTCTAAACAATTCCTTATCCTTATGCCTTTAAAGAAATGCATTCTTTTCTAAAGTTTTGTTCTCTGGAATGAAATTTTCCATGTCACAAGATTCTGATGTCACAGGTATTTAAGAATGCCATGACTCAGTTGCAAGTGCCCCAAACTTCTCAGTAATGATGACTGATCTTTGGTGAGAGAGCCCTCTAGTGAATTAGCTATGAACTTTAAAACAATGTCTAGTTTTGTATTTAGGACAAGAGCAGGACTCATTTATAGATTTACTTTTAGTGGGTAGGGAGAACTTACTTTTATATTTTATTTACTTTTTTAAAAAGTTTATTTATTTTTAGCCCTGGCTGGTGTGGCTCAGTGGATTGAGTGTCGGCTTGCAAACTGAAAGATGGCCAATTCGATTCCCGGTTGGTCAGGGCACATTCCTGAGTTGCAGCCAGATCCCCAGTTGGGGTTATGTGAGAGGCAACCATGTTTCTCTCACACACTGATGTTTCTCTCCCTTTCTTTCTCCCTCTTTCTCTAAAGATAAATGAATAAAATCTTTAAATTTTTTGAAACTTTATTTTTGAAAGCAGGGAAGGGTGGGAAAAAGAAAAGCAGACAAGCATCGATGTAAGAGAGAAACATCGATCATTTACCTCTCGAATGTGCTCCAACCAGGACCGAACCCACAACCTTTGTATGTGCCCTGACTGGGAGTCAAACTAGCAACCTTTTGATTTGCAGGATGACACGCAACCAACTGAATTATACCAATCAGGAATGGAAGAATGTAATTTTAGATTTCCACTTAAAAATGCCTGTTACGTTTCCTTTTTAAGAATATCTTGGTTTTAGTCCTGGTTGGTGTGGCTCAGTGGATTGAGTGCTGGCCTCCGATCCAGACGATTGCCAGTTCAATTCCCAGTTGGAGCACATGCCTCGGTTGTGGGCCAGGTTCCTGGTAGGGGGCTCACAAAAGGCAGCCACACATTGGTGTTTCTCTCCTTCTCTTTCTCCTTCCCTTCCCCTCTCTCTAAAATAGATAAATAAAATCTTTAAAAAATATAAAATAAAATGGAGATTGTTGTGGTAAAGCTGTTAAAAAAGAATACTATGATTTTAATTTAATCTTGATATTTTGGTGAGTTGTATAATTGAAACCTCTATGTTTTGTAAAATAATGTCACCCCAATAAATTCAGTTTAGAAAACCCCACTAAACTGTAGTTTAAATGGGCTAACTTTAGAGTATGTGAAACATATCAATGAAACTTTTTTTAATGTGAAAAATGTCTTTATTTTGCTTCACACTTGATTAAGTACATATGGTAGGATCATTTTGAGTTAGTTTTTTATATTGTATGAGGTAAGGGTTCAGTTTCATTATTTTCTATGTGGCTAACCAGTTGTTCCAGCACCACTTGTTGTTCCTTGTTGTTATAAATGGAATTCTTTTGTTAATTTTCTTTTCAGATTTGTCATTGCTAGACTATAGAAATACAACTGAAGAGTTAACTTGTATCCTGGAACTTTACTGGATTTCTTTATTATCTCTAAGAGCTTTTGGTGTATTATTTTGGATTTTCTATATATTATATAAGATCATATCATCTATGAATAGTAGTAGTTTATTTCTTCATTTCCTGTTTTTCTTATCCATTAATTTTTCATATAATGCTTTCCATTTTTGTCCCTTTTGGTTTCTGTAGTGAAAGAATTTCTCATTTTTAAAAGTTGTTTCCAATATCCTCTTCATCAAGTTTTTTGTGTCAACAATTATGTTTGTAATTTCTAGTAACTGTACTTCATTCTGTTTCTTATGGCTATTGTATACTCACACATCTCTTGAAGATATTAAAGTATTACTTTATGTTATGAATGTTATTTTCTTATTATAAGTGTTTGGTGATTCTTACTTTCATACTCTTCTTTTTCCTCCTTAAGATTTCTTGTTTGTCATTCTGTAAATAATATACATAATTAATGTACCCTTCCTCCAGTAATTTCAAGAAAGGCATGTGACATTGTTCCTGGCACTGGATTATACCTTGTCTGTAATGCTTCCTGGAGGGTGGCTCAGTAGTCTTCAAAGTTAGAAGAGCTTCCCCTTCCTCCTGGAAGTTGTCTCCTCCCTATGTTGCTGACCTTTCTCTTGGCCACAAACATTTTCCTCTTATTACTCTTATTTGGGAGCAGATACCTCTCCTGTGTTTTGTTTGCTGTGGAGGTAGGAAGGGAAGGACCACACCTTCCTGTTTGTTCCTTCTTTAGTACCCAAGCAGTTCACTCTTCCACTCAGTGAGTATCTATTAGGCAGTGAATAAGTCCAGATCTGTTTTTGTGGAGCTCACATTCTGGGGTGTAGGGGAAGATAGAACCTAAAAATAAAAAGTAATTGAAGTAAAGATCTATGATAGAAAGACTAGGGGGTAACTTTATATATGGTGGTCAAGGAAGGACTTGCATTTATTTGGTGGTGACATTCACAGTTGGAGACGTATTCAAGGAACACAAATAAGGCCAGTATATAGGAAGATGTTAGGAGATGATGTTTTAAAAGCAAATAGGAGACAGATCATATAAAACTTCATAAGCATTCTAGCCAACCACTGATCCTTTTGGTTGGCCAGGACCCTCTCTTGCTGCCCATATCTGCCATTCGAACTATGGCATTTTGAAATAGTTCCTGTATATGTATATCATGGGCTCTTTTTTCCTGATCTAATTATATACGAATATGTCTGCATCTCTTTTTCCTGTCATGTCTATGGGTTTGAATTGGTAAAGGATGCTATCACTTGTATTTAGTTTATTGATCCTGTTATTACTTACGAAAAATCTTTTCTATAATTTCAGTGGGACCAATGTTATACTTCCTAAATTATAATATTATTGAGAACATTTTTCCTGTTTATGATGATAGTATTATTACTATTCCAAAATAGGACTTTGGAAGATAAAAACTGATTGTTCAGAATTATATTTTCAATAACTGCTGATCTACTCTAAGTGTTAATAGTTCTTATTTAAGATTGCAGTATACTTAGTGTTGCTTAGACTATCTTCCCTCAGAAATGCTAAATCCCATTCTTTGGCTTTTAAATACTCTTTTAAAAAAAGATTTCATTTATTTATTTTTAGAGAGAGGAGAAGGGCTAAAGAAAGAGAGGTAGAGAAACATCGTGTGGTTGCCTCTCACATGCCCCCAATGGGGGACCTGGCCCAGAACCCAAGCATGTGCCCAGACTGGGAATTGAACCAGCAATCCTTTGGTTCACAGGCCTTCACTTAATTCACTGAGTTACCCCAGCTAGGACAGTAAACACTTTTTAAAGGATCCCACATTACTGTTTATAATTATTCAGTGCAGGACTAGAAACTATGAGGAAAACCAATTTTGAAAAAGTTCAGTGAGACACATGAAGGATGCCTATGGATGTGTAATGGTCACTGTTCAATCCCAGAGCCTGGTGAGTGGCAGGGACACAACACCTAGGGTCTAAAGTGGGGGGGCTCTCCGAAGAAGAAAAAAAGAGGGAAGTATGATTTTATTGCCAACTGTGGCCTGATATTAATATTTTTTAGAGCATGAATTTGAAATAATTTTGAGATCCTTTGTAAATTTCTGTGTGTTTACATAAAGAAAGAAACTTGATTTGGTTATATTTCCCTGTACATCTAAATGTCTAGTATCTGGTTTTCCTATGTTATCATTTATGTCAAACATCTTTAACTCTTTTGAATAACAAGCAGAAATAAAAGTTTTCAGTTTGAGTATAGGGTTTCAGTAACCTGTTTTAGAAAAATTGGTGCATATGAAGAAAATAATTTGAATTTCAATTTTCAGTTTTCAAATTTGCTATACGAAAAATATTCTAGGGCAGGAGGTTAATATTCTGTCCTTTTATTTATCTGAAGTCTAAATAATATTTTTAAAGTAAGGGGAAGGGTTAATTCCTATATGTTGAATACTTTAGGTTCAGTCTGAAATTGTACTATAATGCAAATATTACATGGCATTTTATTTTTAATTACTGATTAGTCCATATAAGAAACTACAATGGTCTAAACAACTGCTCCACCTTACCTAATTTATTATTATTTTCATTTTTCTCTTTTTGTCCCCATTAGGAGACGTCCTCAGATGCTTCACCTCCAGGGGACCCAGAGACCTATCCTGCTGATGTGTCAAGAGGTGGAGCCATTCGTCTGCAGACAGGAGGTGGATATTTTGGCCTAAGCTTTACTTGTCCTAGTCTCAAAAATCCTATTAGCAAGAAATCCTGGACTCGAAAATTAAAAAGCTGGGCATACAGGCTACGGCAGTCAACCAGCTTTTTCAAGAGATCAAAAGTCCGTCAAGGTAGTGTGCTTACAGTCAGGGACATAGACTAGGTAACATCATTTTTCATTTACTTCTGTTCTGTTTTTTGGGTTTTTTTGTTCATACACCAATGTTGTCACTTTTTCCACATAGCCCATGTATGTGACACATCCCATTAATGTCATTGCCACTTTTATTTTTCCTTTTATAAATAATTTGTTTTTATAGTTATTCATTTCATATAGATGCTGTGTCTTGGGATAAGTCTTGCCATGTGTGATTTAGAGTTAGGGACTTCTACAATGTTGCTTATTACATTAACAGTTTTTAATTGTCTAGCCGGAGTTGAGTGTTTTCTACTTTTCATTTTTGGTAATGTCAACAAATTTAGTCTTAAACAATTTTCTCTTTTCTGCTTATAATTTTGCAAAACTTGCAGTGGAAACAGAAGATATGAGGTCAGCAGTTGCTCCTGAACCCATTCCTCTGACAGGAGAGTCCACAGCTGATACTAGGGCTTTGAGTAGATGTAAAGCAGTGAGTGGATCATTCCAGCGGGGTCGGTTCCAGGTTTGTATTTTTAGTTGACTCCTTATCTACAAGGGCATTATAACAAGTAACAGCAGTAAATACATTGGTCTGTAGATGATACTTACTTTAAATGTAGACCATTATCATATTTAATTTTCATCCCCTCACCTTTTGAAGCCACTCAATAAAGGTGTGTAAAGAAATCGGGATTTTAGTAGCTCTAAGAGAACACAGAAATGCATCATTAACTTTCTGTGGGAGGTTGGGTCATCTTTTTTAGAAATCCAATTTCATGTCTTTTAGAATCTTGGCATCTTTAATTATAGAATTTCTTTTAATTGTATACTTTTATTTGAGCAGCAGGAAGCCAGCTGTCTTTACCCAAGATCAATTAAAAGCCTTTGAATATGGGGAGTAAGATAGGAGTTTAGTTTTGTTATTATCTATATGTGCATATCATAAGCAGAGCATCCACTTTTCTGTGCCATATATTGATATTGAATTTTTTTTGTGGGTTTACTCTTTAGTTAGGTGGAGCCAGCCACTTTTTCCTTTTTGTATCTCAGGTGATTACAGTTCCTCAGCAGCAGCCAGTGAAAGTGGCATCTTTTGGAATAGAACACAGACCAGCCTTCACTGAAATGACAAGCCATTCTAGTGAAGAAGCTCTACCCTCTACTGAAACAGCAAAGGTTCAGCTGGTTGAAATGGAACCTGCCACACACAATCCACAAACTTTATTTTCTCCTCAGAAGTTACAAACCCTTCATGAAACAATTAAGGAAGATAAAGGAATTCCTAAACAAAGTGACAACTTCTCATCTTTCAGCACAGCTTGTGAGAGTGATGTCTCTTCAATAACCCCTGAAAAGGAATTGGAAGAAAATTCAGCCACAGGAAGTAGCATGCCGTCTGGGTCTGATCATTTGCCTAAAGAGAAAGAAAGACTTACTGTTGGGAAACAACCTAGCTCTGATAGTGAATTTTCAGCCTCTCTTGCTGGCAGAGGGAGCTCAGTAGCAAAGCCTTGTCCAGAGAGTAATCAGTGCTTACCACTCCATGAAGAAAAAGCCTACGCTCAAAGACAGAGCTCACTTTTCTATTCGCCATCTTCCCCAATGAGCAGTGATGATGAATCAGAAATAGAGGATGAGGACTTAAAGGTGGAGCTTCAAAGATTACGAGAAAAGTAAGAACACTCTCTCTTTTGTCACCTGTCTAGTTGCCCCAGGTTTTATAGAACTAGGTGTTAGATTGTTTGCTAATTTAGGACTGGTGACATTTTAATGACTAAAAACTTTTCTGATTCAAAACTACCGAGATAGCATCAGATCCAACAGGTAATGAACTCAGTGCCACAATACTGTCACCCCTTAGATGCCAATCACAAGCCCAGATAATATTAAGTATGCTTCTGACTAGCCTGTTATAAATTGGAGGTTCCCACAAATCTTTCCTCAGTTTGATAAATTTGCTAGAATGGCTTATAGAATGCAGGAAACCAGTTTACTTAGTAGATTTATGGGTTAATTATTATAAGAGGATACAACTCAACAGCCCGATGGCAAGGTATAAGGGAAGGGGCATGGAACTTCCTTGCCCTCTCATGAGTGCCACTCACCCACCACTTCCTCAGTGTTCACCAACCTGGAAGCTCTCTGAACCCCATAATTCAGGAAATTTTATGGAGGCTTCATCTTTATAGATATGGTTGATTAAATCATTGTCCATTGGTGATTAATCCAATCTCCAGCCTCTGCCTTTAACAGAGGTGGAGGGGAAGGGGCTGAAAATTCCCACCCTGTAATCACTTGGATGGTTCACCTGGCAACCAGCCTACATGCTTAGAGGCTTTTCCAAAAGTCACTCATTGACCTAGACTCCAATGTGAGGTTGTGAATCATCTCTTGTTATAAATAACAAGACACTCCTTTCATCTTTATCACTCTAGAGCTATTTCAGCAGCCATAGTTATTTGAGGACAAAAGATCAAATAATATAACAAGATTCTCCTATTGCTCTTATCACTCAGGAAATTACAAAGGTTTTAGGAGCTGTGTGCCAGGAACAGGGACAAAGACCATATATATATATTTTTAATTATAAATCATAAAATCGCAACAGTTAAGAAAACACAAAAAATAATCTCCTATTTCTCATGTCCTAATCTGATTTCTGAGAGGCAACCACAATGAACTGTTTGGTTTCTGTATATTGCCTGTCGTTTTTCTATGCATTTACAAATACATAGTTTTTACTTTTGACAAAAGTGAGATTATAATATACATGTTATCCTACAGTTTTTTGACTTAACATTGTCATGTATATATATTCATATTTGCACAAATAATCTTTGTTTCATACACTGAAATTGCATGTAGCCATTTAAAGTTTGTTCAATCTCTTCTTAATAGACATTTCCGTTTTATCCCCTGTTTTGCTTGTGTAAACAATGTTGAAGTGAAAATCCTTATTTTTTACATATTTCTGCAAGTATTTTTATAGTATTAATACCTACAAGTAGAATTGCTGGGTTAAAGATGTGTATACTTTAAAATGATAAATATTACTAAAATTGTCGTCAAATGCTATTATACCATTCTGCACACAAAACCAAAATATATGAAAGTGCCTATTTTCCACTTCTTTACAGTATTGGACTGGATATTATTGATCCTTTCAGATTTATTACAATCAGACAAATTAATTTTTCAAATTGTATTCTCCTAATTAAGGTTGTACATCAGCTCATATTTATTGACTATTGGTATTTCATTTTCTTTGGAGTCACCTTTTCATATATTTTTTTTATTTTTTTAAAGATTTTATTAATTTATTTTTAGAGAGGGAAGGGAGCGGGAGAGGGAGAGAAACATCAGTGTGCGGTTGTAGGGGGCCATGGCCTGCAACTCAGGCATGTGCCCTGATTGGAAATCGAACCTGCGATGCTTTAGTTTGCAGCCCAAGCTCAATCCACTGAGCTATGCCAGCCAGGGCTCCTTTTCATATTCTTTCACCTCTTTCTATAAGGTTTTTTTTTTCTTACTGATTTTAAGGAAGTATATGTAATTCCAAATATTATCCCCTTGCTATATAGTGCAAATACTTCATGTTTACACCTGCATCATATAATAAAGAAAAGGCTAATATTATCAGTGCTATGTGACTTTAAATTTTGTTTTACTGTCTTTCACTATATTGAGGTTTTAGAAATTTTTTCCTGTCAATTTGTTGACCTTTTCTCTTCCTGTCTGACTAATGTAATGGTATGCTTAAGAAGACATTTCCATTTTAAAATTGTGAAAAAAATTCTGTATGTCCACATTCTTAACCCAAATTCCTTGTTAAATTTCACTTGTACTGGGGTGGCATTTTTATCTCACCTGTGTGTTACCGGTACCATTAAAAAGATTTCTGCATCATTTTTATTCAGACATATTCAGGAGGTGGTAAATCTTCAAACCCAGCAGAATAAGGAGTTGCAGGAGCTCTATGATCGCCTTCGGGCAATCAAAAATAGCAAAATCCCTTCATCAGAGATTGCTCTTCCACCTGTGTCACCACCACGTAGACCAAGATCTTTCAAAAGCAAACTTCGAAGTCGCCCCCAGTCGTTGACCCATGTGGACAGTGGTGCAGTTGCTACAGGTAAATCTATTTTAAAGGTGATTTTTTTTTTTAAATGGAGAAAGATGATAAAAATTAGAAAAATAATAATATATTTTTATTAAGCTGATTTAAAGATGTATATGTTCTGAGATCCTTTTCTATCTTTTTTGGTGTAATTCTTTTATGAAATAATGGTGAGGGTAGATGAGAGATTTTGGAGAGCGGTAAGTGTGTTTCATGCTTTTACGTGGGTAATAAACACCTGAAGGCCCAATTTTCAGTTGCCAGAATAGTTTTGAAATTTTAGCAGTCAGTGGGAGCTTTTGGTCTAACACTTAGAGTTTGTTGAGGAGTTTGTTGCTAACAAAGATGATCTTAAAAATATAGTCTAAGATCTTTATTATTTATTTTATGAGAATATTAGAAAACATACTTTTGGGGTTTTTACAAAAAGATTAGTCTCTGCTTAACTAATAAAGAATTTCTTGGTTACATGTGCAAAGTCAAGGTGGGGGTTGAAGGTTAACTATAAAGATAGATATATATATATATATATAAGATTTCAACAGAATTTGTGATAGGCAGAATAATTGTCCCCCCCAAAGATATCTATGTGTAGATCCCTGGAACCTGTGACTGTTCATGTATGTGGCAAAGGGGAATTGAGGTTATAGATGGGATTAACAGTGCTAATCAATGGCATTTGAAATGGGGAGATTTTTCTGGTTTATCACAAGCATCTTTTAAAGTAGAAGAGGGAGACAGAAGGGAGTGTCAGGGAAAAGATGTGAGGTGGGAAGCAGTGTCACAGAGATGGAACACTGCTGGTTTTGAAGATGGAGGAAGAGGGCCACAAACCGAGAAATGTAGGCAGCCCCTAGAATGTAGAAAAGACCTGGAAAGAGACCGCTAAAGCTCCCAGAAGGATAGTGCAGCCCTGCCAACACCTTGATTGTAGCACAGTAAGACCCATGTCAGACTTGTAACCTACAGAATTATAATAAAAATTAAAAATTTGAGTTGCTTTAAGCAAGTAATCTGTGATAATTGCTTACAGCAACAGTAGAAAATGAACACAGAACTCAAAAATGGGAAGTCTGCTTTGATAATCCATAAAAAGATTGATCTGAAAAACAGACTTACATGGAGGGCACCTTTGGAGGTTTAATAGCAAAAGCATGTGGATGTTCAAACTAATGCTCTATAGTGGATTGCTATACTTTATTCTATTTTCTTCCCAAATGACTTGTGTATTATATTTTATTTTTTTAATTGTGTAATTTATTTTTAAGTATATGTTACTGATGATTCTATTACAGTTGTCCCATTTTTTTTTCTACCCTTTATTCCCCTCTGACCTGCACACCCCTTCCTACTGGCATTCCCCCTTACCTAAGTTCATGTCCATGGATCATACATATAAGTTCTTTGGCTTCTCCATTTCCTATACTATTCTTAACCTCCCCCTGTGTATTTTGTACCTACCATTTATGTTTCTTACTCCCTGTACCTTTTTCACCATCTTCCCCCTCCCCACTGATAACCCTCCATGTGATCTCCATTTCTGTGATTCTGTTCCTGTTCTAGTTGTTTGCTTAATTTGCTGTTTTTCTTTTTAGTTTCAGTTGTTTTATTTTACTTAAATTTAAATTAAATTAATTTAATTTAATTTAGAGAGGGAAAGAGACAAGGAGAAATATCTATCAATCACCTCTAGTACGCATCCTGAACAGGAACTAAACCCACTACCCAGGCATGTGTCCTGAACAGGAATTGAACTGGCGACCTTTTGCTTTGCAGGATGGTGCCCAATCAACAGGGCCACACCGGTCAGGGCTGGTATTCTTTATTTTAGCCACTCTACTAGGTGTGTGTGGTATAACTTCATGGGTTTAATTTTTATTTCCCTAGTGGTTAGTGATGTCAAACATCTTTTTCTTGAGCTTATTGGCAATTCATGTACTTTTTTGTTGAAGTACCTATACATATCTTTTGCCCCTTTTTGCATCCTGTTTTTCAGAAGGATTTCTAAAGTGTTGGTGTTAATTCTTTCTTAAATGTTTGGTAGAATTAAATGCTAAAGCCATCTGGGTCTTGGTGTTATATGTTGGAAATTTAAAAAATGTTAATTCAGTCTCTTTGCTTGTTAAAGGTCTATTAAGATTTTCTCTTTCCTTGTTTGCGATTACATAGAAATCTGACTTTTTCATCTAAGTTATCTAATTCATTGGCATATAGTTGTTCATAATATGCTTATCATCCTTTTTACTTGTGTAACATTTCTAATATTTTCCCTCCGTTCTTTTTTGAGTTTAGTAATGTGAGTCTTCTCTCCCTTTTTTTCTTGGTCAGTGTAGGTAAAGGTTTGTCAATTTTGTTGATCTTCTCAAAGAATCAACTTTTGGTTTCATTGATTCTATATTGCTTTTCTCTTCTCTATTTCATTTATTTTCATTCCAATCTTTATTATTTACTTCCTCCTACTTGCTTTAAGTTTACTCTTTTCTAATTTCTCATTCTAAAAATTCCATATCTAAAAACATTGACTTTCATCAATTTAATTATATATGTAGTATTGATGTAAGAAATGTCGAAACACATAAAGAATTTTAATAAAAGCTTGAGTCCAAACTGACGACAGTTTCTGAGAAGCAAGATCCAAAATTCTCCAGAGAACAACATTTTTTTTAGTTCCTTTTATACATTTGAAATTAAGGGGGGAACATAAGGAAAATTATGTGAAAGTGGGAGAAAGCAAGGCAGTGATTGGATCACAGGATAGTTAAAATTATGTGCTGTCTTTCAGGGTGGTTATGCCTTGAAGTGGTATTATTTCTGACATTTCAAAGCTGTGTTAACCTAGATGTACAAGAATAATGGATAGGGACTGCTTGAAAACATTTCACTAAAGAAGTTACAGGCCTGGTGTGTGACTACTCACCATGACCTGCCCAGAACACATGTTAGGAAGCACTTCCTTGCCCTCCAGGGTGTCTCAGTGGTTGGAGTTGGCTTCCCATACACCAAAAATTCATGGGTTTGATCTTCAACCAGGGTACATACCTAGTTTGCAGGTTCGATATCTTGTCAGGGAGCATACAGGGGGCAAGTGATCAATATTTCTCTCTCACATTGATGTCTATCTTTCTCTCTTTCTCTCTCTCCAATCAATAAACATGTCTTGGAATGAGGATTAAAAAAAATTTTTAAAGAAGCACTGTCTTAACATACATAGAGAGATCCACACCCATCCTTCCCCTGCCCACAATTAATGCCTGATCTGTGACAAATGTTAACTGATGCATGGTATTGCAGTGTTATGGTATCTACAATGTGGGTGTGTACTTACTTTAAAACATGAGCATTATGGTAAGCTGTGCAGAAAAGAGAACATAGCAGGCACAAAGACTGCTATCTTTAGAAAGTTTTGCTTTCAAAAAGTTTTCCCTAGGCTGATGTGTATGAACTTGGTTTCCCTCTCTTTCCTAGCTGATTAATGTAGTTCACTTTGCCTAGATTGTTGGTACAAATAATGTGATTTATGCTGAACACCTGCTTTCCTTTGTAGAGTCTGGAATTTTGGAACATGCTAGTTGGAAGGTGACTAAATGACTAATTGACAATAAAAACCTTAGGCACTGAGTGTCTAATGGGCTTCCCTGGCCCTTGTACATTATGTTCCTGCATTTTTTTGTTTCTATGAGAAAGGAGTGTGCTCAAGTGTTCCCCTTCACAACAGGAAGAGAGCATAAAGAAATCTATGCATGAATTTCTCTATATTTCCATGTCTTTTTCCCCTGCCAATCCTGTCGTGTATCCTTATTTTATAATAAATTTAGCTGTGGATACAACTATATGCTAAGACCTGTGAGATCTTCTACTGAATTCATGAATCTGTGTCTGGTTTGGGGGATCCTGAAACATAGTAACATTATATAAATTCATTCTCTGAACAACTCTAAGGTAAGTAGAACTTAGTTCCTGTCTCTTGTAAGCAAGGAGACTAAAGTTAGTGAGGTTAAGCAACTTCCCTAAGAACTGGGTTCATAAGAGAGGGAATCCATGTATGCCTGAATCCAAAACCTTGGCTTTTTTTACTGTTATTCTGCATTGCCTCCCAATACCACAAGTTGTGTTTGCAGTGGGTTGAGAGGAGGCAATGGAAGATCGTTAGGGGTAATAGTGATCTGAGACTACTTCTTACAAGAGGTAGGATTTGACTTGGTCTTGAAGGATAAATGGATAGACAGCATTAAAATTGATGGAGTGGGAAGAGTATTGTTAATAGAAATGTATGATATAAAAGCATGAAATGGTAAAATGCAAGAGTTATTTTGGGAGAAAGGATTATATCACTTCAGTGAAATGGAGGGTTTACAGTAGGTCCCCCCCATTCTTAAAAATAAATTTGGGAGCAGCAGGAACTGGAGGCAGCTTGCTTTCTACTATGGCAGTGTTTTGAAACAGGCTAAATCAGGTGAGAAAATAGAGCCAAAGAGGTTAAATGACAAATCCATAAAAACTGGGATATTTGAAATAACTTCCAGTCAAGATAGCGGCATAGGTAAACATGACTTGCCTCCTCACACAACCACATCAAAATTGCAACTAAATGGTATAACAGCCATCACTCAGAGCCCTTAGAAATCAGGTTTAATGGAAGTCGGACAACTGTGGAATTAAAGAAATGACATCCATCCTGACTGGTAAGAGGGGCGGAGACACAGAACAGGCTGGTCCCACATCTATTAGTGGTATATAAAAATTGATGTGGGTCCTGGCTGGCGTGGCTCAGTGGATTGAGTGCTAGCCTGTGAACTAAAGGGCTGCCAGATTGATTCCCAGTCAGGGCACATGCCTGGGTTTCAGGCCAGGTCCCCAGTAGGGGGCACTTGAAAGGCAACCACACATTGATGTTTCTCTCTCCCTCTCCCTCTCCCTCTCCCTCTCTCTCTGTCTCCCTCTCTCTCTGTCTCCCTCTCTCTCCCTCCCTCTCCCCCCCTCCCTCTCCCTCCCCCTTTCTCTAAAAATAAATGAGTAAAATGTTTTAAAATGTTTTTGAGTGGGAAATCTCGGGAGTGAGGAGTCCCAAGATAACACTATGCACATTAACCCATTTTAATCCTCATAACAAACTGGTAAGGGATATTCTGGTTTTACCCACATTTTACTGATGAGCTTGGTTAGGTACCTTGTTCATGGTGTACTTAAATAAATGACACTCAAACTTAGTTCTATGCAACAAATGTTTTAGTACCCGAAGGAAATAAGCACAAAAATACTTCTTAAGAAAACCTAGGTGGGCAAAAAATGCTGGCACTAATGTGTATATATTTTTCTGGCTGTTTTCTTTTTACTCCTACCCACTGACATTTTTCCAGGGTAAGAATACAACGTAAAGGCTGTAGCTCCACAAGTCTTCTCAACATTGCTGTGCCATTTGTTCCCTCACTGAAGTTGGCAGAGAATTAAATGAATGTGCTGAGATATAACAGGAAAAAGCGATGTTTTTCAAATACATTGGTCTTTTTTAAAGATTTTATTTATTTTTAAATAGATGGGGGAGGGCAAGAATAGTACGGGAAATGTAGAAACTAAAGAACTCATAAATATGACACATGGACATGAACTAAAGGGGGAAATGTGGGTGGGAGGGGGTACAGGGTGGAGGGGAGAGAAGGGGGATATGGGACAACTGTAATAGCATAATCAATAAAATATATTTAAAAAAATATTTTATTTATTTTTAAACAGAGGGGAAGGGAGGGAGAAGACAGGGAGAAAAACATCAATGTGTGGTTGCCTCTCGCATGCCCCCTACTGGCAGCCTGCTCCACAACCCAGGCATGTGCCCTGACTGGGAATCGAACCTGTGAGCTTTTGGTTTGCAGTCTGGCACTTAATCCACCGAGCCACACCAGCCAGGGGAAAAAGTGATATTTTTAGTATAGGCTGATTAGTGTGTCTTCGGGTTTTAAGCCTCAGAAAAGTAGGAATTCCAACAAGATTGGTATGTCATTTTGGAACATCATGGTTTCCCTAAATTAGTAAACATTATTTTTAAACATTATTTTTATAAAACTCTTTTGTATATGTGACTATGTTCCAATTAATTCATTAAACTCTTCTTAAGCAGTTTTTACTATTATTTAAATTTAATATTTAATCTCCTAGAATCTAAGCTTTCAGTATTGCAGGGTTCATAGAGAATTACAGACTATATATAAGGAATTATTGAGATAATCATGTTCTTCCTTATTAAGCAATTTCCACACCCATTTCCCAGTTTATTGGATAGGTTGACATGGTACAATGGATAGCACCCTGTCTTAACAGTGAGAATACCTGGGTTTTAACCCCCGTATATAACCCTAGCTTTTTACCTGCTGGATCGCCGGATCCTCATCTTCCCGTCAAAAAAAAAAAAAAAAAAAAGGAAAAAAAAAGAAAAGAAACAAAACAGGTATGCTTGCTGAGCCTATATCACAAACTGTTGAGTTTTAAATTAGATAAAGAAAAGTACTTTGAAAGTGTTAATATGGGGGTTTCTTGCATTATCTTTTGCATTTTCTGTATTTTTCACAATTAAAAAATGTACCATAATATACAAGAAATTTTCACATGCTTTTTAAAATAAATCCCTGGAAATGTTATTGTGCCTAAATTTCACAACTTTATTTCCTAGTATTTATTTTAGACTGTAAGTTTTGGCTTGCAGTCAGTCAGAGGAATTGGAACTTCATGAATCTTTTCTATATGAATGATTTAGTAAGCTTGTATAATAGTACTATAGTATTTTTTTCTTTTTATTGAATTCATTGGAGTGACATTGGTTAATAAGGACTAAATAA